>NW_006239067.1:44436-75377 GCF_000226075.1 Solanum tuberosum
GAGAACAGGACAGGCTCTAGAAAGCTGGAATATGGAGGGCAGTGGCAGCACAGACAAGAGTAGATGGAAAATTGTCCCAGCTGTTATTTGGTGGACCATATGGAAAGAAAGGAATTCTAGGAATTTTGATAACAAGAGCAGCCCTCTGCACAAGATTAAAATGAACTGCATTATCACTTTTTGCTATTGGTGTAGTTCAGAGTATATAGATGACCCTGTGGCTATTGTAGACATTCTAGGGTCCTTATAAAGGTGAAAGGAGGATCTAGGGATAGTTCTCTTTTTTCTTCTTTTCTTTTCTTTATCCTTTGTTTATGCCCGACATACATGTGTGGAAGGAGGATATGATGTAAATTTTTGGATACCAGCTTTGAGCTGATGATTGATATACAAATGTTACCTTTATCAAAAAAAAAAACCTGATTGGTTAGAGGAAATCATGTTTGGTATAATCTTCTCCATTCTGCCATGTACCACCCTCGATATCACCTTGTTCACAAAGTTAGAGAAACTTATCGGTCTCAAGTTTGAGAAACTTTGAATATTTTGTTTTTGGAATAAGAACTAGATTGGTATGAGTAATGGATTTAGGGAGATCGGAACCATCAAATAAAGCTAGTACTAGAGCATGTATATCATCCCCCACTATGTCCTAGCACTGTTGATAAAATAATCTAGTGAATAGTGAATCCATCTGGACCACTAGCACTCTCTCCACTTAGAGCAAAAACCGCCTGCTTGACTTCTTCTTTACCAGGATAAGAGCATAAATTACAATTATGTTCTTGACTCACCATAGGAGAAATATGTTTAAGAATATCTAGATCAAGTTGATCATCCGCTTGTGTAAACTGCTTTTGAAAAAAACTGATAGCCTCATCTGTAATAGTCTCAACAGACTCCACCCAATTCCCATTTTCATCTTGTATCCAGTGAATTTGAAGTTTTTTCCTCTTCCCATTGACATAATTGTGGAAGAAACTTGTATTTCTATCTCCTTCTACAAACCAAGATATTCCTGCCTCTTGTTTCCAGTAAAGTTCTTCTATTGCTAGTTATTTCTTCACCTCTACTTGGGCCTTTTGAAGTACTATCATGTTAATAATGCTAGGATCTTCCTCAAATAATTGTTCTTTCACCTTCACAACTTCCTCCCTAACTATAAGCTCCTTAAAAATGTCACCATAAGTCTCTCTACTCCACTTACATAGGGCCTTTTTAAGGTTCTTCATTTTTGTTGGGAAAAGGCTCAAATATGCCATCGAACTTTTAGAAAAGGCTCATTTATGCCATCCGTTAAAAGTTTAGCTCATCTATGCCATTGCTGTTAAAGAAAAGGCTCATCCATGCCATTATTGTAACTCTGGTTTTGCAAAACCATTTTTTATACCCCAAACAAGGTTTAACACTTTTCAATTGGAATTTTTGGATCAAATGTATTCTTTTTGCTTGTTTTTCTTTAAAAACACCAAGAACACATGAAGAACATAAACAACACCCAAATTTTCAACATCTTCAATTCTTCACGAAATCATCTCAAATTTCGGCTACATCATTAATTTCTTTTTTAAAAAAACTAAAATTCTAAAATCATTTGCAGAGTTCAAAAAATTCACCCATATTTAAAAAATATATTCCAAAAAACGAAAATCAGTTCCAAATTTCAAAATTTTCTTTGATTCTTGTTTTTGTAGTTTTTTACATTAGATCTTTGTTGACTAGTGTTTTTTGAGTTATGTTCAAAATTTCAAATGATTTGAAGTTGTGGAGAATCTACCATTAAGGAATGTTGAAGTTTTGAAACTTTGAAGAAATTTCAATTGGGTCTTGTTGAGTTAGGTTGAATTCGAGCTCAAAAGAAATTGAGTTTTGGTATCTAGCTTGGAGTGAAACTGCTCTTGAAATTTGAGGCGATTTGTGAAGAATTGAATAAGTTTAAAATTTGGGAATTGTTAATATTCTTTATGTGTTCTTGGTGTTCTCAAGGATGTAGAAGCAAAAAATGTACATTTGATCCAAAAACACCAATAGAAAAGTGTTAAACCTTGTTTGGTGTGTAAAAAATGGTTTTGCAAAATCGGAGTTAAAAAAATGGCATGGATGAGCCTTTTCTTTAACAACAATGGCATAAATGAGCCAATTTTTAACGGATGGCATAAATGAGCCTTTTCTAGAAGTTCGATGGCATATTTGAGCCTCTTCCCTTTTTTGTTTGAATGCTAGATAGGGTGTTTCTGCAAAATCACATCCTCAGAGCTGACTCACCAGCTCCTTAAAAGTGGCATGATGAGTCCAGAGTTCAAGAATCTAAAAGGTTTAATTAGGTTGAGAGTTTCTTCTCCACATGAAATGATCAAAGGGGCATGATCTGAACCCCGTTTAGGTAGGTGATCAACTTCATTTTGAGGAAAGATATTCTGATACTGGATATTGAAGACTACTCTGTCCAGCCTTTTAAAAATGCGATCCTCTGCAGCTCTTCCATTCCACCAGGTGTAAGGGTTTCCTCTAAATCCCACATCACAAAGCCCACATGAATTTATGCAAAAGGCAAAATCTTCACATTCTTCTGTCATTACTGGTAGTCTACCTAATTTCTCATCCTCTGAGACAATAACATTGAAATCTCCTCCAACCATCCAAGGTGATTCCATGTTACTGGCAAGGAAATATAAGTTGTCCCACAATTCCTTCCTTTTTCTTTCATCACATTTAGCATACACAAAAGTTGCAATGAAATCTTTGCCAGAGTTTTGATGACACAACTTCAGTGTGATTTGTTGTTCTGTGTCCATCAAGATTTCCCATTGTATGCCAGTGTCCAGGAATACCCAAATCTTGCCATTAGTATTAGCAATAGATGTTTCCATTCCTAGCCTTCTTCTGTATTTCTGGAGATGTCTACAGTTCTGAAATGGTTCCATTAGAGATACAATAGAGCACTTACTTTGTTTTTGTAAGTTAATGAGTTTCTGAAATGCCTGTTGTGTTCTAACAGACCTAATATTCCAAATTAGTGCCTTCATCTTCAGTTAGACTTTGATGTCATTGTCCTCTTTGGAATAACCCTCTTCACTTGTATAATTTCTTGATTTTTTGTCTTCTTTGTACTTCTGGATAGAGCTCTTGGGGAGATGTCTGCCTCTCCAATTAACTTGGGAAAATTCTCCAGAATGACTTCTTCATTTTTCTCTTCTTCTACTACCTGCATTGCTTCCTGAATATCTGTCTCTGTTACCTTGTGAGTTACTATATCTGTTATGATCTCTTTTGGGGTTTGTTGAGATACTTGTACTGTCATTGTTCCCTTTTTCTCTGTGAGACCATCAGTACTTACTAGCAGAATTTGTTGACTTAGATGGGATTGATTCTGGTTATCTGGTGGTTTTGATTTTCTCTCCGGGATTGTTGCTTCCATCTCCCTACTTTGAACTTGGTTCATGCCCCTAATGTTATTCTCTGATACAATTTCCTGGTCAATTTTTTCTCCTGTTATCAATGATTCTGATAGATTATTCCTCTCATTTTCCTCTTTTGTGGTGCTGTGATTTTCTCCCATGTTAACAGAGGATCCTTGGATAGATCCATTGGAGTTAGATTCATCCACAGAATCTTCTATATCTTCTACCCTATCACCCCATTTTGAATTGGACACTTCCCCTTTTTCCTTTGTCATAATTTCCTGATGGGTTTGCTGAAACTGAGAGTCGTCTTCCCCTTGTCGTGCTTTGTTTGTGTTTTCCCCTAGGACTACAGTGGTGTTGTTAATCTGGCCAAAAGATGCCTCCACCCAGGCTTTTGCACTTCCACCCTTGCCAACTGACGCTTTCATATCTTGTTCCATTGTTTTCCTTGGAGCCTCATTTTTGAGCTTCTACTCTCTTCACCGTGGGCTCACTTTCTTCATTGCTCATACTCTTATTTTGATACGGTCTACCATCTTCTTTCTCCCTTATGTCTGTGTTGGTTTATTCTGTATGTGTTGTTGCTTCTGTACTTTCTACTTGCTTCTGTGTAATTCCTTTGCATGTCTTTTGTTGTTGTTCCTTCATACTTAGGTCAATTCTTTCTATCTGATCTTTTTCTGTTAAGGCTTCATACTGATTTTTGGTTTGAATTTCATTAAGCGCCCCAACCCCTAGTTTCTCCTTATTACAAGTCTTTTTATTTTGTCCTGAATTATCATTTTTGTTGTAGATCCTATTATCTTTTATGAGGTTCCAACTTCCTGGATTTCCGACCACCTTTCCAGATAACATCCTTGGTGTAAACTTCTGCTGATTCCCCGTATTTTTTATTTTCTCCTCCTCCTTTGACAATGTTTGCTTTTGCTTTCCCTTGTTAACCTCTTTGTCCTTGGTGTGATCTTCCTCAATTTGTTCCACTGTCTCTATGCCATTCTTCCTGTTTTGTTTAGTGTCTGTCAGGCCTTCCTTTGAAACTCTTTCCAATGCTAATTTAGGATTAATAACTCTACAATCAAATTCATCGTGTCCCTGTAACTTACATTCCTTGCAATACTTAAGAAGATAGTCATATTGGATCTTCACATTCACTGTTGTTGTTGCCCCTGTGCTTTCATCCTCAATATCCATCCTTACTGATTTGGGTAGTTCCGCTAGCAAGTCCACCAAACTTTGACCCTAGCACAACTTGGTCTTGTTTTGTTGATTGTAGCCAAATCCAAATGCAAAGGTCTGCCTACTGCAGATGCAATCGAGGTTGGCAGTAAATTTGGAAATGAAATCCATGTCATTGCCTTAGATGTTTCTTCATCAATCTTAAACTTTGAATCATAAATAGAAGGCCTCATTTGGTATGAATATCCTTCACTGTCATTCACATAGTATACCACCTTTGATGTGAGATTCACAAAATCCTCGAGCAATGATAATCTTATTAGCAAATGTCGATTTCTGAAAAATCCGATCTGACACTCCCCTTTGGTTCCACAGTGCAGGTATTATTTTGCGAAGTTGTTCTATATCTGGCCAACTGTATGAAAACTTGGCCACCACTACTTGTTGTAGGTTTTCGATCACATTCACGGGCGCCACTTCTGCCTCCATCCATTTTATATATGGTTCTCCATGAAGAAAAGTTACTGGTTTGATTAGAATTGAGGGAATAGGCCTGACTTGATTTTGGATTCAAAGTAACAGGTTTTAAATGGTTTGCATATGGCATCACTGAAGTGTTGGTATTTTCTGGGGTTGTAGGTGATGTAAATTGCTGGCCAGCCACCTCTGTGGCCTGGCCAACGACCATCATAGCCATGGATTCAAGCTCGCGTAGGGTTTAGCATAAAAATATGGGGAAGAATTCGTTATAAAACTTATTTGAATCTAGTAAGATTCAATATCTTGTTGGATACCTTACATATTTAAATTATTTTTATGAATAACAATGTAGTGGGTGTCGAAGCTAGCTATAATATATTAACATATGTGTTTAAATAACAGAAAAAAGCCCATTTGATGGAGATCCAGGTGAATGGTGCTACAATTGCTCAGAAGGATGAGAGGATTGATATCATTGGTGTCACCTAAGGTAAAGGTTATGAAGGTGTTGGGGGTGTAACATGTCTTTTTTGCAAAACCCACAGGGCTTTACTTAAGGTTGCTTGTATTGGTGCCTGGTAGCCTGCTAGAGTTTCATTGACAGTGGCTTGTGCCGGTCAAAATGGATACCATCACCGCACTGAGAAGAATAAAGTTTCAACATTTACTTCATTGGGAAGAGCACATGTTTTAAATAATTTATTATTGAAAATTGAATAAATGACATAATTAAATGTTGTTATTGCTAGTCTTAACAGGATTTTAAGTTTTCAAGTTCTAACATTAGAATACTAACAATATCTAACATATTTAATTTTATTTAAAAAATTTATAAATAGTAAATAAATTAATCATCATATCTATATCATATATTATTACAAGTGGGAAGAATTTAAGTCAAAAGTTGAATTACTATTTTACCCCTAAACTAAATAAAAAAAGTTATAAATAAAATTAAATAATTATTAAATAAAAAACTGAAAAGACTCATAATATTGACTCTTTCAACCAGAAAGCTCAACAGTTTTTCATCCCAAAAATAACAAAACAGTGAACCTCTTGGCTCAACCAATGTTGTCACTTTTGGGAGCTTTGGAGTAGTAACATGGTTGATAGGTGAACTTTTTTATTTTTGTTTAGATCTATTAAAAATCTCAAATGATCACAAGTTTTGTTCAACGATAAGAAGTTATTTTATTTCAGTAGCCAACAACATGTTCACATTTCTTTATTTTGGTCATTTTGGGGTGCCGTATGTCTACTCTGTTTTAATTTATTTTCTTGGGTTTTTATGATTGTGAATAATCCCTTGTAGGAGTACTATTTTGCTCATAAAATTCTTGTGTTTATCTCAATGATGTATTAACAAATAATAATTAGTAATTCACTTTTAAGTGAGCTACTGCAAATCACTTTAATAGAATTACTTTTTTTATTACTCTTAGTATTTGATCATTGCTTATTATATATGTATTTGTCGATATATGTTATTTCTTAAATTTATATTATACTCCAAACCTCACTTTGTGATTATATAAGCAATACAAATGTGTTTGAGCACTCAAAGAAGTACTATTCAATTGTATTGTTTATATAATTTGACAAAATGAGATTTGGGGAGTAATAGAAATATAAGAAATATAACAGATATTAAAATAGGAAAAATCCTTTTGGCCAGAATGGTATTTTACTTATGTTATTGTTGGCTGATAGAAGATATTCTCCATATCAAGATTTTAAGATCTTAAAGACAATTGTTGTAATCTTGAATATCTTCTTCTTATTTTTAGTAAAATATATGATTTTATAAAATCCCAGATTTCACGGGATCTAGGTGATTCTGTTCCACAATCTCTCATGCATATAAAACCTTGTATATGACATAGAAAGTTATGAATAAAATTATTCAACTATCTTATTTCACATGGTATCAGAGCTTTAGGTTTATTCCTTACTTGTTTTATTCATCTTGTCTTGAAATATTTTTTTTTAATTTTTATCTGCCCAAAGATTGAAACCATTCAAGAACCATGCCAAAAAATGTAACTACTGCAACTATTCCAACCTCTGGAACTGTTTCTGCAACTGTAGAGTTTCATCTGGTGATCTGCAAAACATTCAAGCCTCTTATCGGTTGAATGGAAAATATTACCTTAAATGGGCTTAACTGGTTCGTACCTTTTTAAAGGGTAAAGGGATAATACGATACCTTCTTAGTATAGGACCGTCTAAAGAAGACCCCACGTTTGATGCATGGGATGAACATGATGTAATGGTGATGTTTAAAGTACATGATGCTGCCAGGATCTATGAAATAAAAATAAAACTTTCTGTAGCAAAACAGGGAGCTCGGCCTGTCACTGAATATTCTAACTTTTACAGGGGTTATGGCAAGAAATAGATCATTATCAATGCATTAAATGAGTTGTAAAGATAATGCTGTAATTCTGAAAAGATTTATTGAAAAAGAAAGGATTTATGATTTTCTTGCAGGATTAAATGCAGAATTTGATTCTGTGAGAGTGCAAATCTTAGGAAAAGAAGATCTTCCATCATTGAATGAGACAATGGCCATAATACAGACATAAGAAGGACGGAGGAGTGTTATGCTTGAAACTCAAATTAATGAAGGATCAACTCTTGTAGCAAAAGGGACAAGTTCAAAAGAATCTGAAGTTTCACAATCAGAGAGCACTATCAAGCCCACGGGTTCATACAAACCGCCATTCAATAAGGACAATCTTTATTGCACCTATTGCAAAAAATATCGGCACACCCGAGAGAGATGCTAGAGACTCAATAGTAGACCTCCAAACAGAAACAATAGTGATGGAAAGCAGACACATTTAGCAAGCAACCCTCAGGCTGATGAAACAAATCCACACTCAACTTCGGCAGGTAGTTGTTCATTGGCCTTCACATGTATTTCTTGCTCTTTTGTTACTAATGTCTCAGACAAACTTTCTCCAATATGGGTGGTTGATTCCGGGGCAACTGATCACATGACCAGTTCCTCTCATCTCTTCATATCATATTCTCATTCTCCTAGCTATAAAAAAATAACTATAGCTGATGGTTCAGTTATTACTGTAGCTGGACAAGGAGACATACCATTGGGGAAATCCTTGATACTTAAAGATGTCCTTTATATCCCAAAGTTATATGCAAATCTCATTTTTATCCAGAAACTCACCAAAGATTCCAAATGCCAAGTAACTTTCTTCCCTTCATATTGCTTATTTCAAAGGAGATGATTGGGCGTGCTAGTGAGAAAGGTGGTATTTATTGTCTGGATGTCCACAATGGTAGAGATACAACTAAGAATTCCTTATCTAGTTCATTCTTATCTGAATCTATTATGTCCAATAAAGAAAAAGTATGGCTTTATCATCGTCGGTTAGTCATCCTTCCTTTTATGTAATCAAAATGATCTTTCCATCTTTGTTCAAAGATTTGATTGTTGAGTCTTTTCATTGTGATGATTGAGAAATTGCAAAACACAAACGGGTTTCTTATCCAATTAGTCACAAAAGAAGTCAAACTTCATTTTCTCTTATTCATAGTGATATTTGGGGATCCTCTCCCATTCTTAATATTTCTGGTGCTAGATGGTTTGTGTCATTCATTGATGATTGTACAAGAGTAACGCGGATCTATTTGCTAAAGCAAAAATCAGATGTTAGTTGAATTCTTCCCACTTTTTTTAACCTGATCAAAACCCAATATGATGTGCCTATTAACAGATTCTGATCTGATAATGCCAAAGACTACTTCAATCAAACACTCTATGTTTTCTTCCAAAAAGAGGGAATTATTCATGAATTTTCATGTGTCAATACTCCTCAACAAAATGGGATAGCAGAGAGAAGAAACGGGCTGTTACTTGACATTACTAGATCACTATTGTTTCATAAAAAGGTGCCAAAACAGTATTGGGGGGAAGCTGTCCTAACTGCTGCACATCTTAGTAACAGAATGCCATCAAGAATTCTGAACTTTAAAAGTCCGCTTGATACTCTTAAGAATTTCTTTCCGAATTTTGAAATTTTCAATAAATTGGTTCCTAGAATCTTCGGGAGTGTTGCCTATGTTTATATTCATTCTCAAAATAGAGGCAAATTAGACCCACGTGCCCTTAAGTGTGTTTTCATATGATATTCTCCTACTCAAAAAGGTTACAAGTGTTATCAACCATCATCAAATGAATTCTTTGTTTCAGCTGATGTTACATTTGATGAGAGTGAATCCTTTTTTGGTCATTCTTACAATCGGGAGGAGTCATTAAAGGGAGAGGGACCTCTAGACTTGTCACTATTTGATTTTTCTATTTCTGGTAGTGCCAAATCCTTGCCTGAGTCATCATTTCTTCGGTCACCTAAGTCTCTAAATCCAAAGGAACTCATTGAGTCTCCTAATCTAGATATAGATAATGAAATTCTAGAAATAAATCTACCATTGCAGGTTTATTCCAGAACAAAGAGGCTAACTGATCAAACTACTCAACTGCAATCATCTCCTAAGGTTACTGCTCCTAGTACCCATCCTGCACCTGTTGAACCATCAGAAACACCAAATCAAACTGATCATGAAGAACCTAACCAACCTAATGATCTTGACCTTTCCATTGCCCTCAGAAAAGGAACCAGAACTTGCACACAACACCCTTTGAGCCTTTTCGTGACATATCAAAATCTATCCCCAAAACATAAAACTTTTCTCTGTAACCTCCACACAATTCCTATCCCCAAAAATTTGTCTGAAGCATTAGGAAACAAAAAGTGGGAGAAAGTTATGAAGGTTGAAATGGAAGCGTTGGAAAAAAACAAAACTTGGAAAATTGTGGAATTACCAGAAGGGAAGAAGTTGGTCGGGTGCAGATGGGTATTTACTATGAAATATAAGTCAGATGGGTCCATAGAAAGATTTAAAGCACGTTTTGTAACAAAGGGTTATACAGTGAGAAACTTATTATCATTGGCTATAACTTTTAATTGGAACCTACAACAATTTGATGTTAAAAATGCCTTTTTACATGGAGACTTAGATGAAGAGATCTATATGGAGGTGCCACCTGGTTTTGAAAGCAAGAAGGGAAGGGTGTGCAAACTGAAAAAGACACTCTATGGATTAAAGCAATCACCTCGTGCATTGTTTGGAAGATTTACCAAGGTTATGATCAAGCTAGGGTATCGACAAAGTCAAGAAGACCATACCTTGTTCATACGACACTCAGAAACAGGAAAGGTGACAACATTATTGGTTTATGTTGATGACATCATAGTAACAGGTGCTGATTCAGAGGAGCTACAAAATTTGAAGAGGTGTTTACTCAAGGAATTTGACATCAAAGAGCTTGGAAAATTAAAGTATTTTTTGGAAATTGAAGTGGCACACTCAAAACAAGGAATATTTATTTCCCAACAAAAATATGTGTTTGAATTGCTGAAGGAAACATGAAAAATTAGGGTGTAAATCAGTAGCTACACCAATTGAATATAATCATAGATTGTGCAATGCTCCAAAAGATTTTGTGGTAGATAAAGGCTTGTATCAAAGGCTTGTAAGGAAATTGATTTACTTGTCTCATACAAGGCTGGACATTGCATTTGTTGTAAGTGTTGTTAGCCAATTTATGCATGATCCTAGAGAAATGCATCTTCAAGCTGTCAACATGATTCTACAATATCTTAAAGGAAGTCCAGGAAAAGGAATATTATTCAAAAGAGGAGGAGACATGGTTTTATAGGCTTATACTGATGCAGACTATGCTGGTTCATTAGTAGATCGAAGGTCAGGTTCTAGATATTGCACTTTTTTAGGAGGAAATCTGGTGACTTGGAGGAGTAAAAAACAAAATGTAGTAGCCAGATCAAGTGCAAAATCCAAGTTTAGATCTGTGGCTGTGGGAGTTTGTGAGTTGTTATGGTTAAAGATAATCCTTGATGATTTGAAGATAAGATGGGAAGGACCTATGAGACTATATTATGACAATAAATCAGCAATAATTATAACTCATAATCCTGTACAACATGATCGCACTAAGCATATTGAGGTAGATAGACATTTCATTAAGGAGAAATTAGCTAGCGGACTCATTTGTACGCCATTTGATCAGGTAGCCGATGATTTAACAAAAGGACTTCCATATAATTATGTGTTTCAAGATCTAATAAGCAAGCTAGGAATGGAAGATATCCATTCACCCGCTTGAGGGGGAGTGTTGGCTGATAGAGGATATTCTCCATATCAAGATTTGATCCCTTAAGATCTTAAAGATAATTGTTGTAATCTAGAATATCTTTTTCTTCTTTTTAGTAAAATATATGATTTTATAGAATCCCATGAAATGGGATCTAGGTGATTATGTTCCACAATCTCTCATGTATATAAAGCCTTGTATATGACATAGAAAGTTATGAATAAAATTATTCAACTATCTTATTCCACGGTTATTTTACCTTTTTGAACATTTTTATCCTTTTAACTTTAATACATTTTTATTAAAAAATGAAAAAAAAAATCAATTTATTTTAAAATTAAAAAAATATTATAATTTTTTTAAATTTCTGGCCAAATTTTCTGGCTATTTAGCATTATCCATTAACAAATATATATATATATAAGCAATGATTGAATATCATGAGTATCAACACTCAAAGAACTACTACTATTCAATTGCTGAAAATCATATTCCTCGAGAGTAGGAGCATACAAACATTAGAAACTCTTGGAAATTGGACTGGTGGTGCACAAGTGATTTGGTGAATTTTACAAGCGCGAAAGGTTCTCTGCTGCACTAAAGGCATGGTTAGAATTCTGGTCATCATTACCTTTTTTATTTTATTTTTATTTCAATGTAGATCCACATGAGTTCATTTTGTGTGCTTTACCCTTGTTTTTGGTTCAATGTAATGCACACAAAGTGTCTACGAAGTGTATATTTTTATTTCATATAGATATACATCTTTTAGAAACATTTTATGTCTACAATAAAAAAAATAATCAAGCACTAATCATTTCTGGAAAATACTAATCAAATCTTTCTAAACCTTTACAACCTAGCATATTTTATTAATTATATATAGAAAGTCACATCTTTTATTGGACTTTACTATTAGCAATCATCTTCCTAGTGCTTTTTGAAATATGTGAAGATGGATATCGATTAGGTCATATGACATATTTTTTTATCAAGAAATATATTTATCTTTTTTTTTTATAGTTTTTATGTGTAAATAAATATGACAATGAATGATTCAATATTATTTATTCCTTCCCAAGAATTAGATACTAATTACTCAAAATTATGTTTTCTTTTTGTTTTTTTTTCTCCAATTTTTTTTTCTTTTCCTCTCCTTCATTTAATTTAAAAATATGTAAGATATATATATATATATTTCTTTTCGTAATAAATATTGACATTTGTTTCATTTCTTAAAACCCCTCCTCCTTCCTTTTCTTTCTTTCGATTTTTTCAATAGAAAATAAATACTGTATAACTTTTCTTATTATATTATTGTCGTTTATTCCATTTTCTTAAATACATTTCTTCATCTATTCATATTCTTCATTAATGCTATTAGTACTACAAACCATTATTATATTTGTTCAAATACAATAATAAAATGAACTCCAATTCAAGTGCAGTCATGATTTTTATAATTTCTTAAAATGACTCTTCATTACCTACTTTTTCTTTTATCAATGGGTCTTGGCTTTGTTTCAATTGATTTCCGTAACAATCTTATGGACTCCATTTAATCAACCAAAAATAATAAATATTTTGTTGGATTATATATTACATTTAAGACATCAACTATTTTTCTTCTTCATTATCCAAGTATTTTAGATATTTAGACTGACTTAATTTTGCTTCATGTTCATTATTTATTCTTTTCGCTTGATATTTTTAATCCTCACATTCTGTTTTTTTCCATTATTCTATATAAACAAAAAAAAAACTTTATAATTTATGGATGCAGGTGTACTAAAATATTAAAAAGAATAGGAATGTTGAATGAGAAATTATCTCATTGTATTGAAATTAATTAATTTTTTGTTTCATTATTTCTGCATATTAGAAGGTTTGGTTTTAGTCTTTGAAAAAAAACATACGTTTATTCTAATATTATGGAGCACACTAACCAATAGATTAGTTACAATAAGAATGAGAAAATATCAAGTGAAAAGTGTATATATATACAATAACGCCACACAATTTAACATGGGACACACGTGCAACGCACATGTTCAGGACTAGTTACCTTAAAAGCATGAACTCCTAACTTGAATGTTAAATTACTATAATATTCCTAACTTAGGTTGTGACTTTTTCGATGAGTAGTGACTTTTTCGATAAGTTGTGACTTTTTTAAAGGGTTGTGATTTTTTGATGAGTTGTGACTTTTTCAAAGGGTTGTGACTTCTCGGAAAGGTCACTCTTTCGATGAGTTGTGACTTTTCCGATAAATTGTTACTTTTTTTCAAAGGGTTGTGATTTTTCGGTGCGTTGTGACTTTTCCAAAGAGTTGTGATTTTTCAAAAGGGTTGTGACTTCTCGAAAAGGTCATGACTTTTCAGATAAGACACAAAATACACTTGTTCATACTACCCTTTGTTGTCTATAAATAGAGGGAATTTCTCTCATTTTTCAACCACAATTTTTTTAATCTCCTACTCTTATTCTTGCATTTTAAAAAATTTCGTGTCATTTATTGTCGTTGAGTGAGTTCGAAGTTTAGCGGAATATGAGGCAACACTATTCAGAAGAAGTAAATCGTTCTATCCTAAGAGGGTACATTCCATAACATCGAGTAATTTTGATAATATAATAATTATTTTTTTGCTTAATATATACATAAGTATGTAATGTTCCAATATATGAAGTTAACATGATGTAGTCTAATTCATTTGTTTTTGTTAATAATTTCTCTTGTGATGTAAATATATGTTTCTGAACATCTTTTTCCAAAATTATTAAACTTCTCAAGAGTGAAAATATATGAATCATTAAAAAATTTATCAATTACAAAATAAATTGTATATTCAGTAATATGGAATAAACATTTTCATTTTGTCCCTACAATAAATTAAAATCTAATAACTATAAGAAAAAAATCGTAACATTAATTAAAAGTCCTATACATTTATGTAAGTATAAAATTTGTTAAAAATACATCTATTGTGCATTATAACTTTTGTTGTAACATTATAAATTCTCTTAGTTATTACTAATTATTGCAAACGTTATTCACACTATTTAACATTCTTTAGTTATAATACTATGAACTCTCATAGTTATTACATTAATTATTTCTTTCATCTTTTCTTGTATTAGCTTTTGACCAATAATTTTTCATATTATTACACTGCCCCTATATATGTGATAACACGATATTGTTATTTTTCCTTGGATGAATCATGCTTGATTGAATAAATTGAAAATCGTTTACAAGTATATGAACTACATCTTTGTTGTGTATAAGATAAACATGTGATTATATATATGATTTCACAGATAGAATATATTTTTTAATTTTAAGTTTTAGTTTTTTCGGTAAAAAAAAGGGAAACTTTTATCAGTTAACTATGGTCAGTCAAATAACTATCTTTGATTTATGTATACAGTGAATCGAGAAGTCAAATATGAGAGCCAACAACAAGAACGTCATTTATTATGTTATAACTTATAAAATATAAATTAATGTACAAAGATTAGTTCTAAAAAATAAAATGTAGTTGTTCTCTTCACATGTTCATATGATAGCTAAACAATTTAATGTGGAATACACGTGCAAAGCACATCTGGTTAGATGGCAAGAAAAATACACAACAAATATCGTCTATAAAGTAATATTACTGAGATACGACTAATTACATGATTGAACCTCATCAAATTGAAATAAATATATGTATTTTTGCATTTAACTAATAAATTTTTTCATTGATCATCTTCGAAGTTTCACATGAATAAGAGATGCATATGACAATCCACATTGAACATTCACAAAAGAAACTGCAATACTATTTTGTGCAAAACTTATTATTCAAATCTTCACTTAAATAAGCAATACTATTTAAATTTTAAAATATATTTTCTGAATTGGTAATCACGTGCAACGCACGAGTGGAAAAACTAGTATTATTAAAAGTGGGAAGTTCTAAAGTATAAAGTTAATTTACCATTTTATCCTTATACTAAATTAAAATATTATAGAATATCTACTTAATTAAATAGTAATCATTTATCATAAAGTAAATTCCTCTTGTTTTTAAATAAATATTAACAAGTTGAACATATTAATATTAGCCTATACTTAATTAGAAGAACTTTTAATCTTCTTATACTTAATGCCAACCTTCTATCAACCTACGTTTTCATCTCCTTTGTGAAATTTTATCTTATTTATTTATTAATTGTAGTCTTTTCGGTTTTCAGTTTCATCTTCTCAAAGTATACTAGGAATGTATTGAGAAAGAGAGCAAAATTTGAGGGCTTTTTCTCTCTCGGAGCTTAATGAGGCTACAAGGAATTTCAATAGATTGTTAAATATTTGATATGAACTTTCTTTTGCGAAAATTACATTGTTCATACATGATTAAAATGATAACTTATTTATATATCGTAGATGTTGAAGTCCTTTGTTATTAAGTTTCTTGCTTTTTATAAGATCATAGATGTTGCAATTTAGAGATTTGGCAGAAAGAGGTAAAATTTGATTGGAATCAAAAGTGCTCGAGATAAATCATATTTGTGCCTATTTAATAAAAAATATGTAGAGGCACATGAGATCTTCATTTGGACCAGGAATCAGGATCTATTGGTAAAAAGTATTTTTTTCCCCTGCATTTTAACTCAAAAGTTTCACTGTCATTTTCAAAACGGAAAAGGATAAAAAATAGGACAAATTACTTAAATACACAATACTTTTTTACCTATTCTTAATATTTCCCTGCTCTTTTACTAAAATACAAAAAATCCTTATTTTCCCACAATTCAACTTAACCGGATACTTTATTAGTTTGAAGCAAAATCAGATCTTTCCCATTCCCTAAATTTCACCCCCAATCTCTCCCATTACAATTTCAGTTATCAAATTCAAATAATTTTGAATTTGAAAAGAATCCTATCACTTTTCAACTGGATTCAGAGTTCAAAATAGGGTTTCTCATCGTCTTCATTGTAATCTCCGCCATTTTTTTCTTTTATTTTGTATCAATCGTTTTATCTTTAATCTTTAAAGATGCATCTAACATCTAACTAATCTTTAATTTTTTATTCAGAAGATTTGAACAACAAAGGTTTCAGTTCTAAAAGGTTGTCTATTTCGATAACCATGACAAATTCAAGTTCTAGCAAGCAAAAATCGAAGAAGAAAGTACATGCCACTACTTCAAAAGATCCGAAAATCCTCCAAAAAAGGAGTAGAAAGGTTGCCCCTCCCATTGTTCGACCAACATTACCAAATGTAAGCATCAATTTTTCCCATTTTTTATCAAATATCTTACCCCTGTTTTTTTATTTTTAAATATGATGATAAATAATTTTTTTATTTTTTTTATTAAGTATCATCTGTGAAATATGTAGTTGTTTCTCAGATACAATATTTTTTCGCGATTTTGTTTGTTAACTGTTATTGTATAAAAAGTTAAGAAAACTGTATCTAAGTTAAGTACTTAAATCACATTTATTTTGTAGGTTAGATTTTGGTCACTGTATGTAAGGAACGATTCAATTTGTGTACATTTATGTTTTCTTATGAAGTAGTTGTTATTTAGTATCAAATGAAATGAATATTATTGTATATAAGAAAATTGCTTAATTCAACAATTTTGCATCTAGTTTGATTTGTGTACTGTGAATCATAGTTAAATGATAAGTCTCCAAATGATACCTAAAAGAACCTATATTTGTATCACATTGAATTATACAATATAATTGATTTTGTGTACATATTATGTCTTCTTGTTATTTAGTATCATATACTTTGTTTATGATTGATAAAAATCATTTATGTAATTGCAGAATGTTAGTTATGTAATTAAACATATTCTAATGAACTGCTTAAAGTTTGGTCCTACCTACAACTTCAATTTATGTAATTGCAGAATGTCATTTATGTAATTGTAGTTGTCTGTAATGCTTCCAAACTATCTTCATGATAGTGGGTTCTTTGATAAAACGGGGAGAATTGATTGGGCATCAATGGAGGCGTACAAAGACAAGGAAACTAGTGAACTGTTGGGTCCACAACAGTCGTTTGAGGTGGAATATGCTCAAGACATTATGCCACAACAAAGCGATAGCCTGTTAGGATTGTAAAATAATTTGTTTACTTACATATTTAATTCACTTTTTTAATGTATCTACTTTTTGTTTGCAGTGATTGTGGAATGTATGTAGCTGCTTTTGCTGAATATTTGAGCGACGAAATCAACATTCCATCTTTAAGTTTTTGGAGTGACTATATTCGCAATAGATATGCAACACTGTTTTGGAAGTATGGTATGGACAAGTTCAAGGAGGGATATGTTAGCGATAACGATGATCCTACAAGGTCGAAGAGTTTCTACACTATACCAGCAGAAGGTGGACTGATTAATATAGAATAGTTATGTTTTAGTATTGTGTTGAAGATACGATTAATTAGTATTTTGTAATATTCCTTACCTTTCCAACACTGTTTTCTAAGTAATTATTAATTTGAAGACTGTTTTTGTCAAAAATCGTATTCCTATTTTAATTATTTTTTTAATTTATGTATCTTATACACCAATACTGCCGCTACAATATAACTATCAGATATAGAATATCTCATACTATTCCACAACTAATTTTCAATTTATTTAGTATCTATTAAAACATGTGGTAGCCTTGATGCAAATCACAAATTATGATAACATATTATTTTTAGATACACAATATCCATTCAATTATTATGTATATGATACACATTTACTATCAAATAATATGTTACAATTGGTACAAAACAATTAAGTTTTCAATATATTTTAGTATCATTTTAACATGTTGAATCTTGTAACATTGCTTTAAATAAAAAAATCAACAATTTTTATAAAAAGTTAAAATACACACCTAATGGTAATATCTTATTGTGTATCAGATACAAAATATCCAATAATTATTATTTATATGATACACATTTTAGTATCAAATAACAAATTTGTGTATATGTTACAATTGGTACAAAACAATTAAGGTTCTATATATGTAGCGAGAGAGAGAAAGACAAACACAAATTGTACATTGTATTTGTATAATTTGTGTTTGTATAAAGCGAGAGAGAGAAAGACAAAAGAGAACTTGACAGGGGAAGATTTGTATTAGTATAATTATAAGTTTATAGGATAGAGAGATATGTATTTGTATTTGTATATACAGTCTCTCTCATTTTATACAACACAAACACAATTTATACATTTGTGTTTGTATATAAGTGAGAGAGGTGAGAGAGAAAATTGAGAGTGACGAGCGAGATTCAGAGGAGACATGCGAGGATGACAATGTGTTTGCTACGAATTTGAATTAAATGTAACTGTAGCTATAACATTTATTTTGAATTAATAGTTTGCTACAATTCACAATTTTCCCTTAAATTAATTGAGTATTTAACATCCAATTTAACTATTCATAAATTATACAAAAAGAACTATAAATTCATCTCATATTAATATAATAATGAAATATATCTTAAAATGTTGCCTAAAGTTCATGCAATTTAACTCTTAAAAAATGAAACTTGATAAATATTTATATACTTAAAATAAATCACTACCACCCAACATATCATGAAAATTTTATACTAACACTCACTTTCTATGATATATATATATATATATACTGTCTTTCTGTCCTGTAGTGCTGTTTGAACTGGAGGCCCTGGCTGACTTTTATTTAATTAGGGAAAGGAGAAGGAAACCTCCAATGATGTATCACTTAAATAATTTTTTCTGGCTACGCGAACAAGAAAACCTGGTAAAGCAAACAAGAACATTGATGAAAATATAATTATATTTCTTGTAATGACTTTTGAGGTCATTTATGTGTTTTTGTATGCTTTTACTATTTCCCCCTTCCCTTAGCTTTCTTATAACTTTTGTGTGGTGGTTGGATGACACGCTTCCTGAGGTGATCGGTTGAGTTTGGTGTGAGTTTTTCAATTTTTGAGGCTTAATGCTTGAAGGAATTGACTTTAGTCAACATCCAGAGATTCTGATGTCAGATCAAAATTCCGTCAAATCCATCAGCTCCACAAGGGTCATTTTGGTTTAGTGTGATGATCACTTCGGGTTTCAAGGCTTTTATTTGGAGTTGCTATGATTAGGCATTTTAGCTTTGCCCAAAGTTTGACTTTGGTCAAATTTCTTGGTGAACGTGCTCAAAATGGAATTTCATTAGCACGTTTAGCTATTGAATGTTGAGTTTGGTCTAGAACGACATTTGGTTTGGTTCCCGAGGTAGTCAGGATAACTTTGTGGCGTTTAGCATTTTATTAAGTAATTCTTTGAAAGTGTTGACTACGGTCAACATTTTGATGAGATGACCTCAGTTGGTTGTTTCGTCAATTTTGTTGAGTCTAGAATGTCGTTTTCAGCTAGGTAGCATATTTGGTTTGCGTTGACGGGGTTCCAAATGAATTCTGAACCCTCGACGTGGGATTTTGGCCTTCTTGAGAACTGTTGATGCGGTGTTGCTAGTGTAGCTAATGCAACAATGCTCCGATCTTTGCATTCGCTGCTCGCGGGGAGGCCGCCGCGTTCACGAAGGGCAAATGATTGACAGTTTAGTCTTTTAAATGAGATGTTGGCAGCTTGCATGCCCCACTTTTGGAGATAGTTAAATTGCAATTTTAGGATCAATTCTTGACGGATTTGGACGATTCTTGTTGAAGCGCGTCAGGGAAGTTCTTGGACAAGTTTCAAGTTCGTTAAATCTTCCGTTCCTCTTGGTAATTCCCGTGAGTTTCTCTTTTATTCAATGTTTTAACTCTTTTAAAGCTAAATTAATGGTGGGGCTGTTTTGGCTTGATCGAAGCTCTGATTATGCCCATTTTTAGGGAACAACTTCCTTGAGCAGTTTGGGGCATCATGACGTAGTCGATGTGCGGGTCCCATATTTATATTTTTGGGTTTCTTTTCTATTTCGAATTCCTTGATTGATTTTGGTGTTGTTGTGTTTGTTTTTGCATTCTCTTGGAGATGTTGGTAGCTTTGTATCACTCCGAGACTCTTCGGAAGGGAAATGCGCTCGAGTAGTGCTCGTGTGTGGTTTTTGGCCTTGAGGAAGTTTACAGTTTACCTTTATTAGACTTGGCTTTGTTAGATTGAATATATTTTAAGTAGTATCACAAGTTTAAGTTGGAGTTTAGGCATAATTTAGGATTTTTTATCATTAGCCAACGTATGGCCACTATGGGTTGCTTAGTGTACTTTTTAGCCGGAATATCCTTAGTTTAGGTTGATTCTTATGGTTTGTAGTGATCTGTAGAATTTCTCTTGGGTGGCATGAAACTTAGGTTGTCGTGTGTTTCCTTGATTGAGATTGTTGGTTGTTTGTGCGTATTTCCTCAAGTTATGTGACTGTTTGATATTGAACTGTTGAGCTGAGGCCGTGAGCTTGGACAAGTAGGAGTTCCAAGTTAGTATTCTTGTGTGACAGGTATTACCCTATTATATGTGCAATATGGGTTGATATGTGATGGTGACTAGACTGTGTTGGTCTGAACACATGACCATGGCATAATTGCATATGTTTTGAAAGAAACAGAGGTTTCGGAGATACTTTTGAGTAATCCCTTTTTCTACTGATTTTTACCTCCTTGGGGGTAGGATTACTGATTTTTACTATGGAAATTGGTTTTGAGGAGAAATGTTCCATTTTTGTCGTATAAGGCATATATTGATAAGCTCTGGCAGCTCACAAATTGAATATTCTAGGTTTCACTTTCTGATAAGCTGAGGTAGGGTTCCATAGTTGCCTGGGGTTCTATGGGACAACCGATGAGATAAATCCAAAACTTTTTGTATTCATTCTGCAATGTCCACATGTTTGTGTGTTTTTTTATTATCTGTGATTGTTTGAATGGTGTGGTAGAATTGTTGTTGCTCCTCTTGTTGGTAGTTCTGGATTCTTTTAGCCTTTATCTTATCCTGCTAGTTTCATCATGCTGCTTTATATATATATTTGATCTTTTTGAGCTTGGTCGGCCTATGATGCCTATTGGGTACCCATATTTTGGTACTCATACTACACTTATGCATCTTTTTATGATGCAACTCCCAGTTAGAGCCACCTTCATTGAGCGTTGGATCTCCCTTGGTCGTCACAGACTTGAATCGTGGTGAGCTCTTAGCGTTCATAGACTTGTTGCTTTCCTTCTATTGTACTACCTTGTATTTTGTATTAGTCAGTTCTTTTGTGTATATGACCTTTCTGTACTTAGTAGCTCCTGTATATGTGACACCAGGTATGGGGACTGGCTCTTGTGTTAGTTTGTATTCTTGATCACTTTTGAGCCTCTTTTGTATATTTTGTATCGCATTACATATTTATGATATGACACTTTCTCTCGTATTATATTTTCACTTCCGCATATCCTTATTTTTTTTACTTAAGCTGTTTCTTTTGCATCTTGTATTGGATTTAGGCTTGCCTACTCGTAGAGTTATAGTAGCTGTCATCATGGCCCGATTTCGAATCGTGACATTTCTGAACTTCTATTAGTAACTTTTGAATGTTTATGTGTTTCCCCAAACTTTATTTTTCAAAATTAAACCACTCTCAATTTTAAACAATAGATATTTTGCTCCATTATTTTATACAATATCTACTTTGTGTTTAATATTTTCAATCATTCATGAGCTAAATTTATGTATATTATATATAATATTTATCTCTTGGTCAAAGTATTTCCAGATTTTTATTTAAGAAGAACTGGAGGAGACTAATTATGACATAGCATAACTACATCTAATTGAAGACATGACTTTAGATAAGAAGGCATGGAGGTACGGGATTAGGGTATTACTGGGTAACTGTATTGTCATAATTTGTGAGAGAGAAGTAGGGGCTGGTCTCTTCCTCTCCTCCTTCTAGTGAAAGTCATATGTTGTTGTTTTGTAATTCCTCTTCTTCATTAGGTACATGGACCTTTCCAGGGCCGACTCAACAAGATTGGGGGACTAAAGCCAAACCTTAAAGAGAGGCCCTAATAATTTGAGAAGTATTTTGTTTCTTTAATCTCTTTAATAATTTTAGATCACTTGACAATAAGTTTAATAATTCATTTGTATATTATGTCCAAGGTAATGACTGTGAATTTCGTCATGCTTTCCAGGTACATGTACCTTTCCAGGGCCGACTCAACAAGATCGGAGGCCTAAAGCCAAACCTTAAAGAGAGGCCCTAATATTTTGAGAAGTATTTTGTTTCTTTAATCTCTTTAATAATTTTAGATCACTTGACAATAAGTTTAATAATTCATTTGTATATTATGTCCAAGGTAATGACTGAATTTTGTCATGCTTATTCTTCAAATATGTTCTTGCAGAGATGGATCAAATTAATTAAGCATTTCAATTAGACTTTAAAAATTAGCATTACTTTCTTGATAGATCTTTTCATTTGTTCCCCTAAATGCTAAATTATTTTTCCAAAGAGTTTGGATCACGTCAATAATTCTTGACAATACATTTTTCCACTACACTTTATCTCTATCAATTTGTTCCTGCACAACTTTATCAATTGTTTTTTTAATGAAAATTCATTTCTAAATCAATACACGAGCTCATATTATTAATAATATATTCATTCTTTACGTCATGAACTTTGACCTTAACACTAAGATTTCTCCACCCATTACTACCTTCACTAGCTAGTTTACTATTACAATTAATAGAAGTTGTGCTAAATAATTTACAACAAAAACAAAAAATTTATCCAAATCTTTAGAGTAAATTAATCATTTTCTTTCATGCTTTTATCCGTTTACCAATTTTTGAATATAGTGTGTTGTAGAAAAATGTCGTATGTATTTATCTTATGGAAAATTTATATCAGTCATTCTAAATGGTCCCTTTTCTACTAATAGATATGTTAATTTTGTATCTACATTATTCCATTGACTTGAGACAAAACATAGAAAAGTAAGAGGGCGAGTATTACCTATTGCGGAGCAGTGAACAGGGGCTTGCGGTCTCTAAATCACTTGCAAACACAAACAACACTTAGATTCGAGAGTCATTTAATGTCTAAATAACCAAATAATCTAGTGTAAATATATAGATAGAGTTCTATAAAGAAATATGACTTCTATGGCATGAAAGATTGAAGTGAGATTTAATACAATTAATATTTTATTTATTTTAGTCAAGTGAATAGGCTTTAAATATAGCATCAGAAAGAACTATTTCCTCATTCTTATCAGCATTTTCACAAAGAATCATCATGTCTGAAATGCTACCTTCAGAACAAAATCAAGAATCTGAAGTTTGGCCACCTATCTCCTCTCCTCCACATGATCACTTCAACAACAATATACAAAATGGAGAATCAATCATCTCTGAATCTACAAAAGATAAAGTTGTAGACGAAATAGAGGACCAAAAAGCAACAAAAAAAGAAAAACTCTCAACATTTGATCTGTATGAAATGAAGTGTGTATGTCCAAAAATTGGAGAAAAAGTAAAGTCTCCCATGCCTGAATTTTATGAATTGAAACCCATCGGTAAGCATGCATTTTCCAATATTATACAAGGACAAACTTCAGAAATTAAGTTGAAAAAAGAAGATAACTATGATTATTATCAGGATGTAGCTATCTTGAAGTCTATCTATCATTACTTTTTCAATCATGGAGTGATTCTATATCCTAATTATTCAGAGAATTTTATCAATTACATCGAGGCTTCAATTCCCAACTTGAAATTTCATGGTCAGACATTGAAGAGTAAGATCAATATGTTAGAGAAGCGTTTCTTAATTATTTTGAGAATTGCAGTATATGACCCTAATATAATCAACCCCATTCATCGTGAAATTTGGAGTCTATGGATTTATGGGGTTGATTTGGGAAACTATTATCAAGTTGGTAAAGAGATAGACGAAACTGATGACAATTTGGGAAACTGGAGGTGTTGATCCATTCTTAAAGTTTTAGATCTATGTTTTCATAGCAGTATTTTGAATTGCTTATGCTTTTGCTTGTATTTTTATTTCACTTGAAAAGTTATTGTGGAATTGTAACACCCCGCAACTAGAAAGAGCTAGAATTAGAAAGAGTCACTTTAGGAAAGAATGAAAATCTGGAAATTTGACAAAATTAAGTTAAGTATGAGTTTTGGGTCAACTTCAAACGACCATAACTCCTAGATCAGGATGAGAGGTGTGCTACAAGATACCATAGGAAATATCTTTAAATTATCTTTCCAACGCCGCCAAGTTTGCACGATTTCGAGTTCGTATGAAGGAGATATGCCCATTTGAAGTCGGGCTGTCTAGATAAGGAAAGTCAAAACCGGATTTTAAACGGGTATTTTGGTCTTTTCATTACCCAACTAATTAAATCCGTATTTAGTAAATTATTTGGGGTCTAAACTGAGTTAGTTCAGTTTTACGCTATTGAGAATTACGCTAGGGCTTTGAGAGAAGAGAAAAGAGGAGGAAAGGAGAAGAAAAGTTCAAGATTCGTCAAGTTCTTGCGAGTTTGGTTGTGGATTTCGCCAAGGATTCAATCCTACGAGGTATGTAAGACTTTCATAACGTTAGGGTTCGGTTTCACCCACCATGCCAAACATGTTATTTCGGCGTGAATTCGTCCTAAAAAGGTTGAAAGTTTGATGTTCTTGAATTTATTTTCGTTCTTGAATTGGGCTGAGATTAAGGAGTTTTTAAGATTATTGCATCGAATTATAGAGTTGTTTTGAGTTAGGTTCTTAGGTACATTTACTGGGTATTTGAATCTAAAGAGAATTTGGAAAAAAGAACCGAGTCTAGGCAAATTGGGGTTGGAAAACAAAGAAGGAAAAAAGTCGTGTGAATCAAGGTACCAGGTCTGCGTCGCGGACCTGTTCCTCAGGATGGGAAAATTATTCCTTGCGTCGTGGAGCGGTCACGGACCGTTCTGCCTCAAAATTTATTTCGCGACCAAATATTTAAATGTATCTCCTCATCGTGGACTTGCTTCCAGATAGTGATTTCTTGATCTTGATCGTTTCTCATGTTTAACTATCTAAAAACACTCCTAAACATAATGAGACCTTTCCTATCACAAATCACAATCCTTTAATCCATACATTCAAATTCAAGGAAAGTTTAGAGCCAAGTCAAGAGAAGTTTATAGAGTCTTTCAAAAGTCTTTTACAAATGATTTAAACGTTTTTTAAGACTTGAGTTTTGAGTTAAGTAAGAATAACAAATGAAGTTCATTTCTTCAAAAAGAGTATAGAGGAACTAAGTATTCCCAAAGAGTAAATGTTTTCACATTTGAACAAGAGAGGAAACATCAATTTCCAAGAGAGACTTTGAGCTAGTTTTTTGAGTAAGTATCTCAAATCAAAGAAAGAGTTTGTTTTTAAAACATATGAGCTGAGTAAATTTTGGGAGTAGTATTGAGCACCGATATGGGGTCGCGAGTTCACAATAACTCAAGTCTCCATAAACCATGTAGCCATCATGGGTAGAAAAGATCATAGTTTTTAGATGATTCATTAGTGCTTTTTAGCATCGACTAGTGGATCCACTTAGTTTAGGCGTTCCATACGACGGCAAAGTATAAGATAGTTCTGGCAGCATGGGCGAGACGTTGTATCATCACTTAGGCTCATAGTGATGGTTGTCGGTTAGAGAAACTCCCACAATATTATATTACTCTATATGTAAACTGAGTTGTTATTGCATATCTTTAACAAATTGAATTGCTACCCACTGTTTTAAATGCTTTGTATAAACAATACCCTTATTGTTGTTTTTACTTTGCATTTGAGTTGAATATTCGTGAGTTGAGTAAAGCCAAGGTGAGTGTTCCTTTTAGATTCTTTTCAAGCTTAGGTCATGTTTTAGTTTTCCCCTCGCATACCTGTACATTCAATGTATTGATGCCATTTGGCCTGCATCATTTTATGTTGCAGACACAGGTAACCATGATCAACATCCAGCGCCTCGTTGATCCAGTTAAGCACTCAGAGTCAGTTGGTGAGCCTTCTTGCTATCCGGAGGATCCCTTATTATCTTTTTTTGATTCAGTACTTTAGTTGTTAGATGATCGGGGGTATTTTCCCGACATCCTTCTTTGTTTTAGAGGCTTCATAGACGAGTAGTTATAGTTCTTTAGTCTTGTATTTCAGATTTTTTGCTATGAGACTTGAGTAGCCATTTTGGCTAGTTTGAATGTTTCCTTAAAGACATTCTAAGTTTAATTCATAAGTTCCTTATTTGAGATTATTTCTTATGTTTATGTCTTCCGCTGAGTAAGTAAGCCAGGCCAAGGGATCGCTTGGGGCCGGCAATGGTTCTCGAGTTCCAGTCCCGCCCAGGGTGTAGACTCGGGGAGTGACAATCTTGGTTTAAGAGCACATAGTTCAAGAGTCCTAGGGAGTCTATGAAGTCGTGTCTGTAGAGTCCTAGTTACCGATGTGAAGCGTGCCACATCTATAATTAGGAGGTAGAAACAATAGGAAATTATCTCGCTTCTTAACACTCATTTCGTGTGTTAGAGTTTGCTCTCTAAAAAGTTTCTTATAATTCGTGCTTGCACGTGTTTTCAGTTGATCATGCCTGCACGAAGAGCTGTCCAAGGTCGTCCTGCTTGGAGGAATGTTGAGGAGAAAGGGGTACCTAATGCACCAGAAGTGCAACCCCAAGGAGAGGTCACCAATGGTGAGTTAAGGGAAGCGATTCGAATGTTAAGCCAAGTTGTGACCAACCAAGCTGGGCAACAGAGAGGGAATAGACAGGAAGTGGCTGATACTTCGAGGATCAGTGAGTTCTTGAGGATGGATCCTCCAAGTTTCACTGGTTCAAGCACTACTTAGAATACAAAGAATTTTATTGAGGAACTACAAAAGGTATTTGAAGTTATGCATGTTGCCGATGTTGAGCGAGTGGAACTAGTTGCATATTAATTGGGGAACGTTGCTAGGACTTGGTTTGACCAGTGGAAGAAGAGTAGAGCTGAGGATGCATCGGTTTTGAATTGGGTTGTGTTCGAAAGTACTTTTTTGGGGAGTTTCTTTCCCCGAGAACTGAGAGATGTCAAGGTACGGGAATTCCTTACCCTTAAGCAAGACTCACTAAATGTTCATGAATACAGATTAAAGTTCACCCAACTTTCCCGGTATGCTATTTAAATGGTTGTGAATATGAGAAGTAGGATGATTTTATATATTGCTGGGTTGTCTCGTCTGTCAAGTAAAGAGGGCAAGACAACCATGCTAATTGGGGACATGGATATATCAAGATTGATGGTTTATAATCTAGAATTGGTTGCCTTAGTATTTTTTTCTTTAAAGATATGGCACCATTATCTCTATGGTGTTCATATGGATGTGTTCACCGATCACAAGAGTCTTCGGTATGTGTTTAGTTAGAAAGAGCTTAATCTCAAACATAGGAGGTGATTAGAGTTACTCAAAGATTATGACATGAGTATTCTATATCACCCAGGTAAGGCTAATATTGTTGCTGATGCCTTGAGCAGGTTGTCTATGGGTAATACCCCCATTTTGAGGAAGATAAGAAAGATCTAGCAAGAGATATGCCTTGCACGATTGGGAGTTCATCTCATGGATTCCACAGAAGGAGGGGTAGTGGTGATGAATGAGGCTGAATCATCATTAGTGTTAGAGGTGAAAGAAAATCAAGACCAAGATCCTATTTTGCTTGAATTAAAGGTAAATGTTCATAAGCAAAAAGTATTGACTTTTGAACAAGGGGGAGATGACGTATTGAGGTATCAAGGTAGATTGTGTGTACCAAGGGCGGATGAACTCCAATAGAGGATCATGGAGGAAGCTCATAGCTCTAGATATTCTATTCATCCGGGTTCCACAAAGATGTATCGTGACTTGAGAGAAGTTTATTGGTGGAGTAGTATGAAGAAGGGCATTGCATAGTTTGTTGCTAAGTGTCTGAATTGCCAATAAGTTAAGGTAGAGCATCAAAGGTCCGGTGGTATGACTCAGAATATAGAACTTTCGAAATAGAAGTGGGAGATGATCAATATGGACTTCATCACAGGTTTACCAAGGTCTCACAGGCAACATGATTTTATTTGGGTGATTATTGATAGAATGACAAAATCAACCCACTTTTTGCCAGTAAAAACTACCCATTCAGCAGAGGATTATGCAAAGTTGTATATTCAAGAGGTTGTCAGACTTCATGGAGTTCCGGTATCGATTATTTCAGACACAGGAGCATAATTTACTGCACAATTCTGGAAATCTTTTCAGAAAGGTTTGGGTTCAAAGGTGAACTTGAGTACTATTTTTCATCCTCAAACATAGAGTCAAGCAGAGCGCACTATTCATACTTTAGAAGATATTTTGAGGGCCCGTGTGATTGATTTCAAGGGTAATTGTGATGATCACCTGCCTCTCATTGAGTTTGCTTACAACAATAGTTACCACTCTAGCATCCTGATGGCTTCTTATAAAGCTCTTTATGGGAGAAGATACAGATCTCCTATTGGATGGTTTGAAGTTGGTGAAGCTGGGTTGATAGGACCAGACTTAGCTCATCAAGCTATGGAGAAGGTGAAAGTTATTCAAGAGCGGTTGAAAACAGCGCAGAGTCGTTAGAAATCCTACACCAATGTTAGGAGAAAGGAGTTAGAGTTTGAAGTAGATGATTGGGTATACTTGAAAGTTTCACCTATGAAGGGTGTTATAAGATTTGGTAGGAAGGGGAAGCTTAGTCCCTGATATATCAGTCCTTACAGAATATCCAAGAGGATTGGTAATGTAGCTTATGGTTTAGAGCTACCACAAGATTTAGCAATGGTTCATCCGGTATTTCACATCTCCATGTTGAAAAACTGCATAGGCAATCCTTCACTTATCATACCAACTGAAGATATTGGTATCAAGGATAACTTATCTTATGAGGAGATTCCTGTGCAGATCCTAGACCTCCAAGTTCGCAAGTTGAGAACAAAAGAGGTAGCAATACCTACTGAAGATATTGGTATCAAGGATAGCTTATCATATGAGGAGATTCATGTTCAGATTCTAGACCGCCAAGTTCGAAAGTTGAGAACCAAGGAAGTAGCATCAGTCAAAGTTCTTTGGAGGAATCAGTTTGTTGAGGAAGCCACTTGGGAAGCTGAGGAGGATATGAAGAAGAGATACCCATATCTCTTCAAATCCAGAGAAGTTCCAAATTAAGGTACTAATCCTTTTCTTGGCTTTTATTTTAAGTTGGCATGTTGTATTTGCTTTTTTGCTAGTTGGGTAATTGAACTGAATGTTAGATGTTACGCTCTTAGCCTGCCAAGATTGATCTCATTCGAGGACGAATGTTCCCAAGGGGAAGATATTATAACACTCCGCAACTAGAAAGAGCTAGAATTAGAAAGAGTCATTTTTGGAAAGAATGAAAAATCTGGAAATTTGACAAAATTAAGTTAAGTATGAGTTTTGGGTAAACTTCAAATGACCATAACTCCTATATCAGGATGAGTTAGGTGTGCTAGAAAGTATCTTAGGAAATACCTTTGAATTATATTTCCAACGCAGCCGAGTTTGCTCAGTTTCGAGTTTGTATGAGGGAGATATGCCCATTTGAAGTTGGAATGTCTAGTTCAGGAAAGTCAAAACTGGATTTTGGAAGGGCATTATGGTCTTTTCACCACCTAATTAACTAATTTCATTTTTTGTAATTAAGTTGGGGTCTAAACTGAATTGGTTCAGTTTACGCTTTTGAAAAATAAGTTAGGGTTTTGAGAGAAGAGCAAAGAAAAGGAGAAAAAGTAAGGAATCGCCAAGTTCTTGAAGTTTTGCTTGAGGATTTCATCAAGGGGTGATCCCTACGAGGTATGTGAGATCACCTAGCATTGGGTTAGTTCACCCACACGTCAATCATGATTTATTTCAGCGAATTTAGATTATTGAAGGTTTAGAAATTGAGTTCTTGATGGATTTGTTTGAAGTTTCTATTGGGTTCTTGATTGTTAGAGTTGTTGAGGAATTCTTGATTTTGATTCATGAAACTAGGTGTCGTTTTGAGTAGATTCTTACATATTTTGATTATGTAGTCGAATCTAAGTATTTTGGGAAAGATCCAATTGAGTTTAGAGGGTTTAGAGTTGAAAAACGAGCAAGAAAAATCGTCAAACACCTGGGGAAAGGGGTGGAGCTCCGCGCCAGCCAGAACGCCCCACAAAGTGTTCTGAAGTTTGACCCCTGGGGAGCCGTGCCATCCAGAGCGCCCCAACTTCAGTTCTAAAGTTTTGGGTCTGGCACCCCGCGCCACTCAGAGCGCCAGGGACGCTGGGTCTTCTACTTTTTCCCACTTCCTGCCGTACTAGTTCCCTTGAAACGTACCTATGTTTCCTAGTTGATTCCTACACTCTAAGGTATATCTAAACAACATGAAATCATCCATAACATGAGATCACAGGACTTGAATCCATAATTAATTTCAAGGAAAGTTAAGATTCAAGTCAAGAGAAGTTCATAGAGTTTTCCAAAAGTCTTTTACAAACGTTTTAAACTTGTTTTAAGACGTAAAGTTTGTCACACCCCTGTTTTTCCCCAAACGAAAAATGTTTGAAAAATAGAGTTTCTCCAATTAAAGTGATGTTTCGAAAAGGGATTATTTTATTTCAGAGTCGCCACTTGGAATTGAGTTTTGGTGTTCCAAGT
>NW_006239067.1:75436-80547 GCF_000226075.1 Solanum tuberosum
TCATACTTTTTAGATGATTCCTTAGTGATTTTAGCATAGACTAGTGGATCCATTTAGTAGTCAGGTTTTATACCCTCGACAAGGTATAGGACGACCCTCGCAGCGTGAGGCAAAATGTTGTATCATCACAATAGCTCTTATGTGATGGTTGTCGATTAAAGAAACTCCCATAGTAGTATTTTGTATTTTTATATACATTCAAAGTTTATATTGTATCTTTGCACACTCAGAGGATTATTGTATTTCTAAATACACATAGTTGATATCCATGTTTTGAAAAGCTTTTCTTTATATTGCATTTACATTATTGCTTTATATTGAAATGAGTTCAGTTCAGTTGAGACCAGGTTTGTTACTTCAGTTCCTTTCAAGCTTATGCCTTGTTTTAGTATTCCCCTCACATGCTCGTACATTCAATGTACTGATGTCATTTGGCCTGCATCTTTTTATGATGCAGATACAGGTAACCAGGATCAAAATCCAGCACTTCATTGATCCAGTTGAGCATTTAGAGTTTTGTGGTGAGCCTCCTTGCTTTTCAGAGGATCCCTTTTATTGCTTTCAGTATTAGTTAGTTCATTAGGATGTCGGGGGTCTTGTCCCGACGTCTATCTCAGTTGTTTTAGAGGCTTCATAGACAGTCAGATGTTAGTTCTTGAGACTTCTATTTCCTGTTTTAATGGTTGAGACTTGAGTTGCCACTTTGGCCAGTGAAAGTTATTTTAATACATTCCAAGTATTTATTGAGCAGTTCAGTTTACTTTTAAAAGTGTTCTTTTTCATGAGTTAAGTCTTCCGGTGAGTAAGTAAGTCAGGCCAAGGGTTCGCTTGGGACCAGCAATGATTCTCGAGTGTCAATCCCGCACAGGGTGTAGGCTCGGGGCGTAACAATTAAGGTAATTATAACTATCAATTAAAAATAATTAAAACAGAAAATTGAGAGAGAATTAAGGGGATGTTAGAGATAGAAAAGTAATAATGACAAAATAATAGGTAGCAATAATGAGCGATAAATGACTTGTTTCTTGCAAATCTAAGGAAACAGATGTGATTTCTTTTTTACGTTTTCTAATAAATCTAAAAAAATGTCAAAAAAATTGAGAATTTTTTTTAGTGACATTTCACTTCTTATAAATATAATACTTAGTATATATATATAGAGAGACACGTATTCATATATATTAACGACTTCAAAAATATTACCACTTAAAGCACAAAAATTACAATAATATCTTACAAAAACTTAAATATAATACTTATATATCTATATATATATATCTATATATATATATATATATAGAGAGAGAGAGAGAGAGGAAGAGAGACATATTTATATATAACGACTTCAAAAAATTACAGTTAACTCAAAAAATTACAATAAAATCTTGCAAAAACTTGAATAACAATGACATTAAAAACAAATATGACTTACCTCTTGAAATAAAAAACTCCATATTAATTAGCTTGTTATAAGATGATGATAACATATATAAATTAAAAATCAAGGATCAAGAATAAAATAAAAAGAAGAAAAAAAATAAAAGAAAATGAGAAACACTTGCCTGAGACCTAAAAGAAAAGGTATAAGGAGTATACATATATATATATATCCGAAAGGGTAATGCTAAATGACCAGAAAATTTGGCCAGAATTTGGTGAGAAAATTAAACATTCTACAATATTTTTTTAATTTTAAAATAAACTAATCTTTTTTTCCATTTTTTAGTTAAAAGGTATTAAAGTTAAAAGGGTAAAATTATTTTAAAAAGGTAAAATAGCATATGTAAAATACCATTCTGACCAAATTCTGGCCAAATTTTCTAGTCAAATGAATTTTTCCTATCGGAAAATAGAGCATGAATAAGAAATAGGAATGATGTCAATTAATTGTTAGTGTTTAAAAGCAAAACAATAACGGATGCTACGTGCTGAAGCATTAATTATTTTCCTAATTTAATTGCCCATTATGCTAATTATGAGGAAGGAAGTTACTTTTTAAAAAAAGATTAATAAACAGAAATTGAAGAAAAAAATTTAAAATTACGAGAAAATAGATAAATAGTAATACTGATCAATAAGTCAAGTCACATCAACAGTCCTATCATTCAGCTTTATATATGACATATACATTAAATATAACTATTTATAGACATAAAATATAACCATTTCTTTTTAAAAAAATATCATACTTATATTTACTACAATTGAATAATCCTAAAACTGTAATCATTTTTATAAGTTGCTCAAAAATTTACAGGCACATTTATTTGGCCCAATATCAGAAAGGGCCAAAATATAGACATCAGGCATACCTACCCAGATGATCAATTGAAGCAATTAAGCCCAAACCCAAATCACTTCGATAGCTAGTAAGGTTGAAAAATGAAAAAAAATAATTAAAACGGAATGTGCGTCATACATATATTTTGTGTGTTACACATTCATCTCGTGCATCACGGGTGTATGTCGTGCTTCACACGTGCATCTTGCATATCAAGCGTCATGCGTACGTGCATTCCTAATAATAAGTAAGCTCTTTTTAAAGATCACGTAACATTGCTATATATGATTGATAGAAGATTGAATTTAATTTTTAATGAATTTGTAAAAAAAACCCGGTAAAGATGCACAATGAAAATTATGAGGCGTATATCTCCTGTATGCCAAAAAATGCTTCTTATATTTTCTTGCACGAAACTACATTTTAAGCAAAGTATATTTACAACGTTTATCAAGGGTTGAAAGCCTCCAACAAATGACCATACTTACACAACGACACAAAAGATGACTTTCATCTTCGAAAAAGTGTTGAAGAGTAAAAATTATGAGTTTTATATCTCATGTGAGGCGGCAAATTCTTCTCATGTATACTTGAAGCAAATCCATTTTTGTTCGGATAAAATGTTCAAGACATTTATAATATGCCCTACAAGTAGAGACACAAGAGGTTGTGCTGGAACAAACAAGCAGAAAAACCTCATATTTCTTAATTAAAATAATACGTATAACTACCCCTGCATGCATTTAATTCTTCTTGATTTTTTTTCTTTAATTTTCAGGCAATGTATGGCTGATGAAGGATCAATGTCATGCTTATCAAGGATCAGAGACTAATTAATAAATCTAATATATATTTATGTTGTTGTTGTTGTTGTTGTTTTTTTTATTATTTTATTTTATTTTTTTTAAATTTTTTTTTATATATTCTCTGAACCTATATAAGTCCAAAGTTGATGACTGTTACATCTCAAGTTCGGAACCTATTTGAGCCATAAAGAGCCAAAAGTGATCAAAATAAGCCACAATTCTTGAAAGTAACAAAAATAGGTTTATTGTAGGTTGTTGTTGTTGTTGTTGTTTTATTATTATTTTATTTTATTTTAATTTTTTTTTTATATATTCTCTGAACCTATATAAGTCCAAAGTTGATGACTGTTACATCTCAAGTTCGGAACCTATTTGAGCCATAAAGAGCCAAAAGTGATCAAAATAAGCCACAATTCTTGAAAGTAACAAAAATAGGTTTATTGTAGGTTGTTGTTGTTGTTGTTGTTTTTTTATTATTTTATTTTATTTTAATTTTTTTTTTATATATTCTCTGAACCTATATAAGTCCAAAGTTGATGAATGTTACATCTCGAGTTCGGAACCTATTTGAGCCATAAAGAGCCAAAAGTGATCAAAATAAGCCACAATTCTTGAAAGTAACAAAAATAGGTTTAGTGTAGTTTTTTCTTCCATTTTATCCAAAAATATAAATGGAAGACATTAGTCTGTTAACGTCTATATTTTAACATAAAGATGCAATTTTTTCTTACACTTTATAAAAAAGTTAACTTTCCCAAAATCTTCTATTGCATATTTTATTAGTTTATTTTGGCTTTTCTCCTCAAGTCTAGATTACTACTTCACAAAATATTAGCACTTATTCAAAGAGAAAATTCATGCTTTTGGTTTTAACTATATATAAACTCTCTCTCTCTCTCTATATATATATAATAAAGCGAGATATAGAATAGGTGAGGTGACATGTCTCTATGGCCACCATTCATATTTATCTCTTTTTTCCCTCATTTTTTGAATTTTTCTTTAATCATTCCTTGCTTTTAACATATTATAAAATCCATGAAAATTCCCAATTAAATGAAAATTTAAGAACAAACCCTTTGAAATCTGTTAGGAAGCTAAAAAATCATCAAACAATTACTCAGGTTTATTATCCAAATTAATTCTTTTAAAATTTAATAGATGTGGCTAATAATGTGTGGCTAAGGGATCCTATTAAATGTCAAATGCAAATTTTTCCCTTGGATAAGCTACAGAAAAATGGCAAACTCCATTATATATTGAATTAATATAGGTATAGTATACTTTATTTATGTTTTATGGATATATTTAATTATTAAATAGCAAATACTATTCTACACGCATAATAAAGATTTTTTTCACCACTTTTCACACTTCAATGTTCCCTAGTTTCCTCTTTCAAAGCTTCTCTTTCAATCTTCCCCAAAATCACCAGTTATTTCTCAGTATTCTCCTTACCATCACTGGCTTGTTCTCCCTAAAATCCTTACAATTCATGATCTTGGCTTGATTTTCAGAGGTTATTTGTGATTCAGATTCATTAGGTATCTTCTAATTCCATTCTTTTCTCTTTTTTCATGAAGGTTATAATTATATATACGTTTCTACCATGTTCTTAGGGTTGAAGTTGAAGGGGTTTTTCCACCATAACATGGCAGAAATTACTACTCTGAAGAGGGTCACAAGAGGTACACATTATTCCGATAAATGTTTGAAAGGAATACCTTCGTTTGATTTATGTATCACTCAAATGCAAGGACAAATTTTAGACTTTATTATTGAGATGGAGATCGAGAAGTGATAAAAGTTTCGTAATAACCCCATAACTTTGAATCTGAATGGTGTATCAGAAAAAAGGCTAATTCTTTCAAGAGGAAAGAAGGTTCAAAACCTGCAGAGGATGAAACACAAATTGACAAGAGGAGAAAAGTTAAAAACATTGATTTTCTGTAGGAGTGGGAAAATGTAGTTAATCAAGAACAAGAATAAGAAATCGAGATATATATATATATATACATATATAT
>NW_006239067.1:80667-87145 GCF_000226075.1 Solanum tuberosum
TTTATGAATGGAAGCTCGATGGGTTAAATGATAGGCAGTTATGGTTCATAGGATGCTTATGTATGCTACCATCTGCAAGAGTGTTAATAACACTGACAGGACCATTTGCAAGATGATTATTGCAGGATTTACCGGTCAACTAAGAGGATGGTGGGATAATTATATGCCCTCTGATGCGAGAGCAGCAGTAATTAATGCTAAGGCAGTAAATGAAGGGGTTGATAATTTAGGCTTTGCCCTTGTTCAAAATAGAGAAGACGCTGTGTATACACTTATTTTGACTATTCTTGAACATTTTAGTGGTAGATTTACCAATCAATATGAAACCATTAGATCTCTACTAAATGGTCTTAGATGTAGACATTTAGGTGAGTTTAGATGGTATAAAGACACTTATTTAAGTCAGGTAATGGAACTTCCCGAAAATGATTTAGAATTCTGGAAAGCCAAATTTATTGATGGCTTACCTTCTTTATTTGCAGAAAGAGTAAAAAAGACTCTTAGAAATCCACAAGGAATTATTCCCTATAATGATTTTACTTATGGAAAGCTTATTGGGGCTTGTACGCAAGAAAGCATAAATTTGTGCAATGAGTTAAAACTCTCAAGACAACTTAAGATGGATAAGCTTAGAGAAAAGTCTCAATTGGGAGATTTTTGTACTAAGTTCGGTTTACCGAATGCTTCTAAAAGCACCAACCGAGAAACTTCTAAATCAGAATCTAATAGATCTCATCATAAGAAAAGAAGATCTAAAAGAAGGACTAGAGAAGAAAGAGATGAGCGTAGGGCTCATCGTAAATCTCATAGATTTACCAAGAATAGGTCAAGGCGAGATCTTGATAAAATTAAGCGTTATAAATGTGGAAAATTTGGGCATATAGCTCCTAATTATAAGCTGGAAAAGCTTAAGACTCTAGAACTTGATAATGATATTCAAGAGAAGATTTATAGTTTTCTATATACTTCTGGTTCCGAATCAGATTATGATGATTCTGAAGCAAGCTATGCAACAGAGGATGAGCAACCTGAGTCATCTAGTAAGGTTCAACAAGATTCGAATGATGCTTGCAAATGTCATAGTGATATTTGTCACTGCGAACATGATGAATTCTACAAGCTGCAATCTCAGTTCGAAGACATGAATATGTTCACTATCACTGCAGACAATGTGATAGAACTTCTAAAAGAAGTTACCGATAATACTCTTCGTGAAAAGATCATTCAATTGGCTTTTGATGATTTAAAAGGAGAAATTGAACATTTGAAGGAAGAAATTAAATTTCTTAAACAAAATCATATTATTTGTGATCACCGTCTTACTCAGATTGAGTCTGCTAATAGCAAAGGAAAAAATAAGGTTGATGAATCTACTGCTGAAGAAAATACTCTTGCCAACACTTTGAATATTGATGCGAAACAAAATATGTTTTTAGGAATGATGCAAATTGTTACAGCTCATAAATGGTATGTTAAATGTACTATATTAATTGATAATACTTTTTCTATAACTAACATTGCTATGATTGATAGTGGCGCTGATGTGAGTTGCATTCAAGAAGGTCTAGTACCTACTAAATATTTTGAGAAAACAACTTATATGGTTAAATTTGCATCTGGTCATGCTTTAGATATAAAGTATAAATTATCTAATACTCCTATTTGCCAGAATAAAGTTAGTATTCCTCACTTCTTTTTCCTAGTAAAAAATCAGTTATACCCTCCTATTATTCTAGGAACTCCTTTTATAAATGCAATTTATCGTTTTACCAATATAAATGCTAAAGGATTTTCTGCTACTTATAAAAATCAAGATATTAGTTATACTTTTATCACCGAGCCTATTTCTAGAGATATTAATACTCTAATTGAAAATGAAACAAAAGCATGTTGATTATTTACAACTGGAGATATTTAGTATGAATATATTCGATACTTTAAAATCTGCGAAAGTACAGGAAAAGATTAAACTCATTTCTGAAAAAATGGCCATTGATATTTGTGCTGATCATCCTAGTGCTTTTTGGAATCGAAAAAAGCATATTGTAACTCTTCCATATGAAGATGGTTTCTCTGAGGAAAATATCCCTACCAAATCACGCCCTTGTCAAATGAATACCGAACTGGTCGAATTCTGCAAAAGAGAGATTGATAATTTATTACAAAAAGGTTTGATAAAGCCTTCCAAGTCACCATGGTCGTGTACTGCTTTTTATGTTAATAACGCAGCAGAAAAAGAACGAGGTGTTCCCAGGTTAGTTATAAATTATAAACCTTTAAATAAATTTTTAAAATAGATTAGATATCCTATTCCAAATAAAAGAGATTTATTAACTGGATTATGTGATGGTAATATCTTTTCAAAATTTGATTTAAAATATGGATATTGGCAAATCCAAATATTTAGAGACCATTCTTATAGAACGGCATTTAATGTTCCGTTTGGACAGTACGAATGGAATGTAATACCTTTTGGGTAAAAAAATGCTCCCTCAGAATTTCAAAAAATAATGAATGATAGCTTCAATCCTTATTTGGATTTCATCATAGTTAATATTGATGATATTTTGGTTTACTCAAAGACTCTTGAAATGCATTTAGACATTTTAGAAAAATAGTTATTCAAAATGGTTTGGTCATATCTAAACCTAAATGAGTCTTTTTCAAACAGAAATTAGATTTTTGGGTCATTTGATTTGTAAAGGAAAAATGACTCATATTCAACGATCTATTGAATTCGCATCAAAGTTCCCTGATATTATTACAGATAGGACGCAATTGCAGCGATTTCTGGGAAGTTTAAACTACATTTCCCCCTTCTACAAGAATTTGTCTCGAGATTTAGCTCCGTTATACGACAGGTTAAAAAGGATCACAAGAAGCATTGGACTAATAGTCTCACAGATCTTGTAAAGACTATTAAAGAAAGAGTTAAATATTTGCCTTGTTTAACCCTTGCTAATCCTGCTTGGCCAAAGATTGTAGAGACGGATGCGTCTAATATTGGGTACGAAGGCATATTGAAACAAATTAATCCGCATGATAAAAATGAATATCTTATTCGATTTCATTCAGGAAAATGGAGCGATGCTCAGAAAAAATATGCGACGGTAGTTCATGAAATGTTAACTATCGTTAAGTGCGTATTAAAATTTCAAGATGATTTATATAATAAAAAATTCTTGATAAAATCGGATGCTCAGTCAGTCAAGTATATGTTCGATAAAGATTTTAAACAAGATGCGTCTAAGTTAATATTCGCTAGGTGGCAGGCACAATTATCCCCTTTTGATTTCGAAATTCATTATAAAAAGGGAAGTGATAATTCCCTCCCAGACTTCTTATCTAGAGAATATCTTTCTTCTTATGAGTTTTCTTGACTTCTTTCCTGATAAAGATTTTGTTATGATTTTGAAGGCAGTTCCTCTTAATAGAGATTTACAGGAACTTATATTATGGAGAATTATAGACGGAATGGTGATGGATATCGTCGATGATTACATAAATGAACAAGAGCTTTATGAAAGATTTTATTGTTATGAAGCTTATAACCTCTTGAATGATTAAAAATATAACCTCTTGAATGATTAAAACTAAATGCTATCTTTGCAGGATGGATCCTCCTTGGATAACCAAGGCTAGAGGAAAAGGAAGTTATACTCGCAGAAGGGGAAGATCATCCCCAAGTTCATCAAGATCGTTATACGGATCTTCATCATCTAGTACTCCAATTATACAAAAAGGAGGAATGAGTTTATATAACTAAAACTCTAGAGCACAAGAAAAAGCTTCGTCATCAATACATCTGGAAGATATTCCAGAAAGTGATCCATTATATGCTAAACTACAGAAATTTCTAACTCAAAAGCAAGGTGATACTTTTGCTTCAATCGCCAAAGAAGAAGTTGATGATATCAAAACATATGAAAAGGTAGAGAAAAGAGAAATGATATTTCTCTTAGAAAACTCTGACATACAGAGAAAAGAAGAACCTTGGAAGATATTCCAGAGGTATTTAGTTAATGGGTTTTATTTCCCGGGTGAGTCATACAAAACTCGGAATATTATGAGACTCTGCTGATAAGCACATGTGTTGAATTTCCAGATATAATACAAGTCAGAATGTTTATAACTTCTCTAAAATGATTATAAAACACGTCATTCATATTGAAGATTGGGGTATTTCCTCAATGACTGAAAGACAATTCAGTCTGAACAAAGTCATGGTAAGCTTTACCTATTGGGATTATATTCAGGCATTTAATAAAGTCCTCTGTTATAACAGTGAGAGGCATAAACATACTTGGTTTATAAAAGTATGTGCCAAGATATTTGTTAACCCTATACCAAATTGGTTTTTAAACTGGTGGTCATACCACAGACCAACCATAAAAATATTGCTCGAACCATTTCTCAAGTTATACAAAGAATGGGTCAAGATTTCCCCAGATCTCAACAAGTTATATCATCAAGAACATATTTGTTATTTTCAACAAATTGAACAAATATATTTTTTTATAGACTTCTCTGTTCCATGGATTCACAAATGGGTTCCGGAAGTAGATTTCACTGAGGAACAAATCCCTTGCCTATACAGAACTTATTATAATAATTTTTGGGACAAGTTGATGAAGAAAGATCCTCAAACAAAGTCTATATACGGACAAGAACTGCTGGATCTAATAACGAAAACCATACACGATTATAAATCGATTCCTAATAAAGGAATTATGACTGATGATTCAACCTCCGTAAAACATATGGCTAGAAATATTTCTAATCATGATGAAGAAGAACAAAATGAATGATTATGAAATATCTAGAAGAAGTAAAGAAAAAGATTCTTCCAAATATAAGTCATTACGCAAAATCAGATTCATCAATGCGTAGTGAAACAGTGAAGATATGCACGAAGCTCAACCATATGAAGAAGAATGTCCAGTAGATGCACTGAAGAAAGCTGAAGATTTTTTGGCAAAACTAAAGGACAAGATGTAGCAGTGTTAAGCTTTTTCGGAACAGTAAAACGCCCGGACTACTGTAGCAACATTGTAGCTCAACAGTAGATACACTGTTACTAGGACCCAGATAGGGGACCAGTATCCTGTACAAAGATGCTTTCTTTTCCTATAAATAAGTTTGTTTTTCTTTAATTAAGGAGCAGGTTTTAGAAACCCTCTCTTCCATTTTGCACTCTCTCTCTCTTTCTTGTAAACTTTCTTACTAAGGTTTGTAAGCTTGCCGGATTTTGGCCGGAATAATAAAGTGTGCGGTTTGGTAGCAACAAGGTACTTTCTTTTCTCATTCTTCCTGTCTTTTACTTTTATAAATTTTCTGATCGCTAAAAAATTATATCTATGCCGGATAACAACTTCTCTCTTATATAGACCATGAACGGATCTAAGCTTTATTTAAATATAGAAGAATTTTAGTATGGCTTCTCGACTTGGTTCTGAGATTGAGGTACAGTCGAATCTAGTACTGCTTTTATTGGCTTTGTCTTTGTGACTCCGTCTAATGAGCCGTGGTTTTTAGCCCAAAAAAAGAGTTTGATAAGTAGGGCGCCTGATACCCGGTTAGAACTAATCAGACACATGGGCTCAATAAAAGTATGTATTAGATTCTTGACAGGCCCTTTGCTTGGGTAAAATAATTAAACCATGCAGTCTGAGAAACTATGTTAAAAATTCTTAGTGTATTTCGATTCTTATGTAGTTGGACTACCTCTAAGGATATTGGAATAATAAAGTGTGCGGTTTGGTAACAACAATGTACTTTCTTTTCTCATTCTTCCTGTCTTTTACTTTTATAAATTTTCTGATCGCTAAAAAATTATATCTATGCCGGATAACTAACTTCTCTCTTATATAGACCATGAACGGATCTAAGCTTTATTTAAATATAGAAGAATTTTAGTATGGCTTCTCGACTTGGTTCTGAGATTGAGGTACAGTCGAATCTAGTACTGCTTTTATTGGCTTTGTCTTTGTGACTCAGTCTGATGAGCCATGGTTTTTAGCTCGAAAAAGAGTTTGATAAGTAGGGCGCCTGATACCCGGTTAGAACTATCAGACACATGGGCTCAATAAAAGTATGTATTAGCCTCTTGACAGGTCCTTTGCTTGGGTAAAATAATTAAACCATGCAGTCTGAGAAACTATGTTAAAATTCTTGTGTATTTCGATTCTTATGTAGTTGGACTACCTCTAAGGATATTGACTTGCTTGATCTATGACTGGGCGGACTACCGTCAGATCAGTGATCCTGTTTCGTTGGTATCAGAGCCTATGAACTTTCATGGTATATATAAAATTGATGTGAAGAATTTCGGCATAGATATATTCTCTCTTTTATGGATCAAGAAGATATTAAAAGTACTCGGTTAGAAGAGGTAGATATACCTCAAAACCTTGATTTGTTAAACAAATGGACTATTCCGAAAGTGAATATAAAAACTATTTATGATTATGGTTGGTTT
>NW_006239067.1:88562-90155 GCF_000226075.1 Solanum tuberosum
GCTAAGAAAGTCTCAGGTAACCCTTTAAGAGTTAAAGGTTTAAAAGCAATTTGAACCATGCCAATATGCAAAAACTTATATTGAGATCTATATAAATCAATATCTCGCTTATTTAATAAACGAATAGTTTGTTCAGACGAGTTTAACGCCAAAGATTGCTCAGTTGTTTTAATCAACTGTTTATTTGAGATTTTATCAAACCAACCATAATCATAAATAGTTTTTATATTCACTTTCGGAATAGTTCATTTGTTTAACAAATCAAGGTTTTGAGGTATATCTACCTCTTCTAACCGAGTACTTTTAATATCTTCTTGATCCATAAAAGAGAGAATATATCTATGCCGAAATTCTTCACATCAATTATATATATACCATGAAAGTTCATAGGCTCTGATACCAAAATACAGGATCACTGACCTGGCGGTGGTCCGCCCAATCATAGATCAAGCAAGTCAATATCCTTAGAGGTAGTCCAACTACATAAGAATCGAAATACACAAGAATTTTAACATAGTTTCTCAGACTGCATGGTTTAATTATTTTACCCAAGCAAAGAGCCTGTCAAGAAGCTAATACATATATATATTTCAATATTTTACATAGTAGAATACTTATATACATATGTAATTGGATTGTATCAGTTTCAATGTCATATTTTGATGGGTTGTTGTTCAATACTAATAGTGGTCAAACAAATATCTTAATTCTTTGCCTTCAATGTATGTTAATCAATTATTATATTCATGTAAATATACTATGATTTGAATAAAAGGATGGAATTAAACGGGTAAATAACATCAAGAGAAAAGAAGGTTTAGCAAAAGAGAAAACTATTCTTGACAAGAGAAAAAAAGTCAAAAATATTACTTCTAGTAGCAATGGTAAAAAAGTCATAACAGAAGATTGTGATGAAGAAATTGAGGTGTGTATATATACTTTTCAAATTTATATATTGTGGAATACGTATACATGTGTTACTTCTATTGTATTAGGTGTCGTTGTCACTTGGGCTCTCTTTTATACATTTATACATCAATTTTTATATTGTTCAACCAATTATCTGGTTCTTGTATTCAATGCATGGTAGACAATTGTTTTATTCATATGAATGTTGTGTAAGTTGAACATGGATGTTTAAAATAGAGTAAATACTTGTCAAATTATTATACTGTGGAATACTTTTACCCATTGGATACTTTTATTGTATTTGGGCTTATTGTCATTTGTATTTGAATATTAAAAAACTCTTAAAATGCGAGTAGTTAATGTAACGTTAGTTTCATATTTTTTTTAAAATGTTTGAATACTTGGATCCTTTTCAAACTTTGGATACTTCAATTGCATTTCGGGTCACTGTCACTGCTATTTAACTATTGATGAGTTCACAAATTGGACTCATTTAGGGCTTTATTTTGATAAGAATAGTGTCCTCGAATGCTTATTTTGTCTAAATATCTTATGAAAACTAAGTTTCAGGTATTTGAAGTTTTAATGAAAGCATGGACACTTAGGCGCAAAAAGGAACAAAAAGGTTGAAAAGAACGACGAAGCTGAAACCCGAGCATCGCCAAGCACACTTGGCGATTCGCC
>NW_006239067.1:90918-91608 GCF_000226075.1 Solanum tuberosum
GCTTGAAAAGATTCTGAAAGAAACACTTACCTTGGCTCTTCTCAACTCATGAATACTTAACTGAACTCATTTCAATATAAAGTAGTTTAAAACAAGTGCAATATAAAGAAAAGTTGTTTTAAAACATGTTATAAACTCTGTGTGTATGCAAAGATACAATAAATCTGAGATGTATGTAGAAATACAAATGAACTTATGTATATAAAAATACAATAATTGTTGTGGGAGTTTCTCTAATCGACAACCATCACATAAGAGCATACATCGATTAACCTCACGCTGCCAGAGCATCTTATACCCGGCCAAAGGTATAGAACCTGAACTGCCTAATGGATCCACTAGTCTAATTTGAAAAGGATTCATCTAAAAGTATGAACCTCTTCTACCCATGATGGCTACATGGTTCTATGGGGGCTGTGGGTTCTTTGAACGCTCCCCCAATTCGGTGCTCAATACTACTCCCAAAATTATACTGGCTCTTATGATTTTAAAACATATTTCCTCTGTGATTTGAGATTAGTGCTCAAAAACTTAGCTCAAAGGCTATCTTGGAAATCGAAGTTTCCCTTCTTGCTTCATTTAGTAAGCGATTACTCTTTTCTGAAACTAGCCCGAAGGCATCTTTGGAAATCTCAGTTTTCAATCTTGTTTAAATGTGAAAACATTTCTTTTAAACTTCGTTGGGAATAT
>NW_006239067.1:91719-110011 GCF_000226075.1 Solanum tuberosum
ATAGTCCCCATATACTTCTTTGAAGAAAAGAACTTCAAACCATAGCTTTACTCTTGCTTAACCTTAAAACTTAAGTCTAAAAACGACGTTAAAACATTGTTAAAGACCCTTGAAAACTTTAAGAAACTTTGCTTTGACTTGCTTCTTAACTTCTAGACTTGACTCTTAACTTCCTTGACTTTAAACTTAACTTTCCTTGAATTAAATTATGGATTCAAGGTTCATGATCTCATGTTTATGGATGATTTCATGATGTTTAGATGTACTTTAGAGTGTTGGAATCGACTAGGAAGCATAGGTACATCACTTAGGAACAAGTACGAGAAGGTGGGGAACGAATGGGGAGAACTGGCGTCCCTGGCGCTCTGAGTGGCGCGGGGCGCCAGCCCTCAAACTTCAGAGGGATGCCTGTAGCGCTCTGGCTGGCACGACGCACCAGAGGCCAAAGTTTAGAGGAACTTTTGTGGCGCTCTGGCAGGCGTGGCGCCCCAAGCCCTTGCCCAGAAAATCTCCGACTTTTCTCATTCATTTTTCATCTCTAAACCCTCTAAACATCAATGGTCCTTTCCCCAAACACTTAGGATCATTTATACCCTCAATACATGATAGATTTAACTCAAAAACAACCCAGAAACACGAATCAAATCAACACTAGGCATTCAACAATCAACCCATACGAATTCAACAATGTTCTTCAAGAACTTCACTTTCTTAACATTCATACAACTCCAATTTCGCTGAATTGAACAAGTTAGTGTGTGGTTGAACTAACCCAACACGAAATAAATATCACATACCTTAATAGGGATCACCCCCGACAAATTCCACTCCAAACGCTTGACGTTCTTGGCGAAATTTTGGTTTTTCTCCCTTTCTTTCTTCTTTTCTCTTTTCTCCAAGCCCTATGCGTATTCTAATTTTCCAAAACTAAATAAAGTATGGTTTTACCCCAATTAATCTCCTGAAAATGAATTAGAGTAATTAGATAAGGAAAAGACTGAATCTCCCTTCTAAAATTCGGATTAGATAAATTCTGTATTCCAACAGCCCAACTTCCGAAAGGCATATCTCACTCATATGATGTTGAAATCGTGCAAACTTGGCGGCATTGGAAAGATATATCCAAGGTATTTCCAACCATATAAATATATGCTCCTAACTCATCCTGATCTAGGAGTTATGGCCGTTTGAAAATGGACAAAACTCACTTTCTTAACTTAGAAAAAAATTCCAGATTTCATTTTTCCTTCCAAAAATCAATGTTTTCATATTTTAAATTCTTCATAGTCGTTTCTAGGTGCGAGATGTTACATTTAATTTCTTATACCCATTTTATTTTACTATCATTTTAGGTGTATTTTGTTATTTCTTGATGTGACTAAAAACCCCCATTCTTGGGGTGTGATTTAGCAAATATGTGTTGATATTATTGTTGGCTCTTGCTTGCTGATAGGTTAGATGTAGTTTAATGGTCATTTCACCTAGTGGTTGTGGTTTAATCTAAAGGGTTTATAGTTGCAAATACAAATCCACTCATGTGTTTTCGGCTTGCCCGAGAGGGAGGTCGCGAAACCAAGACCACTAGACTGATGGCCTAAGGAGTGGGTCGACATGAGGTTCAGCCCGAGAGGGTGAGCCCTAGTCCCATATCCTAACACTCAGCTCGAGAGAGTGAGTGGGGGTAAGGCGTAGGCTGGTCTTCATGCGGCAAATGGGTGTCCGAGAGGAACGCATTTGAAACGGGGTAAGTTTCCCGAGAGGGAACCTATTTCCATTTAAAGCTTAGTCTAGTCACTATTATCTTACAAATTTTTTTATCAAAAACATGTACCCAACTATTTATCTCAACTTGTATTGCGGTCACACCCCAAGAACATTTCCCCAAACTTGATTTTCTTGTTAATTTTTGCTATTTTTACTACTTGTAACAAAACCCCCAAATCGATATTTGACACTTTTGTGTCACCCCTTTATTTACCATATTTTTGTTCGTTAATGTCTGTAGCTACGACTAGTTAGAGCTAAATTTTATTTTTCTATCAATTCTCAAAACCACTCCCTTGGGACACGACCCCAATCTTTAGTTGGGTTATTATACTATCGACGATCGTAGACACTCATACCGTAGGTTAGTGTTCGTTGGTCACGATAAGCATCAACTATTGTGTTTCAAATGTTGATAAGCTACTATAAGTAGTAGTTCATGTAAATGTAGGTTTATTGCATTTTCTCTATGCAGATATATCATATTTTAAGTTTTTTGATTTGTATTTGACTATTACCAAATTCTTAAAATGTTGATTAATTTTTAAATAGTTAATATGTAATGTAAGTTAATGTAAGTGCAGTTTCATATTGTTGTATTTTATGTATGCAGGGGATCAAATTTTATGTGTTAGATCGCCCGATCGAACCCTCGCACACACATGTATATGCAAATCATAACAAAGTTACTGATTTGAAGGTGAAGCTTACACCGACTCAGTTCAATCGATTCAAGAATACATGTTTTGGAGTGTATACCCGAATGCACGAGTGTCGGGCACAAACACAAATCTATAGGTACTTCATGGTTTGTGAATTGGAGGACCAGAAACAGCCGACCACATGATGAATACCTCATGGAAGGAATGTTCAGTGATACCAACAATTCGGTAATTTATCAAAAAGAACTTCTATAATTCATACTTAAATGATAGAGCAGGGGAGGGTTATAAGAGGCGTACAATACAATTCTCATTCTTTGGATGTTCCTCTTTTTTGGCAATTGAGATTTAAATAAAGATTTTGCAATGACCTATACCGACGCAACAACTTAATCAAGATCAAGGGTCAAAATGTGTCAAGCGAAAAGAAAGTGTTGAACTTTTGAAATCATCAAAAATATCCAAGAAGAAACAGAGGAATCTGAAAAAGATGCATTGTATCATACCTTTCAACACTGTATCTGTATTCATATTTCTTTTTAGACATATTTGTTGTATACATGTTCATTCTTGAATGAAGCAACAAAATACATGTGTTTATATGTATCACATTTTGTATTCTTTGTATTCAATGTATCTTTTTTTTTGTTTTTTTTTTCATATTCTAAATATATATTTTGATGTGTTGTATCAAATTTTATTCATGTTGCGTGGTACAATTGTATTCATGTATCAACTCTAAAAAAAACAACACACGTTTGTATTAGTTACTAGTAACTATAATAATAGGTATTCAAGAATTCATAGGTTGAATGAACCAACAAATACATGTATTTATATTATAACACAATTTGTATTTGCATTCAATGTATCCTTGTATATTTTTCATATGTGAAATGTATAATACATGTATCAGTTCTGAAATTGTTTGGCACCATTGTATTGATGCATCAATCCTAACAAAATTTATACAAGTTGTGAAACTCAAGCAATAATCATCAAATCAAATTGATGTGATTTTAAGATTTTGTCGTTTTAAAAAATAAATTCTGCCGTTTTAAATTTTGGATACATAGAATACAACGATTTTACCATAATAATTATAACAACTCGTGACAATTATGATAACCATAGCTACAGATATTTGGTAACCCCTAAACTATAATCATTTGTGTAAGTTTCTCAAAACAAGAGAGTTTTATCATTAAACAGATGAGAATCCTAGTGGATAATGGATATGACATGATTCTTGTTAATTTAAAAGTGGATAATTGAGGGGTTTAAGGAGAGCAAATAAAGGGGCACAGTTATACTAACAAAATCTCCTTATTTAGAGGATTATAATTATGAATGTATCATTGTATTTTAAAAAGGACATATACATTAAATACAACTATTTATAGACATAAAATATTGTCATTTTTTTTAAATACCATACTCATTGCTACTCCAATTTAATAATCCTAAAACTATAGTCATTTTTGTAAGTTGTTCAAAAATTTCCAGGCACATTTGTTTGGGCCAATATCAAAAAGGGCCCAAATATAGACACCAGTCATACCTAGCCCAAATGATCAATTGAAGCAATTAAGCACAAACCCAAATCACTTCAATAGCTCGTAAGGTTGAAAAATGGAAAAAATAATTAAAACGGAATGTACGTCATACACATATTTTGTGTGTTACACATTCATCTCGTGCATCATGCGTGTATGTCGTGCTTCGCACGTGCATCTTGCATATCAGGCGTCATGTGTACGTGCATTCCTAATAATTAGTAAGCTCTTTTTAAAAATCACGTAACATTGCTATATATGATTGATAGAAGATAAAATTTAATTTTTAATGAATTTGTAAAAAAAAATAAACGGTAAAAATGCGCAGTGAAAATTATGAGGCGTATATCTCCTGTAAGCCAGAAAATGCTTCTTATATTTTCTTGCACGAAACTACCTTTTAAGCAAAGTATATTTGCAATGTTTATCAAGGGTTGAAATCCTCCAACAAATGATAGTACTTACACAACAACACTAATGAAGACTTTCATCTTCGAAAAAGTGTTGAGGAGTAAAAATTATGAGGTTTATATCTCATGTGAGGCGGTAAATTCTTCTCATGTATTCTTGAAGCAAAACCATTTTTGTTTGGATAGAATGCTCAAGACATTTATAACATGCCCTACAAGTAGAGACACAAGAGGTTGTGGTGGACCAAACAAGCAGAAAAATCTCATATTTTTAACTAGGATAAATAAAATTCTTCTTAATTAAAATAATAAGTATAACTACCCCTGCATGCATTCAATTCTTCTTAATTGTTGCTTCTTTAATTTCCAGGCAATGTATGGCTGATGAAGGATTGATGCCAAGCTTATCAAGGATCAGAGACTAATTAATAAATCTAATATATATATATTTCTGTCTATATTATTATTATTATTATTATTATATATTCTCCGAACCTATATAAGTCCAGAGTTGATGACTGTTACATCTCGAGTTCGGAACCTATTTGAGCCATAAAGAGCTAAAAGTGACTAAAATAAGCCTCAATTTTTTAAAGTAACTAAAATAGGTTTGATGTAGTTTTTTCTTCCGTTTTATCCAAAAATATAAACGACAAACGTTAGTCTGTTAACGTTTATATTTTAACATAAAACAAATATTTTTTCCACTTTATAAAGTGCACCTTTTTCTTACACTTTATAAAGTGTAAGTTTTTTCTTATACTTTATAAAAAAGTTAACTTTCCCAAAATCTCCTATTGCAGATTTTATTAGTTTATTTTGGTTTTTCTCCTCAAGTCTAGATTACCACTTCACAAAATATTAGCACTTATTCTAAGAGAAAAATCATGCTTTTGATTTTTACTATATATAAACGAAATCTGTTTATTTAATAAAGCTAAATATAGAATAAGTGAGGTGACATGTCTCTATGGCCACCATTCATATTTATCTTTTTTCTCATTTTTTTAGATTGTTCTTTCATCATTCCTTGCTTTTAACATATTATAAAAATCCTTGAAAATTCCCAAATAAATGAAAAAGTAAGAACAGACCCTTTGTGAATCTGTTAGGAAGCTAAAATGTCATCAGACCATTACTCAAGTTTATTATCCAAATTAATTCTTTTAAAATTTAATAGACGTGGCTAATAATGTGCATAACTGTAACATTCATTTCACTGCATTCAATTTATAATATATCTTATATTCACTCCAAATGTAAATGGCTTCACAATTTTAATGAGCTTAAAAAATGAAAAGTCACCAAAGATGATATATGTATATATCTTTTCGGTGTGAATGAAGATTCGCTGAATATAATAAACTCTCTATCAAAAAGTTTGAAATCACCCAAAGTATTCATGTAGACGGTTGTAACGTTGATAATGTTGCGGTATAAAATTGAAGAAATGTCAAATATCATCTTGGCTTCTATGTATTAGAACCGGGTGGTATGTTCTATTTTTGTTGCTATACGTTGTTAGAAATCGTATTTTAATAGTATTAATATTTGTGGTAGATCACTCAATGTATGTTAAAATAAATATGGTGGAATAAAGGATTTCTAATGTGATGAAATGTTTAACAAAGTGTATTTAGTTACTCCCTCTATTCCTAATTACTTGTCCACTTTTGAATTGACACACCTATTAAGAGAACAATTATTGACATAGTGAGTTTATCATTTTACCCATATTAATTATGAAGTGGATGAATTAAAAATTTAATATTTTCAAAATGTTCTACCCTTTTTAAAGTAATACGTTGAGAGTATAATATGAATTTTTTTTTGTCCTTTCTTGATTTGTCAAAATGACAAGTAATCAAGGACAACTATAAAAGGAAAAGTGGAGAAGTAAATAGGGACAGAGGGAATAGTAAGTACTACAAGTTATTGCAAAAGGCACATAACTTATGTAATTCAACTAATTTATTTAGGAAATTAAAAATTCACCTTATTATTTTAACCTTCTCATTTATTCGTTTGTCTTTTTGAGATGAAAATTTCCTTTTTTGCTCATACTCTGTATAATTTAGCTAGACAAAATTAGAAACCACAAAAAGTAAGATATATATATTTCTATTTCTAATTATATATTATAGGGAACAGGGTCAAAAATACCCCTCAACTTTAGTTTATTAGTTGACTTTGCCTTTGTCGTTAAACTAAAGTTAATTTTACCCCTACCGTTACTAATTTCACCATATATACACCTCATTTAACGGAAATCTCCAAATTGACTCAAATTAACTTGAATTCTTAAAAATGATCCATTCCCCATTTTAAACCAATGTCCAACCTGTAAAACCCATTCCCCATTTTACCCATTCTCTCAAATTAACCCAAATCCTCCATTGAAGCCTTGTCAACTAGTTCAAACAATCACCAATCTCCTCTCTTCGTCCCCCAAATCTCTACCCAAATCCTCTCTCCAATCCTACCTTCCTCACCTCACTCCGACTCCGACATTCTTCGTCGTCGTATAGGTCAGCGCTGGATATCACTCGTCGTTGAATGAGAAAGCTCTCCGTTCAGCAAAAACGTGTGTGTCTCGCTGCCGCTTTCGTTCTTCGAAAGGTCTCTCTCAAAATATGTATAAATAGCTTCATCCTTGTCAAGATCTAGACGTGAGAAAAGAAGAAATATAAGCTTTTATAGTTAATGTTGTATGAAAATTGATCCATGTATTCGATTCCAATTATATATGTTTTTGATGTTTTAATTCATTTTGTCTATTTTAAGTCAACTTTCATTGTCAAAAAGAGATGCTATTTTAAGTCAACTTTCATTGTCAAAAAGAGATGCTATTTTAAGTCAACTTTCATTGTCAAAAAGAGATGCTATTTTAAGTCAACTTTCATTGTCAAAAAGAGATGCTATTTTAAGTCAACTTTCATTGTCAAAAAGAGATGCTATTTTAAGTCAACTTTCATTGTCAAAAAGAGATGCTATTTTAAGTCAACTTTCATTGTCAAAAAGAGATGCTATTTTAAGTCAACTTTCATTGTCAAAAATAGATGCTATGAAGCAACTAACTTTAAATTTTGGATTGACTCTTTCATAATGTGGTTGTATTGGTTCACTTTCAGGGTGCTGGTGAATGTATAGACGCTGTTACAGCAGCAATTCAAGTATTGGAAGTGCTTCAGTTACTTCATGCTTTTTTCTTGAAACCTTATAGTGGAATCTATTTTCGACATCTCAAGATGACATAACTGTGTTGTAGAAACTTGGAAGAATTATGCACAACAATTATATTTTCTGTTGGTCAATTTCTTAAGAGGTGAAGAGAAGAGAGTGGTGATTTGGGTAGGAGTGGATAATAGGAGGAGTGAGGTGAGGAAGGTAGGATTGGAGAGAGGATTTGGGTAGAGATTTGGGGGACGAAGAGAGGAGATTGATGATTGTTTGAACTAGTTGACAAGGCTTCAATGGAGGATTCAGGTTAATTTGAGAGAATGGGTAAAAGGGGGAATGGGTTATACGGGTCGGGGCATTGGGTTTAAAATGGGGAATGGGTCGTTTTTAAGAATTCGGGTTAATTTGAGTCAATTTGGGGATTTCCGTCAAATGAGGGGTATATATGGTGAAATTAGTAACGGTAGGGGTAAAATTAACTTTAGTTTAACGGCAAGGGCAAAGTCAAATAATAAACCAAAATTGAATGGTATTTTTGACCCTTTTCCCTATATTATTATATTATAGAAACGCCATAAAAGAACTATCAAGGGCAAATCTGTCAATTTGCTCAAAGACAAAAGAAACAATTAGCTTTTCCTCAGCCTTTCCAGAAGACTCCATCGTTTCATTTATTTTTCCCAACAATGGAGAATTTCCAGAAGACTCCTTCCAAGTGTCCAGAATTTTCTTTCATCCAAACTTAAATTCAAGGTCTACTCATTAACTTCATCTTCATATATTTGCCGTAAACTTAAATTCCAAGAATGGAGCATTCTTAGGTCACCTTTTGCCTCAATATTTTCCCTAATCAAGATTAAAATTTTCAATTTCTAAACTTAAATTCATAGCTATTGTGGTTATCGTACTACCCAACTCTCTTCTATGTTCTCTTTGATTTTTCATCTGGTACAAATTAGCTTTTTCTCTCAATATTTCCCTAATCTTCTTCGGGTGATGTTCAGAATTTCCAATTTTATTGGTTAAATTCACGTCTTCTACTGTTATTGTTCTGCCTTAACGCTTTCTTTGATGTTCTGCCACATTAATTTTCTTCCGTTCAATTTTCATTCTCTCTTTTTCCTCGAACCAGAGAAATTGAAGAATGCAATTGAAAATTAATAGCTTCTTCAAGCCTTCTCTTCTTCAAGCCTTCTATCAGTCATCATTTACTTACAACTACTTTCTTTTGTTATATATATTGTTTCTTTTGAATGTCTCTATGGTAGATTCTTTTATTACTTTTTTTTTTTTTTTGAAAGAGTTTATCCATAATATTTATCAAAAAAATTTCGTTGGTCCTTGTGTGTTAGAAGACAACAAGAGGATCTTGAGTTGTCCTTGGAATCAAGCAACTCAAATATGCAGGTAAGATGTTGGCTTTTAAAACCTCATCTCAAGTACAATGTCCCTGGGGCATACAAAAATGTGTAAGTTTTTGTAGACACTTATCATGGTCTCTTCATATGCTATTATAATAAGTTTCAAGTTTTTTCTTTTTATATCGTTGAGCTTATCATGAGTATGTTTGAGGTTTTTAAAAGTTTCATAACTGAATAAACCATTTTCTAGCAATTAAAAGTAATTGATTTGTCAGTTTATCACAACTTATTGATATGTAAGTATCCAACTTCTTAATTTCTTTGTTAGATGAGGGAGTTAATTATTTACTTGAGTGATACCTCCAACTCCTTTTTAATGGAGTAACTATATTTAAATTGAGCAATACTTTCTGCAGTTGCACTATTGAAATTTACATCTACTATTTCTTCCCTTTTTAATGAAAGAGGAGCTGCTTTGTTGGTGGAAACTGCAGATTAGATAAACAAAATGGATTACGCGTCAATATGTAATTTTTCGATATACTGTGAACTATTGTTCTATGACTTTTCAATTTTTCTTTCTTTTTCCCTTGTTGTCCATTCCAGTGTATAAGAGCCTGATATGGCAGAAATAACATATTTGTATAGGTACACTGCTAGAGTTAGAGCTAAAGCATACAAAAGAAACATTGTAATAGCTTGAAATTAACTTAATCATTTCAAAATTTCTCCAGATATCAAATAAATCAGTATTTGATGTCGAAACCCCAAATTTATTTTATTCATCAAAGAAGTTGATTAATAATCAGATGGTGTAGAATGTATATAAGACATATTAAATATGTAGACCTAGAAAGTTCTAAATCATATTTGTCTTTATTTTCTGATTTTGTTATATCTAGATACTACAACATGTACATCTGAGAAGAATGCTTAAATTATCAATTTTAGAACAACTTGATAGCCGTTACACTTCTAATTTGTAACTTTTGTAATCATAGATTGAATGGATAACTGAAAATGGTGGACTTTTATGTGAATAGCATGAAAAAAATACTGATGTAAATACAAAAATTTAACGTGGTAATCCAACTTCCTTGGAATCATTTCCTTACAGATAGCTATTCGAATAAGAAAACAATTAGTTGATAGTCTCTTCAACCTCAGCTTATCAGCAACCGAAAGAAAAATAATAATTAAAAAGTATAGATAAAGATAGTTTATTCAAAAAAAAAGTTGAACCCTTTTCTCTCTGATTCACTTTTTAGAGGATTATGAATAATTTTTTGGTGCCCAAAACAGCATAAAATATCTATCTTTTCCTGTTCTTCTGCGGTCATATCATCTGGCCCTCTTTCATTCTCCAAGATCCAGTCTTACCCCGGTGAGTGTTGGTTGGATTTTTGAAGTTCTAGCTTAATATTTATGGGTGTAGATATATGTGTTGTATAGATGTAAATCTCTATTCCTGTATTAATAAATTGGAAGAAATTTTGGCGCATTGATGCGAGAGAAGAGGAGACAGTTGACAGAGATGTTAGAGGTTTTTTGTGAGGAGTGTGTGACAGACCCACTTGAGTTTAGTTCCAACAAGAACATGCTAGATTTGAATCTTGATAGAACCGCTCTGATACCACTTGATAATAGTAAGGTTAAAGGAGATCACAAATAGAGAATTGAATATTAGAATGCGGAAGCACAAGAAAAGAAACAACAAAAACTAACTAAAGATATGGGAGATTCGAAGGAAAGATCCACGAATTTCCAAGGATTAAATGTTCTATGGCCTTGAAAAGATCCAAGTAACAACGTATAGATTTATGGAAGAAATCTAACGCCTTTACTTGAGAAAACGAATCAAAACGATAGATTCGGATCTTGACCGCTTTATGAGTAACTAAAGACAATAATTAGTATGTAGAAACTAATCACCTTCTAAAGAATACCAAAAAGAAACCAAAGATATCACAAGAAGAAGTTACTTTATACCTTAAACTATGAACTAGTAAAGGTTTAAAGATAAATTCTCAAAGAACAAGTCACAAAGGTTCAAAGAACTCTCTCAAATATTATTAATATCAATCTAAATTGTCTTTAATGAATGAAAAGGACTCCTATATATAGGAGAAGGAGGAAAAACGTCCAAGACTCCTTATAAGAAGCTAAAAGGTCAGCCAAACCCTAGAAAGACAGTTACAAGGAATCCTACTCTAGAAAGGAAATAAAGTAACCTAACTAGGAACAAATTTAGTACTTCTAGGAAAGCATTAAATGGTACTTAGGAGACCATAAATAGACTAAGGAAAATATTAATAACCTATATATAAATAAATAAATAAGGTAAATCCCAACTTGGAAAAGAATCTTGACAATCTTGGAAAGTTTGACTAGTCTTCTCTCAAAACTTGGGCAGAAAGCAACTCTTGTTGTGGCTGATTCTTGGACTCTTCTTGACCTTATTTGCACGAAATTGGACCTTAAAATTCCTCATCTTGGGCTTGAATTTGGGCCACCAAATAATTGTAGCATTTGGACAATTCCTCTCCCTTGGGCTTGAGCTCTTCTTCCCCAATAAGACACCTTTGGATCAGCGATTGAAGCCCATTGAGCTTATCATTGAACTCCTTGGTTTGAGATCTTGTTATGGGCCTCCTTGGAGTTTCTAAAGCTTCATCCTTGTCCTTCAATGGAGTAGAGCTTCCTTGGATGCTATCAATTGGTCTTATACTTCTCAACACTTCCCCTCATGCTAGGAAGTGAGAAGATATTGAGCACTCCTAGCTTGAAACTGAGATGTTGAAGTTTCATTTTTGTGAGCCCTTTAGTAGATGAGCTGGTTGATCTTGTGTAAGAATGTACTTTTTAGACACTAGACTTTGTGTGATCTTTTCTCTTATAAATGACAATCAATCTCAATGTGTTTGGTTCTCTCATGATATTGGATTAGCTGCAAGTTTTATAGCAGCCTTAGCTGCTATCAGTATATATGTTGATAGGTAATGAAATCTACATTGTTTTATTACAAAATTGTCTTCAGCTTCTATACATATACATATAAATGTTTTGGATTAGTTTAAATTCATTTCTGTTTTACAATCCCCTATAAAAGCCTTAGCTGTTTTTGTTATTGATGTTAGAGGCTGCTTCATTTGTTAGTATTGTTTGCAAGTGTAACTAATTCATAAATATGGTCTACTGATGTACACTTTGCTTACCCTAATTCTTCTCTTTTACTTTTCTTATGATTGTATATATAGATAATAATAGAGCTTCAACTGCATTGGTGTGTAGAAAGTCCATCATATAAAATTGGCAAAATTGATATGCGACATGATATCTAACTACTTAATGACGAGACTTGACCATATAGTATTCCAAGATATTTAATACTACATATTATGCACATCTACATACATGTTGTTCTGGGGCGGTCGTGACAATTTCCTACAAAAGATTAGGATATGTTTGTGTGAAGGCTTTGTTTCTTAGTCAGCTATATATATCGAGGGAGTTTGTGACTTTAATATCTCCATTTAAAGCTAGCTTAATCTAATTTTCATATCATCATGTGAACACATCTAATTTAAGATGGAGAATTAAAGTAAGTCTTTTAATGGGCACACTTATTATGGCATTTGTTTTATTTCAAGGGAATTGAGGTAAAAAGATTTTATTGTTTTAGGATATGATTCTTATATCTACTGATTTTATTGATATTTCTATTTAAAAACAACTTTGTTGCTGTGATTGGGTGAATTCTTTGGACATCTGCAACAACAACAACATCAATTGCTCCTCAATCCTAGATTAGGCTGCTAGCATATATCTTAAATGATTTTATTACTAACTACTTATGAGACGTCTCTTAGTCAAATATGGACACCAGAATTGAAGTTCACTGCTATCTCTCTCTGTAATTCCTAGCATTGTCGTTAATGGACATATGAGGTAAGATTCATGTTCGACATCTCTGTTTCATGTCATTTGTTCAACTTGTTTAGGGTAATTTGTCTGCCTTCACACACTTGCTCCTAGAGGCATTTACATGAGCTATTTCTCTTTCTTCCGATGACATAGCTTCTATCTTTGAAATTTCTCCAATCATTGGTCTTCCCATGCAGTGTTAAACAATTGAGGTGAGTATCTCCTCTCTGCTATTTGATTTCATTTGTTTTTCTTGAAGACTTTTTTCTCTATTATCTGTAAGACAGCAAAGACATGTATTATGTATCGATCACATGCTCAACTGACTTGATTTCTTGAATTGTTTTGTATCATTGAAATATATATGATTTGTAATGTTGTAAAAAGATATATTCTAGGCTTATGTGTACAAAATCAAATTTCATCATGATATGCCACTTCGAAGTACAGATGTGTATTAGACAGAAATTTCTCCACTTTTCAGTTTCATGTTGTGGCATTAGAATATATGTTCCTTAATCTCCTTAGGTTTCTTCGCCATTTATTGGATCCTAGCTTTGACAAGTTTTCAATGATAAAATTCCAAGGTAAAATAAACCTGAAAACTTTTCTTTTCCTCATGTCTGGTACATACTCTATGATATATATATATCTCTTTTTAGATATGGATCAGTTCATAGATATGTCGATGTGATCAGTGGCGGATCCAGGATTTTCGTTTAGGTGGTTCGAAAAATAAAAGTATAAATGTGTAAATAAGCTTTTAAAAATGGGAACCTTGAATTTTTTGGGTTTAAAACCACACTTTTAGCACGTTTTTTAAAATAAAAAAAACACTAAAAATAATGAAAAACAGAACTGAAAATTAAAAGAAAAACTAAAAAAAAATAAAACACTTTCACTGAGATTCAAACTAGTGACTCACAACTTAATTTCTAGGGGACTTGCCACTGCGCCATCAGCTTCTCTTTGTTATTTAGGGGGTTCAAAATATATATATCTATAGAAATATAGAAAATTTACTTTATATATACAGTGTAAATTTTTGCCGAGGAGGTTCAGGTGAACCCCTGGAGACCACGTGGGCCCGCCCCTGGATGTGATAGTATCCCAGGAACCATGCTTGTCATTATTAGACCGACCTCTATTTGAAATTATGACTTGCAATATATGAAGTAATCAAATAGTTTATATAGCTTTCTTACTCTTAATGCTTTGAATATTGTTTTGAGAAATAGATTTTGGGCCTAACTCAACTCCAAAAGCTAGCTCTTGAGGGAGATTCTCACAATTCCATATAAGGAGACCACTCATCTCTTTTTCTATTCGATGTGGGACTCTTCAAAATCCCATCTCACGTCCAATATTTAATATGGGCCCAACATCAATAAGAGCCCTGCTTTGATACCATATAAAATTAGGTTACACCGGCTTAACTTACACCCCAAAAGCTTGCTCGAAGGAAGAATTGTTCAAGCCTTATGAGAATCTCATTAATGGTTAATGTGAGACTTTCTTCATTCTTCAACATAATGAATAGATCTGAGGTAATATTTCCATAACCAAAAATAATGCATTTTCAAATGGAGCAGCATTATATTAGAGTTGTTGTACTTGTTGAAAACATGTTGGTACATTTGGGATGAGACATTGTACAAAAACTGAAGTGAAATCTTTAGCTTTAAGAAAGGAAATTATGTTCAATAGATGAAGATGGACTACATAAGACTTGGAAACTGCAAAATACATACATTATATAAACATAAAGTATTTTTAGACAATAAAGAGTGATAATCAAAAGAATGAAAAATTGAGACATGGTTAAACCAACAAATCATGTCAATTCTGGAGATGGTACTGACTACATTATTGAAGTCATTGATGTTTATGATATTGTGTTGTGCAGATTAAATTGAACACGTAACTAACTAACTGACCGGCAATGCAGTGATAAATGATGAGAAAAATACCAAAGGGATGTGTGGGTGTTTCAGCCAATAATGCCGATGAAACCTCCTCATATCTAATCCTGAGATTCTACAACTTTTCATACATGCTATTACACAATCAGACGATTGCAATGTGGCTGTAGGTGCGGTTAGAACTGATATTGATTGTCTGTGTTTGTACCTTATCATTAACTTGAGCTAATTTGCGCAACACTTCCGAAAGGTTATCTGGCTCTCAATTTCATTTCATTTGTAAATATTGTTGTTGAAGCTTCTTTCATTTCATTGTTGTCTCATAGTATGGGAAGTGCCATTTTCTTCAAGGCAGATGTTGGAATACTGACCCCCAGATTTTCCTAAGGAACATGTATATTCTATCTGTTCCTTAGCAGATTACAACAGTTACGTTATGTAAATCAATTAAAGTAATGACACAATATTTTATCACGGAAAACCCCAGCTCATAAAGGGTAAAAACCACGACCTACACCTCTGTAGAATTTAACTCTACTTCATTAAACTCTGAGCTTCAACAAAAGATTACAAACCTATGTAACCTAAGGAATTATAAACTCTAATTCCTAGACACCAACTAGATCGTCGACCCACTTCAAGTTATGAATTCAGATTACAACTCTTGCAATCCTAAGAACTAACTCTAATTCCTAAACTCCAACACAAACCCCTCAAGGTTTATGTTCCCAAGTCTTTAAGTCACCCCAACTTGAAGACTATATTCCTACTCCAGTTTATATTTCACTGGATCTAGACCAGTTTATACTTCACTGGATCTAGAAAGAATTAAAGATACAACTCGATAAAAACGCAATACAAGAAAACTTGACTTAAGAACTATAAAACATAAGCCTATGAATACAGATCAGGTTCTTCAATCTTATTTCCTTGCGTTGGCTGCACTTTGTAATAAAAAATCACTCAAATATGAACTCCCTCTATTTGATTGTATTCTGCTTGTAACTCTCTGTTTAAGTGTGCAACTTTCTCAAAAGAAAATTTTGCCCTATTTATAGATTTGGACTTGAATCCAAAACCTATTTCAACTTGGACTCCTACTCATACTCGACTTCCTCTTCTGCGTAGAACTTGGAAGCTCACGTGGTATGTTCTTTTTTTCCTACTTCGTGTAGTTTTCCTATTTGATTGGGCTTTGATTTATTTCCTTCTTGAATCTTTATTCACACTACTTCCTTCTTTGCTTATGTTTCCTACTTTATTTATGCTTCCTACTTCGCTTAGGATTTCTTTAAGGAAACCTTTTTGCACTGCTTTCTTGTCGAATAAGCAACCCTTCCATCGCTTTATAACTTCTAATTCGCGTGGTTGACGTTCTCCTTATCCCAGTCGAATTCGATCTGAAAGGAACATGTCGGTGCAACCAGTTCCTTTCATTTGTTCCTCTATTTGTCAATTATCAAAATCTTTCTCGATCTAACAACAGATTTGTTGTTTTGAATTGAAGCAGTATAAAGTCACTCCTCCAAATTTAAATTAAAATCTGCTAGGCTCAACCTTGCAATACAACAATGACCTTACCCTATTTTTGTTCCACTTCCTTCACAAGCCAAATAGTTGGTAACCTATATAGGATGAAAATGTACACCACGGAGAATCAAATTTATTGTACAGACGACTCGACTCTTGTATGATGTTAAGCGATTGCATAGTCTCATCCACTTCAACTTTAGTTATGTCACCCTTACTTCTTTTAATTCTAATTAACCCTATGGATTGACTTAAAAAAATAGGTTTTAAGTAAAAAAATAAAATGTCAAATTGAAATGATTTTTAAGTCAAAAAATAAAAAGTAGGGAGAGATCAACTTTTGATTTTTGACTTATTTTAAGTCATTTTTGACATTGCCAAAAACTTTCTAACTTATTTTAAATCATTTTAATTTATTTGTCAAACACTTCCAGAAGTCAAAAACTGATTTAAAAATAGGTTTGACCAACTTTTAAGTCAATCCAAACACCCTCTAAGTTTTAAACCTAATGTTCGAAAAACGAAGGTTGTTTTTTCATTAAATTAAAAACAAGGGAAACTTGTTGAAACAAAATTATCATGTTGGGCCCGTGTTAAGCACGGGCAAAACTCATCTAGTATATATATATATATATATATATATATATATATATATAATAGAGTTAGTAATTCATTCTTCTCATATGCACTTATTGTTCTTTAAATTTTCTTTTTTATTATTACTTCCAAACATGCCTTATATTTGGCCTTTGTTTCACTGTGTTTTTAAATTATTAATGACTAGAATAAATTAGTATGTATGAAATTTGTATACATGAAATTTCGTTGAATTAATTTTGCAGATATCTCCTATAATTTATTTTTTTCAAATCGATATACCAAGAGAGAGAGAAAAGAGAGTTTTGAGGCTAACAATTTAGAGTATATGTTCTTATTCCCCTTTATTTTTCTTTATATCTCCGGCCATAACTTTTTTTCTTTTCCGACAAATCTATCGTTTTTATATTTAATAAGCATGTTAGTTTTTAATTTTATGCATTTATATTGTAAAAAAGATCCTTTATACAAATATTCATTTGAAACTAAATGTGGACATAATGTATATATATACCTTTATTTATATACAATAAAAAAAAAATCCAATTTTCAAAATTGTAGAAGAAAATATGTTTTACAATACATGAAGTGTGGATCATTTCACTAGCTAAAACATAAAATAATATTTTTAAAGTAATATAATATATTGTAGTTTCAAAATATGATCCCTTATTTCATTTCCTTCACCAACGTAAATGTTTTGTGCTACTATATACATATGAGTAGTTTCTACTCAAAAAGATGTAAAAAAAAGTTATATTTTATATCTTAAAAAAAATCATATTGCATATGAAGAGACATATTAAATTGTCTTATATGCTACAAAACCTAAATATAAATATCATTGTAATCATTTAAAATTTATTTAAATATAAATTTATTAAAATGATTCGGATTATATTAAATTCATTAATATATTAGTCCAAATAAATATTATGGATTGATATAATTGAATTAATTATTTAAATTCAATAAATATGAATTTAATTAAAGTCCGCTCCATAAAGCCCACATGTCATGTCACTTAAATCTGATTGGCCGAAGAGAATCCTATTCCAATCACAACTCCCCTATTCTAAAACTATAAATAGGGGTCTTCATAATTCAGAAAAGAGGACCAAGAATTTTAACAAAAAGCTAGAGAAAGCTCGTGGATCAAAAAGCTGCAGATTTCTCTACAAGTTCAAGAGTTCAAGCATTCAAGTTCAAGAACGTTCAAGTCTCAAGAACGATCAAGATCAAGACCGCCGGATTCAAGATCAAGCTCGAAGCCCTTGGATTCAACTAGAAGTCAAGATCAAGATAAAGTTCAAGTTCAAGTTCAAGATAAAGTTCAAAATCAAGTCCAAGTCCATGTCCAAGTCCAAGTCCAAGTCCAAGTTCAAG
>NW_006239067.1:110040-114083 GCF_000226075.1 Solanum tuberosum
AAGATAAAGTTAAAGTCCAAGTTCATCAAAAATTCAAGAACAAGCTTAAGATCCCTTGAGATCATATTTGAAAAGGCGAATTCAGAGGAATAATAGATATTGTAACACTCGCACTTAAATCAATAAAATGATTGTTGCATAATTTTCTGTTCTTGATTATTGTTTTCTCGACGCGAATTTTATTGTCTACAAATTCTGGCACGCCCAGTGGGACAATCTCTACCTCTCATCTCAACTTTTCAAGCATCAAAGAATATCGAGATGACTTCTATGAAGAAAAACTCCCAATCAACTGTCTCTAAGGCTACTAGCTCCAAGTTCTCTAATGAAGTTGAAGGCAATTTGGGTGTTACCTTTGGAAGTTTCGGAGCTGTTACGAGAAGCAAGGCTGCTACACTAGGACAACAAACACTTCAAGTGTCATCCGCATCAACTCCAATTTTTGGGTCTACTACTCCAAAAATATCAAGATCCTCCGCAAACGCTTTAGAAAGAGGAAGCAGTGTTGCTGAAAAGATCAAGAAGACATTGGCTCTCCTTGAACAATCTGGTTCCAAGAACTCTACCACAAGGGAGAGCTATGATTCAACGAATGAGTCACCTCCACGTGCATCGCGTAATGTGAGTCCGCTGAAGATCAACTTACGCGACAATCCATGCTACTCTCCTACATCTCCAATGATCATGCAAACAATGGTGGCTGCTGCTTCTTCCTCTGAGGAACAACTCGCAAATCTGACGAAGTTGGTTGAAGGATTGACAAAGCATGTACAACACCAAGAGTCTAGAATCGATAAGTTGATGGATCGAATGGAAGGACTTTTAGATGGAGAAGCGAGTCATGCACCCGGAAAATGTGTTGAAGTTCAAGAGATTGGAGATCCTGCAAAGAAAGCACCGATTGTTAATGAGATGCCAGTTTCTTCTGAAGGGATGATCCCACTCGATCGTTTGAAGGAGTTCATTGAAGGCACTATCAAAGATAAGTATGAAGTCTCCACCAAGTCTTCTCATATGTATGCCAAGCCATACACTGCAAGAATTGATAACTTAAAAATGCCTGCTGGTTATCAACCTCCCAAATTTCAACAATTTGATGGTAGAAGAAATTTGAAGCAACATGTTGCACACTTTGTGGAGACATGTAATAATGCTGGAACATATGGAGACTATCTTGTCAAGCAGTTTGTCCGGTCTCTAAAAGGAAATGCCTTTGATTGGTACACAGATCTTGAGCCCAATTCTATTGATAGGTGGGAGCAACTAGAGCACGATTTTCTCAATCGATTCTATAGCATGAGGCGTACTGTGAGCATGGTAGAACTTACGAATACTCGCCAAAGGAAGGATGAACTAGCCATAGACTTCATAAATCGATGGTGGAACGCGAGCCTGAATTGCAAGGATAGGCTTGGTGAAGCTTCTGCAATAGAAATGTGTATCCAAGGGATGCACTGGGAGCTTCTTTATATCTTACAGGGAATAAAACCAAAATCCTTTGAAGATCTAGCTACTCGTGCTCATGATATGGAGTTGAACATGTCCTCTGCCGGAAAGGATATGACGTTTGTCCATGACCCTCGCAAAGGAAGAGACAAGTAGGAACCTAAGAGATGGAGCAAATTTGTGCCTAAGAACGACAACAAAGAGTCAATGAATGTTAATGTGTCGCCTGTAAAGTTCACTACAAAGGAAGGGAAGAAGCAAAGTGTGAGAACGAATTTTCAAGCGCGTTCAGACCAAAAATCGATCCTAAGGGAAATGCAAGAAAAGGAATACCCCTTCTTGGATTCTAACGTTTCTGATATTTTCGATGAGTTGCTTGAACTAAAGCTCATTGAGTTGCCAGAGATGAAGCGGCCTGATGAAGCTGGAAAAGCCGATGACCCAAATTATTGCAAATATCATAGACTTGTGAGTCATCCTCTTGAAAAAAGTTTTGTCTTCAAAGATAGAGTGATGTGATTGGTTAGAGAAAAGAAGATTGTCCTTGATGATAAGAAAGCTAGTTCTAATCAAATCTCCATCACATTCGGCTCGCTCGATCCGGTCCAAATATATATCTCTGAAAAGTATGAAGAAGAGTCATTGGAGCAGGAAGTTGATATAGATGGTGACGAAGGCTAGATTCTTGTAACTAGGCAAAGACACAACAAGTCAAGCTTACGAAAAGAACCATCCAAGCCACCAATTAGAGGGAAAATGGTGAAGAAATTGGAGAAGAAGAAATCAATCAAGCGCCCAAAGAGGGCAAAGGTAGAAGTGCATCACTACCAAAAACCCCGACGTCCTGTGACTCTAGAGGAATTCTTACCAAGTTCGTTCGACATAAAGTCTACTCAAGACAATGTCGAGGCATCATGTTTCAATGCTGATAAAGCAGAAACAATGAAGGTGCCTCCTACTGACAAAGAAAGAACAACGAGTGAATCCTCACCAAAAGTGTCTCCTAATGACGATAAAAAGACAACAAGGGAAATCTCGTCAATGATGTCTCCTTCACCTTCTGAAACACCTATTGAACCTTCTTCCCAAGAAGCACATGCATGTGATACAAAAATCACATTTAAAGATAATGATCTTCTATTCGGTGAAACACTACACAATCGTCCTTTGTATATGGTGGGTCACTTGCTAGAGAAGAAGATAAATAGAATCTTAATCGATGAAGGATCTGGAGTCAACATTCTGCCTATCCACACATTGAAGGAACTCGGCATCACGACTGGAGAACTTAGTGAAAGTCGTCTGTTGATACAAGGTTTTAATCAAGGGGGGAAGAGGTCCATAGGCTCTATTAAATTAGAGATCCACATGAAAGATTTGCGATCAAGCGCATGGATGCATGTGATTGACGCAAAGACGTCGTACAATATATTACTTGGCAGACCTTTGGTACATGAGAATAGAATTGTCTCATCTTCTTACTATCAATGCTTGAAGTATCTTGAAGGCGAGATTGAAAGAAAGATAGTTGCAGATGATAATCCTTTCACCGAAGTTGAGACACACTTTGCCGATGCGAAATTCTATTTGAAAGTTATGTTGTTAAAGGGGCCAAATCTAATGATGTAAAACCAATCATGTCTGATAAGGTCATAAGCAAAAGAATCGATGCGGCAGTCAGAAAGGTAAATGTTAACACTAAAGAACTTTGTCCCTATCTCAATGAAGGGAAGACCATGTCTTCAAAGAAGAATCTGACTTCTGGACTTCGCTATGTTCCAAAAGTAAAGAAAGAAGAAGTCAAATCATCTAACCTTCAAGAAGATGCATTAAGAGGACTAACTCTTCCTATCAGACGGATTGATGCAATAAACTTGCTTTCAAAGCTGTCAGGAAAGACAATCGCTCAAAATCAAGTGCGAGATGTAGCACTCCCTACAAAACGCACGGGAGAAGGTTTTGATCCTAATGCTTATAAGTTATTTGTGAAGGCTGGATATAACCCTAATGAGCCATCAATGTTAGGGAAACTCCCATCAGTTGATAAAACCAGGCAAGCACGTGAAGGCATAGGCTATAACCAACCACCGCCAGTTCGCATCTCCATAAGAAGAGCAAGTAATAATCATATACCTTTTGAAGATGATGTTACTGCTCCCAATAGAAAGCTTTCCATATTTGATCGACTCGGAGAATCGATTGCAAGAACTTCTGTGTTCAAGAGATTAGGTCCATTGAAAAAAAACAAGAATCTGAGAAGTTATTTTAAAGTTACAACGCCTGCTTCACATTTGGTTCGAAAGGATTTCAAAAGTTTGATTCCTTCTAGAATGAGGAGACGAGTGGAGCTTGTAGTTTCATGTAAAGAGGAGCTCAAGGCAAAGGTTCACACCGCGGTTTACACCAAGGAGCGCGAGGAAGATGAAGAAAGTGTAGGCTCCTCAAATCATATTACAATCCAAAATGAGTACGATTCTCTGTCTCAAATGAAGATTGATGAAGAGTTAGAAGATATTGTCTGGTGTTGTCATATATCTGTCAATGACAATGATCCTTTAGAAGAGGAAGATGTTGGAGATGCTCCACCGGAATTTGAG
>NW_006239067.1:114432-120295 GCF_000226075.1 Solanum tuberosum
GCATGGCACCAAAGGATGAAGAACTCACCGCATTTTGCACGCCTAAGGGTATTTATTGCTACAAAGTGATGCCATTTGGTTTGAAGAATGCTTGTGCTACATTCACCGCATTTTGCACGCCTAAGGGTATTTATTGCTACAAAGTGATGTCATTTGGTTTGAAGAATGTTGGTGCTACATATCAAAAGGCTATGTAAAATATATTTGATGACTTGCTCCATAAAAATGTTGAATGTTATGTGGATGACCTGGTGGTAAAATAAAGAAAGAGGAATGATCATTTGAAAGACTTAAGAATGGTGTTTGATCTGCTTCGAAAATATCAACTAAGGATGAATCCATTGAAGTGTGCCTTCGGAGTTACTTCTGGAAAGTTCCTTGGCTTCATTGTGAGACATCGAGGAATTGAAATTGATCAAGCCAAAGTTGATGCATTATCGAAGATGCCTGAGCCTCAAAATATTCATGAGTTAAAAAGTCTCCAAGGAAAGCTAGCCTACTTGAGGAGGTTCATCTCAAACCTAGCAAGACGATGCCAACCATTCGGTCATCTCATGAAGAATACCTTTCAATTAGGACGAAATATGTAGCGATGCCTTTAAAAGTATCAAGTCATATCTAGCGAAACCTCCAGTTTTGGCAGCCCCTATACCTGGAAAGCCATTGATACTCTACATTACGGCATAAAAAAGGTCCGTAGGAGCCCTGTTAGCTCAAGAGAATAGTGAAGGCAAAGAAAACTCTCTTTACTAATTGAGTAGAACGATGACACCAAATGAGCAACTATTCACCGATTGAAAAATTGTGCTTGGCGCTAGTCTTCTCAATTCAAAAGATGAAGCATTATTTTCATGCCCATGTTGTTCGTCTTATTTCTAGAGAAAATTCCATCAAGTTTGTTATGTTGAAACCTGTCCTTAGTGACCGACTAGCGAGATGGTACCTCCAATTCCAACAGTTTGAGATCGTGTACATCCCTCAAAAAGCTGTGAAAGGACAAGCATTGGCGGATTTCTTGGCAGACCATCCGATACCGGATGACTGGGAGTTAATTGATGAGCTTCCTGATGAAGATGCGATGTTAATTGAAGTTCTACCTCCTTGGAAAATGTACTTTGATGGAGCTGCACATCGTGGCGGAGCTGGTGCTGGCGTAGTGTTCATCACTTCACAAGAAAAGACCCTACCATTCTCATTTACTTTGAAGCAATGTTGTTCCAATAATGTCGTTGAATACCAAGCGTTGATACTTGGACTTGAGATGACCGTTGACATGAAGCAATTAAACTTACAAGTCTTTGGTGACTCTTAGTTGGTGATCAACCAACTCTTGGAAAGTTATGAGGTGAAGAAGCCTGAATTGCGTCCTTATCATGATTATGCTCAAAAGTTGATAGGATGGCTTGGAGATGTAACCTTTCAACATGTGCGTAGAACGGAGAATAAGAAAGCTGATGCATTGGCTGCTCTAGCTTCAACACTAACCCTTCCTGATCAGACGCAAGTGACTATTTGTCAAAAATGGATAGTACCACCGCCAAATGAGGAAGAACGTATAGAAAATGAGGTTAATCATTTCGTCACCATTTCTGAAGCCGCGAAGGAAGAATGGAGACAACCCTGACTACATGTGTTATGGGATACTTCCAGAAGATCCAAGGAGAAGGACTGACATTCGTCATCGTGCACCTCGCTTCCTTTATTACAAGGACACATTATATAGAAGATCATTTGAGGGTGTACTATTACGATGTTTGGGAGAGGAAGAAACAATTCAAGTTTTGCAAGAAGCACACTCGAGAGTATGTGGATCACATCAATCTGGACCGAAACTCCACTTTCACATAAAGAGGATGGGGTATTATTGGCCAACCATGGTGAAGGATTGCTTAGATTATGCTCGGAGGTGCGATGCTTGTCAATTTCATGCGAATTTTATACATCAGTCGCCCGAAGTATTGCACCCAACTATTGCATCTTGGCCATTTGACGCTTGGGGATTGGATGTTGTGGGACCCCTACCAAAATCTTCTAGTGGACACTTGTACATCTTGGCTACAACAGATTACTTCTCAAAATGGGTTGAAGTTGTCGCTCTTAAAGAAGTGAAAAAAGAGAATGTTGCAAATTTTATCCGAGTGAATATCATATATCGCTTTGGCATCCCTCGCTACATTATAACAGACAACGGCAATCCATTTGATAATAAGTTAATGAATAAAATTTGTGATCTCTTTAACTTCAAGCAGCGTAAATCTTCTATGTATCATGCTGCCGCCAATGGTCTTGCTGAAGCATTTAATAAAACTCTATGCAACCTCCTCAAGAAAGTTGTCTCCAAGTCCAATCGAGATTGGCATGAAAGAATGAAAGAAGCTTTGTGGGCATATAGAACGACATACCGCACTCCAACTCAAGCAACACCATATTCACTTGCTTTTGGAGTTGAAGCAGTCTTGCCACTTGAGCGTCAAATACCTTCCTTGAGACTTGCTATTCAAGAAGGTCTCACTGAAGAAGAAAATGCTCGACTTCGTCTTGCTGAGTTAGAAGCACTTGATGAAAAGAGGCTAGAAGCCCAACAAAACCTTGAATGTTATCAAGCTCGTTTATCTCGTGCTTTCAATAAGAAGGTTCGCTTGAGGTGCTTCCAAGTTGGAGACCAAGTTCTCGCAGTAAGAAGACCCATCATTACTTCGCACAAGTCTGGGGGCAAATTTACCTCAAAGTGGGATGGACCATATGTCGTACAAGAAGCATATTCACATGGTGCTTACAAGCTTGTTGATGCAGATGGCGTAAGGATCGATCCTATTAATGCAAAATTGCTAAAGAGGTACTACCCTTGAAGTAAAGATGATGCTCCTTAAGGTACGAGCCTAAACTGTATGTCACTCCTGTCCCGCAAGAGTATAAACTGTGTATGGCACAACAACAACAACAACAAAAAAACAAAAAAAAATCACTCAATCCCCCAGAACTATGTTGTGACTTGATCATCTTCACTGAGGTACGTAGACGCTTAGAATATATCCTAAGTTCAGTTGCATGAGTGTCAAAATACCACATATTCCCACTTAATCTGTCACATGACAGTCAAAGCGATAAGTATTTTATTTTATCTTTTTACTCATCAAACTTTAGACTTGTATGAAGTATTGATTGGTCAATAGATGGGGGGGTAAACCGTTAAAATAATATGAGTTTCATTAACAACATGCTTGAAGTTTCTTTAAAATTGAAGTCTTCAAATCTTCCGAGTATACAAGCTGAAGTCTTCAAATCATCCAAGAATACAGGCTAAAATCTTCAAATCTTCCAAGTATGCAAGTTGAAGTCTTTAAATCCTCTAGTTGAAGTCTTCAAATTCTTCAAGTCTGCAAGTTGAAGTCTTCAAATTCTTCAAGTCTGCAAGTTGAAGTCTTCAAATTCTTCAAGTCTGCAAGTTGAAGTCTTCAAATTCTTCAAGTCTGCAAGTTGAAATCTTCAAGTATGCATCTTCAAAGTCCTCCAAGTCTGCAAGTTGATGTCTTCAAATTCTTTAATTCTGGAAGTTGAAGTCTTCAAATTCTTCAAGTCTGCAAGTTAAAGTTTTCAAGTCTTCAAGTTGAAATCTTTAAGTCTACAAGTTGAAGTCTTCAAATTCTTTAAGTCTGCAAGTTGAAGTCTTCAAATTCTTCAAGTCTGCAAGTTGAAATATTCAAGTCTGCATCTTCAAAGTCCTCCAAGTCTACAAGTTGAAGTCTACAAATTCTTTAAGTCTACAAGTTGAAGTCTTCAAATTTTTCAAGTCTACAAGTTGAAGTCTTCAAATTCTTCGAGTCTGCAAGTTAAAGTCTTCAAATTCTTGAAGTCTGCAAGTTGAGGTCTTCAAATTCTTTAATTCTGCAAGTTGAAGTCTTCAAATTCTTCAGGTTTGCAAGTTGAAGTCTTGAAGTCTGCAAGTTGAAATCTTCAAATTCTTTAAGTCTGCAAGTTGAAGTCTTCGAATTCTTCAAGTCTGCAAGTTGAGGTCTCCAAATTCTTCAAGTCTGGAAGTTGAGGTCTTCAAATTCTTTAAGTCTGCAAGTTGAAGTGTTCAAATTATTCAAGTCTGAAAGTTGAAGTTTTCAAGTCTTGACACCATAAATTACCTTTCTTAGGCGGGATTTATATCTATCCGCTTTCGTCTTAAGAATACCATAAATTACCTTTCTTAGGGCGGGGATTTGTATCTATCCACTTTCGCCTTAAGAATACCATAAATTACCTTTCTCAGGGTGGGGATTTATATCTATCCGCTTTCGCTTTAAGAATACCATAAATAACCTTTCTTAGGGCGGGGATTTGTATCTATCCGCTTTCACCTTAAGTCATAACCTTTCTTGGGGAGGGGATTTATATCTATCTGTTTTCGCCTTAAGAATACCATAAATTACCTTTCTTAGGGCGGGAATTTATATCTATCCGCTTTCGCCTTAAGAATACCATAAATAGCCTTTCTTAGGGCAGGGATTTGTATCTATCCGCTTTCGCCTTAAGAATACCATAACCTTTCTTAGGGCGGGGATTTATATCTATCCGCTTTCGCCTTAAGAATATCATATGTATGACAGAATTTAAAGTTAACTTCGAAAAAATCACCTAGAAAGATTTTGGAGGTATTAAATCTTGAATTTCGGATATGTTGTAGACCAGTGTCTAGATTCTAAATAATCAAGCAACTTGTGATTTTGTTGTTCCTACATCAAGATACAAGAGTTTTAGTAAAGCCACACAAATCTGAAATTTTCAGTATGACAGAATTTAAAGTTAACTTCAAAAAATCATCTAGAAAGATTCTGAAGTCATTAAATCTTGAATTTCGGATATGTTGTAGACCTTTGCGTCTAGATTCGAAATAATCAAGTGTCTTGTGATTTCGTCGTTCCTACATTAAGATACGAGAGATTTAGTAAAGCCACACAACCCTGAAATTTTCAGCATGGCAGAATCTAGAGCTAACTTCAAAAAATCATCTAAAAAGATTCGGAAGGTATTAAATTCTGAATTTTGGATATGTTAGAGATCGAGAAGTCTAGTTTCAGGAAAATCAAACCGTTCATGATTTCAATTTTTCTACAATGAGATATGAATTTTCTATGACAGACGTGTCAAGCTGTAAATAAATAAAAAATGGCGAAATTCAGAAAATGGGAGGAAAATTACCTTGAATTATGCCCCTTTCATCATAGGCTTGTAGCTCATGGTCTGTAATTGAAGACAAAATTGTGGATATAATGTGTTTATTTATAGGTGTCATGTGATGGGAATAAAATCATTCTCCTAGTTCAATTACAATTCCTTTTTGATTAGGACAATAGAAAAGGACATGAATTTGAAATTGAGTGGAACTACAATTCCTAGTTCAACTACAATTTGAAAATTGTAACTTATATGGCGTCATAAAATAAGATTTTGAGTCGGTGATTTATCCTACTACAACTCCAATTTGGGATAAAATTTGCATCATAATATAAGATGCATATTTAATATGCTCACCTTCCACGACAACGTGACATGAGTCCTTCTCCTAGACCAATAGCAATTCCTTCTTTTTTGGGTTATGCTAAAGTAATTGACATAAATACTCTCCTGACCGAATTGGTTTTCCTATTGCTAGTGGCATGTTTGCCACGTAAGATTAAAGGGGTCACATGCCCACTCCAATTACATGTATTGGAGTCGAACAATAAATTAGAACATTGCATGGGTATGGTAAATAAATTACTATTTAATTAATACTTCAAGTCTAGTCTTCAGAAGATAAAATATCTCGACAAGACTTGAAGCAGGGGGCATTTGTAATCATTTAAAATTTATTTAAATATAAATTTATTAAAAT
>NW_006239067.1:121173-123763 GCF_000226075.1 Solanum tuberosum
CACCGTCAAGTGCTTCAGCTTGACGTGACGATCCAATACCTTCTAAGTCTGACTGAAGGCGTCTAACATCGTTGTGAGAGCCTAGACCATAGCATCTACCCTTGTGTGTCCCCCCACCACTTTTTCTTTCCAAACCTGAGTGGACAGTTCAGGTGTCAATTGAACCGAACTATCTAGATTCTCAGCAACGTACTTATTAAAGTCATTCTGCATATTAAATATAAGTATTGACATCAATATATATACATATCATAAATATATTCACTATTGATATATATTATTCATATTAAATAATTTACAAAAGTTCGTTCGGCCCTCTCCTCCACCACACATCCGGATCTGACTCATTTTCTTTCTTCCTGACATGAGTCTTTTTGAAAACCTCTGGTTCAATGGGAGTGCGTCCCAATTCTTTTTCCTATAAATAAAAACTGAAATTTATAACGATATATATGTATCAACTAATTATTTATTTAAAAGTTTGAATTAGAACTTACCATCTCTCGTGCAATTGTTCCAATCGTCTTTGCACCTCCGGTGTGCAACGAGCCACCTTTAAAACTGCCTCTAGCCATTTTGGCTCGATCTGATATTGCCTTAAACTTGTCTGTGTTCCAATACTTACCCAATTCATCAAAAACATGAGGCAACATCCAATCAGGACGTTCACCACTATCCCGAACGCTCTTTAGCCAGCTAGACAGTCTGGCGGATACCTTCCTCTCAAATGTGGTCCCAATGAGCAAATTGTACCTCGACTCCCAAGTACACATAGTCTGAAAAAAAATTGAATAACGTTAATTAAATCGATAGTAAAAAAAGTAAAGTATATTAAACTTAACTAAAAAATATATACCTTAAAGTTATTAAACATCGCCTGGCTTATACTGTTTGGAATCTCGCTCCAAGAGTGATAAGCCTATGTATAGAGTCTTCTAACACAATCTTTTAAAGCCCGAGCAGCATTCTTTGCAGGATGCCACCTGCAAAACACATAATAAATATGTTAGTTCATGAATAATATATTAAAGTATAAGAAATAAATAAAATAAACTAACAAATAGATAACAAACAAACTTACGATGATCCATCCGGCTCAATCATGACTCTACCAAGTCTGTCCTTTTGACCAGGAGCTAGAGCAGACATCGTATCATATGGTGTAGCACTAGGTGTAGCTGTAGACGAGGGTGATACATCAAGATGCACAAAACGCTGAGTCAATGGAGGCGTACCGGCCATAGCATCTGACTGCTCGCTACTAGAATCTCCAAGCCTCATGGCAGATAACTAAGGAGATGTACATGTGGGAGATGGAGTACCTGCCGATAAGGGTCGTGCTCGACGAATAGCCTGTAAAGGTAGGTCCTCGTAGCGTCGTGAAGGCAATGGCTGTGAAGTAACTGAAGCACCGACTGGTCGACGATAATTAGGATAATATTGTCGAGGATCCGTTGTACCAAACGGAACAACAAATAAATGAGTATCATGGCTGATGCGCTCTGGAGCAAAAGAAATAGATCCTGCAATATCCTCAGGATATATCGGTCTCCTAGAATTCTTCTTCTTAGCCTGTTTAGTCTGGCTAACTCCAAGATGCTCGTGATGTCTATCATCGTCACCGCCTGATGACATATGTATGCAAATTTACATGTATAATATATATAAAAATCATAAATTAAATAAAATTAGCAAAATACAGTTACATATATACTAGCTAGCTTTCATTCTACACTATTCCTCCTCGCTTGTTTCAATTCCATCATTCTCCCATTCTTCTTCCTCAGTTTGTTTCATTTTTCAATTATCGTCCCATTCTTCGTCATCAAATGATTCATTTTCCTTATTCTCAGATATTTCTTCCTCAACGTTCAGTATCTCATCATCAGATACTTCTTCTAATATGTGTTGAGGATGTTGTAGTATGGTTTCCAATTCAACATCAACTTGTTGTTGAACAATTGCAATATCATTTTGATACGCCACATCTAAGACATTGTCAATTTCAATTCTTCCCACGAGCTCACTTTTTATAACAACCCACCAATCAGCTTTGTCTCTACGCAATGGATATGAAGCGTAATACACTTGTTTAGCATTTTGTGCAATAATAAAAGGATCATAACTTATGTATTTCCTGGTGTGCTTAACTTCAATTAAATTATGTTGATGGTCCACCTTTGTGCCTCTATGTGATGGGTCAAACCACTCACACCGAAACAACACAATCTTCTTATTAGGCCAACCTGAATACCTCACTTCAATAATCTCTTGAATGACACCATAATATTCAATAGTTTGACCAGTACCATCAACATCACCTTGTATATAAACACCGCTATTATTTGTTTTCTTGTTCCTAGAAACTTCTTCAGTTTGAAACTTAAAACCATTGACACAATACGTATTCATTGTCAGTACTTGAGATTCAGGTCCAAGTGCTACTTCTTTCACTAATTGCAAATGTTGGACACTTGAGTATTCATCGTAAACCTACGTGATTGTTATTTCAAGTAATATAATTTAGTATAACATGAATATATTATTAAATACTTAAATGCATATTATACATCCACAAACGATGATCCAT
>NW_006239067.1:124345-125778 GCF_000226075.1 Solanum tuberosum
TTAAAAAAAGACTTATCTCTGTGATTGGTTTCCATATCCTTTCGGGTAGATGGCTAAAAGCGATAGGAATTAAAGTTTCCATGAACACATTTCAATCATGACTTTTCATACCTATCAATTTTCCTTCATTCATATCTGCCCGTTTTCCTAAATTCGAAGCATAGCCCTCTGGCATCCTCAAATTTTTTACCCACTCAATAATTTCACGTTTCTTATCCAATGTGAATGAAAAGTTGGCTTTAGGCTTAACTATTTTGCCATTCTGTAATTCATGTAGCCATAACTCTTTTCTCCTACAATATTCCTTTATGTCCATTCTAGCTTTTGGATTGTCTTTTGTCTTACCCTTAACATCCATCATTGTATTAAACAAATTGTCAAAGTAATTTTTTTCAATGTGCATCACATCTAGATTATGTCGTAGCAGATTGTCCTTCCAATACGGCAACTCCCAAAATATGCTTTGTTTGGTCAAATTATGTTCAACACCATATCCAGAAAGTGTAGAAGGTGAAGCTTCTGTAACTTTAGGTAATTGAGAAACTCTCTCCCAAATTCGATGCCCTGTGAGTAATAGAGGTGGGGGGTCACTTTCAACCTTATTTTTCCTAAATGCATTTTTCATCTTTCTAAACTCATGGTCCATTGGCAAGAACTCGCGATGACAATCAAACAATGTATTTTTTCTGCCATTCTTTTAAGTGAATGCCTTACTATTTTCCATGCAATACGGACATGCTAGCTCTCCAGCTGTCATCCAACCAGATAACATCCCATATGCAGGAAAGTCATTAATAGTTCACATTAAAGAAGCACACATAACGAAATTCTGCTTAGTTGATATATCATAAGTCAAAACGCCTTCAAACCACAATTGTTTGACCTCATCTATCAATGGTTGTAGATAGACATCAATCAAACTTTTTGGATTTCGGGGACCTGGAATAACACAACTTAGAAAGATGTAGGAACTAGTCATGCACATTTCAGGAGGAAGATTATACGGAGTAAGAAATACCGGCCAACATGAATAAGGCGAAGCATTATTAGAGAATGGTGTGAAGCCATCTGAACACAACCCCAATCTAACATTTCTTGGTTCACTAGCAAAATCAGGATATACATTATCAAAATGCTTCCATGCTTCACCATCAGATGGATGAGACAAGACACCCGGCGGCCTTCTATATTCACGATGCCATCTCATATGTGGGGCAGACCTCATCGATGCATACAACCTCTTTAACCTAGGAATGAGAGGTAGATAATGCATCGCCTTAACTAGGACCATCTTTCCAGCCGGAGTCCTCTTATAACGAGTATGTCCACAAAACTTACAATTTTCTAATTCACTATCAGTCTTGTAAAACAACATGCAGCCATTAACACAACAATGAATTCTATCATACGTCAATCCTAACTTGGAAACCAAA
>NW_006239067.1:127785-128006 GCF_000226075.1 Solanum tuberosum
AAGTTCAATTTCTAAGTTCAAGTTCAAGTTCTAAGTTCAAGTTCAAGTTCAAGTTCAAATTCAAAGTTCAAGTCTAAGTTCAAGTTCCAAGTTCATGACATTCAAACATTAATCATCTAAATTCATGACATTCAAACATTCATCATCTACTCATAACACTTCCATTACTAATTTCTAACTTCAAATTATTAACACTTTACTAACTAGTCCTAAAATCAAAT
>NW_006239067.1:128464-197482 GCF_000226075.1 Solanum tuberosum
CAAAAACAATAATATACTAACAAACAATCAATTATAATCACTAGAATTGAAAAAAAAAAACTAAAATGTAACCCTACTTGTTGGCTGCTACAGCAACGGCGACGGGCCAGAGACGGCGACGGACAAGGGCAGCGACGGCGACGGGATCTAGGGATTGAGACTGATATATATATAGAGAGAGAGAAGGGAGAGAATAAGAGTGCTATTTTTTAATTTATATTTAATTATTTTTAATAAAAAGTGGTGGACGGCGTCTCTATATATATTTAATAAATAATTATTAATTATATATATATTTAGCGCAAAAATCTGCAAAAAAAAAGCGACGGACTAAGAGATGCCGTCCGTCGCTTTGTGTAAAATAATTTTAAAAATAATTGTTTTTATTAAAAAGCGACGGACAGTTTGGCAAAAGGCGTCGCTTTTTGGAGCGACGCCGTCCGTCGTTTTTAAGCAATTTTTTAGTAGTGTTTCTCTACAAGTTCAAGAGTTCAAGAATTCAAGCATTCAAGTTTCAAGAACGTTCAAGTCTCAAGAACGATCAAGATCAAGACAGCCGGATTCAAGATCAAGCTCGAAGCCCTTGGATTCAACTAGAAGTCAAGATCAAGATAAAGTTCAAGTTCAAGTTCAAGATCAAGATAAAGTTCAAAATCAAGTCCAAATTCAAGATCAAGATAGAGATCAAGATCGAGATAAATCTCAAGTTCAAGATCAAGCTTAAGAGCCCTTGAATTATATTGAAAAGGCGAATTCAGAGGAATAATAGAGATTGTAACACTCGCACTTAAATCAATTAAACGATTGTTGCATAATTTTCCGTTCTTGATTATTGTTTTCTCGATGCGAATTTTATTGTCTACAATCATATATTGCTTTATTAAAATAAAAAAACTATGAATTTATACACACGCGTATGTGTGTGTGTATATATATGCGCGCGCATTAAAACTATATAAATTGATTAATTTTCATTATAGCCGTGCAAAGCGCGAACTGTTTCCCTAGTTTTAAATAAATTAGAACATCATTTTTCAAATCTTTCATTAATTTATATATTAATCATGGATCAATGAAATATAAAATGAAAAGAAATAAATACTTAAAAATATTGTAGGATCGGATTGTTGGGTTGTCAGGTTATGCTACGTATTTTCAATCTTTCGAGAATTCGATTTTTGTTGGGCGATTGATTTGTCGAATCAGGACCAGTGAAGAGTTAAAGAATTGATTTTGAGAAAGAAGGTGAAAAGATTTTGGAAAAGTTAACTTTTCTTATACAGTGTAAGAAAAGTTGCACTTTATAAAGTGTAAGACAAAGTTACACGTTATAAAGTGGAAAAAATTGTTTTATGTTAAAATACAGACGTTAACAGACTAACGTCTGCCGTTTATATTTTTTGGTAAAACAGAAGAAAAAACTACATTAAGTCTATTTTAGTTACTTTCTAAAATTATGACTTATTTTGGTCACTTTTATTTCTTTATGATTCAATTACTTAGCTTGTACTTGATTTGTCAACTCTCTACAATTACAAAGGTTAATGGATATACAATACAGAGAGTTAATATCTCAAAAGATCATTCAACTTTGAGAATTTATCTAGCAAAGTCATTGAACTTTATTTTGTATCAATAAAATCACTTAACTTTAACTTTTATATCAATAAAGTCACTCAACCAAATTTTACATTAATAAATCTAACATGCCAAAATAAAATATTTGTTTTATGCCATATAAATATAAACCCCACAAATAAATAAAATTAATAAAACTTCTTAAGGAATTTTAACGGACAAATATTATTATAGATTTTTAATTCATATTGTCAGAAATTAACGAACAGAATTTTCTACCCTATTCGCGTTAATGGTGAAACTAAAACAGTTCAAATCTGCAACAATTTCAACTGCTATTATCTACAATTCCTCTGATTATCTACAACAATTGGTCCGTTTTTTTCTTCATGAAAACACCAATCATGTAGTAAGTTTTAAATGTATATTAATATTATAATACTTGTTATACTAATTAAGTTTTTCCGTTAAAATAATCCTTAATATGTTTTTTTTTATAATTTTATTTATTTGTGGGGTGTTTATTTATATGGCATGAAAAGATATTTTATCTTGCTATATTTAGATTATTTTTAAGGTAAAATTTAATTGAGTGATTTTTGATACATAAGTTTAAGTTGAGTGATTTATCGATACATAAGTCTAAGTTGAGTGATTTTATGGATACAAAACAAAGTTTAATGACTTTACTAGATAAATTCTAAAAGTTGAGTGACATTTTGAGATATTAACTCATACAATACTACTGTACATGTTTCGTTTATTAATCTCTCAATAATAAAATATATAATTCTCCTCAATACTAAAATAGTTGATCCAATTTAATTGTCTAATTTATAAAATGAAGAGAATTTTATTATTTCTTTCTTTTTCTATCTTTGTATATAGTCAAATTTAAAATTTCATAGCATTATTAATAAATGTTACTACATATTTTCAAGTAAAGCTGGTGTCAAAAGTCATTTCCAATCTCTTGCATACAAAAGAAAAAGACATTGAAAGTATAATTTACTTATTGGAGAACTAGAGAAAAATATCAAAAATACCCTTCCTTAAATTTAGCGTGAATTATTGCTTTAATTCCTCAACTATTGACAGCCTTAAAAACACTCATCTACTTGATTAAGTGAATTTAAAAACGTCCCTCTTATATCGCATGTGCATATATGTAGAATTTTCCACTGACATGACGCACACATAGATGATATATATAATAGAAAAAATATTTAAAGAACATTTAAATAATTAAATGTTAAAAATTTAGCAATTTGAGAAGATAAAAAACCTCTTTTTAAAATTTGTTTTTTCTTATCACCTCACCTCATCCTCTACCCAGTACCGCTAGCCTCACACCTCGCTACCCACCCACCTCAAAAAACAAAAAATTATTTTAAACATTTTTGGTGGACTCATTTTCATTTTCTCCCTACCTTCTCTCCCTTCCTTAGTTTATCCAACTCGTTTAAAACCATCTCCAATTCAAACCCCACCAGGGATCATTCATAAAGTTCCATCACTTGCATTGCAACAACCTTGCAATTTAGTTAATACAAAAGTTAAAAAGTAGCTAAAAGAAGGGAGAAACTTACTTATTCTATTGTGGACTCATTTTCATCTCTTTTTCGTCTTCCCTCTACCTTCTTCTCTATCTTCCTTAATTTATTCAAATCGTCTAAAACCATCTTCATTATTGGCCTTTCGCCTGGATCGGCACTCACGCAACCGCAAGCCAGAGACGTGATACCAAATACAGTTTGATCATCAACATCTTCAAAGCTTTTGTGAACAAAAGAGTCAGGTTTACAATTATCGAAAACGGAAGGATCAGAATGAAGCTTCGTTTTGGTTATCAACTCCACCAGTAGAAGACCAAATAATTAAACATCAGATTTCATCGTCCAACAACCACCTGCATTGGTCCAGGAAAATAAGAATACAACTGTTTTTGAGCAGACAATTTTTTTGTCCACAATATGAATATGCAGAAACACACACACAAACAAAAAAAAAAAAGTGGTGGGCTTTAATATAGGAAATCTGGAACCAAACAACAAAATAGATGAAGTATTACATATCATGCATTACGCAGACGATTATAGGAAAACTTTTATGTATATTATGAAACATCAGAGATGATGATGATGGAGTGTAAGTAAACATGCCTTTTGAAACATCCTCAGGATATCTGCCAACAACATAACCAAGAGGAATTACAGAATCCTCGTTGACACGATTGCAAATGTAACCAAAGTCAAACACTTTAATATTCACTTCCTGCAATCAAAACAAAAAATATAGTAACTCATTAAGAATCTCCAGATTTCCAAAGGAAATATAAAGTCGAGAAGAGAGCCAAATGCTTTTAAACTGAACCTTATCTATCATAATGCATGAAGCAATGATACTGCCAACTGCAATTTTATTTTTATGCAACCATGCCAACAGATCTGCAAGTTGAGTTGCCACATTCATCCGCTTATCCCACCCAAAGTCATCTGACGAACAAGAAAAAGAAGAGATAAAGGAGGTGCAAAAGCATGCAAAATTCATACTAAACAGCCATCCAACATAATACTTAAGGTAATTAAATACCAGCCGGAAGCACATCAGACAAAGCTGTGGTAAGTTCCTCATCATAGACAACTGCAAGCCTCCTATCGCAACAGTACCTAGATAACTTTGCCAAATGTGGATGCACATTTGCTGTTTCATATAACTCAATCTCATCCTACAAAAAAACTCTTGACATCATCCATTCAACCCAAAATAATAGACAAGAAAATCAAATTAAAGTGTATCTACACATACACAAAATTTAGATGGACGATAAGCATATGCTCTGTCCAAAGGAAGGAAAAAATCCCATGTTTATACAATCACTGATCGTGTTTCAGATCCTTCAGTAATGGTTCCACGGAACAATCTGCCTGATTGTGTATACTGAATCAAGCAAGTCTCAAAGTTAGTAATATTTTCTAACTCGGAGTAGCTGCAAGGCTTCACCACACCATCTATCACCGGCAGAATTGGGAACTTGCAGCTGCATTTGGCAACCAGAAAAGACAGTCAGAGAAGAACCTCTTAACATTGTGGATGTGAAGCTTAAGAAGTGCAGTCAGTCAAAGAGAAAGCTGGAGCAAGTAATCATTGGTCTTAGACACTGGACAGGATTCTGGTCGGTCTATATGAAACAAACTCTAATTTACTTATGCAGAAAGAAAAAAAAAGAAGAAGAAATAAACTCTCTGCTTGAGACATATTATCAAGGCTGTTAAAAATGTTGAAAATATAGAAAAATGTCATGGTACTTGCGGTTGCCGTGCTTTAAACTCATCACATGCCAATATTATGCACATATAAATAAAAGTACTAGATTTATCATGAAATTTGCTAATTTTATGTTGGCTGCAGTGTGAAGCCCCAAGCTATTTTAATGCTCCTTAAAGTTGAATTAATACTCATTTGATGATTATTATAAGGGATGATTAACTTCCTAAGTCTTGAGATCGTCTTTACAAATTCATCAAATAATCAGGTATAAATATCCAACATGACTAATGCAGACTTATAGAGTAACAAATTCATTTTTGCATTCTGACTTCTATGGAATTAGAGGTCAATATGATCGTCTAGAACTTGGACAATGCCCAAGTATATATATATTTTTCTAACTAACAAGATTGTCAAACGAAATCCTATATCTATTTCTAATTCTAAAGGGGAAGAAAACAGGATTTGTTGGCTGCAACTTCCACAACATGACTTAAGAATTAGACTAGGAGAGAGATTATCAATTTTCTTGGTGATGTTGACAGGAAGTTAAGACTGAGAATTAAACAAACAGTTATCTAACAAAAATCTAAAGTGTAATCGAGTGTATATTATCATCTAATATGCTACAACTTGAGTTGGCTATATTAGTGTTATCAAAGGCAAAAAAGCTCTAATGTTCGTGGGGGCTTTAATGAAAAAGGCGCAAAGGGAGAAAAAAATACAAATGTATACGTTTAGTCCAAGACTAATAATTATAAACGTGAATGACAAATATATGACCGAAGAAATTGAATTTTTTTATGATTAAGTGAATATCAATTGTTTAGTGTCACTTCTTCATAAGAGGCTCATTGGCAAGGAAAAGTTTGTCTTAGAACCTGATGACGACACTAAAGCACACATAAAGCGAGGCGAAACACTCAACACGTTTTGAGCCTCGCTTCAGGGCTTAAGCGCGCCTTTGATAACACTGGGCTATACGTGAATAGTACAGGTAGTACTCAATGCCATTAAGAGTTCTTTCATGACCTTTGACTTGGAAATAAAGCATGCACTTAGATCATTGATTTAAGTTAGCATCTGCAAGGAATTTATTTTAATCTTAATTCAAACATCATGACTTTAGCCTCTCCACGTAGGAATTGCATATAATTATTTCTTAGGGAGTAATCAATCTTTACAGGTGAGGAATATTTTATGATCTTAGATACCAATTCTTCAGAACGATCCCAGGTTTTAATTGATCTCAAGTTAAATAGCTTTTTGTCATGCTTAAATAACCGTTCATGAATTAATAGTTCAGGTTCATATCTCTTTGAGATATGGAACTTTAAGGCTTAACTCAAGAAAGGAGAATTGAGTTAAATAGCTACAACTTGATATTGTTACATTATATAATGAGTATATTGACATTTGTGAGCATTCTATGAACATTGGAAGTGCCTGGTAAATACTTTGGGGCCAAGGTAAGTTAAGGCTTACTCTCCTAATGGGAAATTCCGTTAGAACCCTCGTCCTCCATATATATGATTATATCCCCACATTATGTCTTCTTGTGCTCAAGTACTTAGTTCACACCATCATTCTTAATCAATATGACTATATAAAAACACGACAATATATATATATATATATATGCTTATGTGTATCATTGTTTGTTATGTGCCTTGTTGTGTTACTTATGTGTAGTATCAACAATCATCTATACATTTAGATGGAGAGCTAGTCGTCTCCTCTTGCGTGAGTGCCACAAAGGCCAAGGTTAGCTACCCACACGCTCGTAAGGACTATTGTTTGCTGGGGAGATAGGCCAACACTCTCCCATATTGCTAGATCTCACGTACGTAGGGAATTTGATTTCTTTTACAATTTAGAAATGACCTTAAAGTTTCATTCTTCAGCTATTCGCTTACATGTTCAGCTTATAATTTCAGTCTTCGGCCTATTATTAGATTTCAAACTTTAAATTGCTTACATGATTTATATGGATGTATGTTTTTGTTTTTGTTATTCTAGAAGGACTCGCCCGTCCTTTTGAGGAGGCTGCCCATGAAACTCTTTGTGCATGCTATCGGTGATACTTAGCCCATGAGAACCTTCTTCTGTTTTTCTTAGATGCATATATAGTTTTAACACATTCCAAACACTATAGGATAGGGCTAGCTTAAGAAATAGAGAATTTTGAAATTTGTGGTCTTAAATATGCATAACATTTGTATAGCTGTAAGAGCTTCTCATTGAGGTAAAATGGGAAGTCGTAGATATACAAATGTATCATTCTTTTGGGAATGGCGCCACACAAATAGAATGACGGAGTACTGTATTTCCTATAGCTAAAATCAGAGTATCAATTTGTTAATGAAAATATTTGCTTTAAGTCAAAGCAAAGACAAACCTCTAAGCCTGTACTACATCTAAAAGTGCCTTTAACAATATAGCAAATCTAGCAAAATTGGTTTTCAAAGAGAAAGGTATGAAAATAAAAGTTACAAACACAAGACAAAATGACAAATAGCACAGCCAGACGGAGCATTTTATTGACCCATATACCAATAGCATCGATTCTGGATAATAATATATAGGTAATAGGAGCAACGCAAGAGAAAAAACCTGGAGTACTTCGGGCAGGTCTCAACGTAATCCCAATAGCAAGAGTGATTAAATTGTTCTGAATACCTAGGGTTACGCCAACGTAGAGACTCAGTTCTGTTGAAAGTTTGGTAAAAGTAAGCCATAAAATCGAATTCCTTCATCTGATCCCGAATGCCGCTCACTTTCATCTCCTTCTCCTCCTCCATCATCTCAGCGTCTGCCATCTTCCAAATTTTAGGGAATTATATCCCGTGGGACTTTAACATTTCCTCAACTTCTATATAACTAACTTCTCAAAGTATACCAAACTTTCTTTTAAAAATCAAACTCCTCACAATTTTACATAAAAGATAGTACTTTGTTCCGTTATTTAAGGAATAAGGCATAACCATCCCTTAGAGTATGAATCTCAAACACACACTTTAATTAAACTAAGCTTCCATTACCCTCTTAGCCAATTTATTTATTTTTGTAATTTTTGATCCCTATATTCTTTATAATATAACCTTTTTTATATAGATAGATGGCTGAAAATATTAAATATAAAATAATGAGATAAAATACAAGTATCCCCTAGACTATGATCAAAATATCGGTGACACACCTTAACTAAACTAAGGTCCTATTGTCACCTCGAACCCATTTTTTTAAAAATTTTGTAAACCTTTTTGGCTTGCGTGGCATCCAAGCATCTCTTACGCGCCTCAACTACGTGGAGTCACAAAGTGTGTCACGTAAGCCAAAAGGTGTATAAAATTACAAAAAAAATAGTTCAGAGGGGTAATAGGACCTTAGTTTAGTTAAGGTGTGTCTCTGAAATTTCGGTCATAATCTAGGGGTACTTGTACCTTATCCCGAAATCATTAAAAGTGATTAAACATGATATAGCACAGTCTAATTTAAGAAGGTATGCAGGTCTCAAATTAAGGTAGAAGGTTACTGGATAGTTGAGTATTGTTGCACTTTTTTTTGAGAGGTAGAGACTAGTCGCTTCCCCCTCTTTTCTAGTGAAAGTCCTATGTCTTTGAATAGTAAACACATGAAAAGATTATTCTACATTAAAAGGAAGATGTGAATAATTAAGGCAAGAAGAACCACTGAAATGGTAAAACTTATCAGTCTGGAGAACAAGTTAAGCACATATAAATTTACTTTCAAATATTGAATTGATTTACATTGCTGCATAATGTATATTGTTTAATGTTGCTTCGTATTATTGTGAGCCCTTCAAGTCAATAGAAAAGGAGAAGCAATATGATAATGCAACATGTACACTCACGAAAAGATCATAAAAACATTGTTATGAATATGTACAAACAACCGATTGGTCCTACAAAAGAAGTACTCTCTCTATACCAATTTATGTGACATACTTTCCTTTTTAGTCAGTCCAAAAAAGAATGACACATTTCTATATTAAGTAACAATTTAATTATAAAATGTCTATTTTATCCTTAATGAAATGATTTATAGCCACACAAATTTCTATCATTCATTTTGGACCACAAGTTTTAAAAGTCTTTTTTTCTTTCTTAAGCTCTGTGCCGAGTCAAACTACCTCAAATAAAATGTGTAATGACCCTCCTGGTCATTTCTGTGTTTTGCCTTCTGTGTGTCGTTTAGAGCGTTCCTGTAGCGACCCCAAGTCATTTATGACTTGCTGGGACTGACAGTTCCGTCACCTGGTCGTTCGTTTGGTTATTGTGCAAGTTTTATTGTTTTTGGAGATAATGAACCTTGAACGATCATTTTCGATCAAAAGTTCAAGAAGATGACATCTGAATCTAATTCTGACGATTCCATCGGCTCCGGAAGAATCATTTTAGGCTAGTAGCATGGTCGGCATGGCTCCCGAGGTTTTCAGTGTGAGTCGGTGCAATTAGGCGTTTTAACTTTAAGTTTAAGCCTAAGTTTGACTTTAGTCAACATTATGAATAAACACGCTCGGATGAGAATTCCGTCAGCACGGTTAGCTCTAGAATATCGAGTTTGGTCTAGATTGAACCTTCTTTTGTGTCCCGAGGTTTCCGATAGTTTTTCGAGCCCTTTTGTGGTTTTTGACTTAAAATGGCATTAGGGTGTGAGACCCACTTTTTATCAAGATGACCTCGTATGGAAATTTTGACTATGTCATTGAGTTCGGAATAACGAATTTGGTATGGCTGCATATCTCGTTTGCTTGCACGGGGTTCCGAACGAGTTCAGAGCACCCCGTCGGAGTTTTTAAGTTTTCGGGAAAAAAAATGCAGAAAATCTGGTATTTAATGAAGAAAAATCAGCAACCCTTTTTCCAAACTTAAAAACATCTTATCTCCCTCATCTCTTAATCGAATTAGGCGATTCGAAGTGCGGGAGTTTTGTATTTTTGGTGGCTTCGATGTAGAGTGTTCGGAAGTTGTCGGGTTTGCGTCGTTCGAGGTAAAATTCGTGATTAACCAGACAGTTGTAGCCATTTTCGAGTTCTTAGTTTGTGGCTTTCTTGAATTGGTGATATCTCACTCATTTTAGCTCGGTTTTGGGTGATTCGAAGTCCCACGTGTTGGAAATTATCGTGGCTACATCATGGAGTGTTCAAGGAGTACTGGGCACCATTCAATTCTTGTAAATTCCGAGTTTAGACTTCTGCATGTTTTCTTTTAAGTTGATTAAAGTGTGGTTTTCTTGCATGTTGGGTTTTGCTGCGTTTTGAGCCTCGAATTGTGTTCCATTTTGGAATACAAGTTTAAGTGTGGTTTTCTTGCATGTTGGGTTTTGCTGCGTTTTGAACCTCGAATTGTGTTCCATTTTGGAACATAATTTTGGGGTACTGTTTTGGGTCTCTTGACGGAGTCAAATCCGGAAAGTTCGGTGCGGATCCCACGATTCCCGTTTTGACTCCAAAATTGACCCGTCTCCGCTTGTTGTGATTTTGGTGTCTAAACGACCGTACTAACATTGTGATCCTATATTTGATAGAGTAACAGCGTTCAAAGGTCGTTCGGGAAGGAAAAGCTCCGGCAAAGTGATTTGGAGCGCGCGCGGTCGGCCTTAAGGTAGGCTACGACTTCCTTTCTATTAGATTGAACTTAATTGTGTAAAAGCATGTCGATTGGAGTGAATTGGGGGTGGGTACCGATTTCCTACTTTACTTTGATTAGATACTTTATGTTAGGATCGATTGGCCATATTTCGGGGTGTAGTACCATGTTAACCGGTTTAATAGAGTTGCATGCTGTTAGAATAGGAATAAGTTTATACAATCCTATTAGAATATGAATAGGTTTATACAATCCTATTAGAATAGAAATAGGTTTATACAATCCTATTAGAATAGGTATAGGTTTATACAATTCTATTAGAATAGGAATAGGAATACTAAATAGTATCCTAATTGGTAAGAGATTGTATTCTAGGGTCTATAAATAGGGTCTCAATGTAATAATGTAGACACAACAACAATTCAATAATATTATTTTCCTATATTTCTCACATGGTATCAGAGCTTCTACAATCTTGGTAGAAAATCAAAGAGCTTCTGCTGTCAGCGGGTGGCTGTTACCCATATATGTTACCCGTCTGGCCAATGCTTATGTTAGCAAAAGTTGGGTCACCGTGTATCTTTCATGTGACTACTTTCTCATATCTAATTTGTGTAGCACCGTGTCATATTTTCGGTGACTACTTTTTTTATATTTAATTTGTGTAGCGCCGTGTCATCCTTCCAGTGACTACCTTTTTTTGCATATTTTTTTTTGCATATTTGATTTGCGTAGCACCGTTCATCTCTCCGGACTACTTTTCATATTTAATTTGTGTAGTACCGTGGATTTTTTTTCGAACTATTTTCTCATATCTGAGTTGCATAGCATCATGTGTCTTTTCAGTGACTCCTCAAATTTGATTTGCATAGTTCCATTCGTCTTTCCAGTGACGCCTCAAATATGATTTGCGTAGGGTTGTGCCATCATTCCAACCCTACCCGTATAATTATTCTTTTTCAGTAGGGTCGTGCCATCATTCCGACCCTACCCATTATTATTTCTCTTTTTTAATGGGGTCGTTCCATCAATTTGAACTATCCTATATAATTTCTATTTTCTAGTTGGGTCGTGACATCATTCTGACCCTACCCCATATAATTTTATTCTTAGATTGTGACCACTTTTTAGCCATCAAATCTAATACTCCGGCATATGAGCATGTTCCGGCCAGTTTTTCGGTAACTTGCTTAATATCGACTCATCTATTGATTCCAACATGATCCATATACTTTATACTAGATTTTGAGCACTTTGTTGCTCAGGGGGAGTTTAGTAGCCTTGTATGTTGATTATGTGAGTTACTCTATGATCTGAAACGGTCTTTGCAAGTTTGGTTTGGGAAGTTCAACACTGGAATTTTATCACTCTGTGTTTTATCGGCATTACGCATCAAATTCAGTATTTTATGAGAATATTAAGCACATTGAGATTGACTGACATTATGCATCAAATCCAGTATTTAATGAGAAGACAAACACATTGAGATTGACTGTCAATTTTGTGAAGTCGAGTGATCAACTTGCAAATATCTCACCAAGCCCCTCATCGGTCCTCGTGTTAATTATATTTGTAACAAGCTAGGTACATGAATTATATGCACTAGCTTGAGAGAAAGTGTTAGAATAGAAATAAGTTTATACAATCCTATTAGAATAGGAATAGGTTTATACAATTCTATTAGAATATGAATAGGAATAGAAATAGAAATAGGAATACTAAATAGTATCCTACTTGGTAAGGGATTGTATTCTAGGGTCTCAATGTAATAATGTAGACACAACAACAATTCAATAATATTCTTTTCCTATATTTCTCACACATGCTTATGTGCTAAATGCTATTGTATGCTTGTATGTTATGTGTTGTATGCTTTGTTCATCCTTAACCGTCAACATGATATCCTTAGTCTAGGTTAGGCTAGCATTGCTTTAGACTTATAACCCATATGGGTTGGATAGCCTTGATTTTCTGCTGACGTCGTTCGGATGACTTAGCTCCTTGTAGACTGGAGTAGCAGACTTGAATCTGATAGTTTGAGTCTTAGATTAGGCATTGTCGCTGCTTGCTGCACTTTTGTATCTTCTCCCTCTAATTATGCGGTTTCAACGCATTCTGAAGGTTCAGTGCATCACTAGAGGCGTGGGATTGAGATAGAATAGGCTTGGAGCATTTTCTCTGATTTCTTAGAGTGGACGGCGTTCCACGTTGGCTGTTGTTGGATTGGATCCTATTCGAGATACCATCACCCCCTAAGTCGTTCTTTCTGGCTGGGCTGGGAGCATATCGTTGGCTAGGTAGACTGGGTTATTTCGGTAATCGCCATCGAGCCTCTTTTTCTAGCTGGGCTAGGAGTGTGTTGCTGGCTGGGTGTCCCCGGGTCGCTCTTTCTAGCTGGGCTGGGAGCTGACTACATGGTAGGACGACTCGCGATATCTACCTCACCCACGGGTCCCTCTTTCTAGCTGGGCTGGGAGTGGACTGTTTGGTTAGGTGCCCCTTGGGGTCACTCTCTCTAACTGGGCTGGGAGTGCATTGTTGGCTCGGTGGAGTCTGATGGATTATCTTGGTTGCTTTGGCCTGGGAGCCTGGTTTTCTTCTTTCTCAGTAGACTAAGTTATTATGTGTACATGTCGGGCTTATGGGGGTCTGTTCAGGTTTTATTTAAACTTGCGCACGAGTATACCTTCTGGGCTTATGGGGGTCCAATTAGGTTTAGTTTAGATGTACTTAGTTTATTTCTGGTATGCTCGTTTGCTTTATTTTCATATCCGCTTTGACCTCTCTGTGTCTAGATTCAATCATTTCTTCTTTTTTTTACCCTTTTTGCTCAGTCGACGTTTGATGCCTACTGAGTACCTGTTGTTTTGGTACTCATGATGCACTCTGCATCTATTTCGTGAAGCATGTCCCAGTACCAGTTACCAGCAGTGATTAGCTTCAGCTTTCTTTTGCAGCTGTGATTCAGAGACGTGGGTGAGCACTTGGCGTTTTGGGTTTGTCTTGTCTCCTTCTTTTGTTTTAGCTAGTCTTGTTGCCTTTGAGACATGCTTTGTTGTGGTCCACTTTTAGGACTTGTACTTTTTATTAGATAGCTCTGTACTAGTGACTTCTAGGTTCTGGGAGGGATTTCTATATATATATATATATTTTGGGTTGCTTCCACCTTATTATCCTTGTTTAGATTATTGTTTTCACTAGTTTTTGCCCTTACGCTCATTATTTGATGTTCTGGGTTATAGGTTGGCTTACCTACTGGTAGAGTATAGTAGGTGCCATCATGACTCGAGAAATCGAGTCGTGACAAGTTGGTATCAGAGCCAGGTTACATTGGGCCTTTTGAGACACTAAAGACAAGTGGGGAGGTTTCTTATGAGTAGTCCCTACCTCCCGCATTTTCAGCCATCCACCAGGTTTTCCCTGTCTCGATGTTGCACCGGTATGTTCCCGATGAGTCCCATATGCTCCAGTATGATGCAGTTGAGTTGGATGATCGTTTGACATTTGTAGAGGAGCCAATTGTCATTCTTGCCAGAGATGTGAGGAGACTGCGCTCGAGAGCCATTCCTGTTGTTATGGTCCATTGGAGGCATCGTCCAGTCGAGGAGGCTACCTGGGAGCCCGAGCAGGAGATGCGAGAGCAGTTTCCCGGCTTGTTTGAGCCTTCAGGTACTTCATGACCCTTACTTTCACAGACGAAAGTCCTTTTTAGTAGTGGATATTGTAATGACCATCCTGGACATTTCTGTATTTTGCCTTTTGTGTGTCGTTTAGAGCGTTCCTGTAGCGACCCTAAGTCATTTATGATTTGTTGGGACTCACAATTCGGTCACCTGGTGTTCGCTTGGTTATTATGCGAGTTTTAGTATTTTTGAAGCTTATGAACCTTGAACGATCATTTTCGATCAAAAGTTCAAGAAGATGACATCTCAATCAAATTTGACGATTCCATCAGCTCTGGAAAGGTCATTTTAGGCTAGTAGCATGGTCGGCATGGCTCTCGAGGTTTCAGTGTGAGTCGGTGCGATTAGGCGTTTTAACTTTAACTTTAAGCCTAAGTTTAACTTTAGTCAACATTCTGAGTAAACACACTCGAATGAGAATTCCGTCAGCGCGGTTAGCTCTGAAATGTCGAGATTAGTCTAGATTGACCCTTCTTTTGTGACCCGAGATTTCCGATATTTTTTCAAGCTCCTTTTATGGTTTTTGACTTAAAATGGCATTAGGGTGTGGGACCCACTTTTGTCAAGATGACCTCGTATAGAAATTTTGACTGTGTCATTGAGTCCGGAATATCGAATTTAGTATGGTTGCATATCTCGTTTGCGTGCACGGGGTTACGAACGAGTTCGGAGCACCCCGTCGGAGTTTTTAAGTTTTCGAAAAAAAAAATGCAGAAAATTTGGTATTTAATGAACAAAAATCAGCAACCCCTTTTCCAAACTTAAAAACCTCTTATCTCCCTCATCTCTTAACCGAATTAGGCGATTCGAAGTGCGGGAGCTTTGTAATTTTGGTGGCTTCAATGTAGAGTGTTTGGAAGTTGTTGGGTGTGTGTCATTCGAGGTAAAATTCATGATTAACCAGACTGTTGTAGCCATTTTCGAGTTCTTAGTTTGTGGCTTTCTTGAATTGGTGATATCTCACTCATTTTAGCTCGGTTTTGGGTGATTCGAAGTCCCACGTGTTGAGAATTATTGTGGATACATCGTGGAGTGTTCAAGGAGTGCTGGGCACCATTCAATTCTTGTAAATTCAGACTTTAGACTGCTGCATGTTTTCTTTTAAGTTGATTAAAGTGTGATTTTCTTGCATGTTGGGTTTTGCTGCATTTTGAGCCTCGAATTGTGTTCCATTTTGGAACACAAGTTTGGGGTACTATTTTGGGTCTCTTGACGAAGTCAAATCCGAACAATTCGGTGTGGGTCCCACAATTCCCGTTTTGACTCCAAATTTGACCCGTCTCCGTTTGTTGTGATTTTTGTGTCTAAACGACCGTACTAAAGTTGTGATCCTATATTTGATAGAGTGACAGCGTTCAAAGGTCGTTCGGGAAGGAAAAGCTCCGGCAAAGTGATTTGGAGCGCGCGTGGTCGGCCTTAAGGTAGGCTACGGCTTCCTTTCTATTAGATTGACCTTAATTATGTAAAACATGTCGATTGGAGTGAATTGGAGGTGGGTACCGATTTCCTACTTTACTTTGATTAGATACCTTATGTTAGGATCGATTGGCTATATTTCGGGTGTAGTACCATGTTAACCGGTTTAGTAGAGTTGCATGTTTATGTGCTAAATGTTATTGTATGCTTGTATGTTATGTGTTGTATGCTTTTTTTCATCCTTAACCGTAAGCATGATGTCCTTAGTCTATGTTAGGCTAGCATTGCCTTAGATTTATGACTCGTGTGGGCTGGATAGCCTTGACTTTCTGCCGACGTCGTTTGGATGACTTAGCTCCTTGTAGACTGGTGTAGCAGACTTGAGTATGATAGTTTGAGACTAAATTAGGCGCTATCGCTGCTTGCTGCACTTTTGTATCGTTTCCCTTTCATTATGTGGTTCCGACGCGTTTTGAAGGTTCAGTGCATCACTAGGGGCGTGGAGCCTTTTCTGTGATTTCTTAGAGTGGACGGCGTTCCACGTTGGCTGTTGTTGGATTGGATCCTATTGGCGATACCATCACTTCCGGGGTCGTTCTTTCTAGCTCGGATGGGAGCGTATCGTTGGCTAGGTAAACTGGGTTTTTTCGGCAATCACCCTCGGGCCTCTCTTTCTAGTTGGGCTGGGAGTGTGTTGCTGGCTGGGTGTCCCCGGGTCGCTCTTTCTAGCTGGGCTGGGAGCTAACTACATAATAGGACGACTCGCGATATCTACCTCACCCATAGGTCTTTCTTTCTAGCTGGGCTGAGAGTGGACTGTTTGGTTGGGTGCCCCCTGGGTCACTCTTTCTAACTGGGTTGGGAGTGCACTAATGGCTGGGTGGATTCTGATGGATTATCTTGGTTACTTTGGGCTGGGAGCCCGATTTTCTTCTTTCTCAGTAGACTTAGCTATTTTGTGTACCTGTCGGGCTTATGGGGGTTCGTTCAGGTTTTATTTAAACTTGCGCACGAGTGTACCTTCTGGGCTTATGGGGTCCAGTTAGGTTTAGTTTAGTTGTACTTAGTTTATTTCTGGTATGCTCATGTGCTTTCTTTTCATATCCGATTTGACCTCTCTGTGTCTAGATTCAATCCTTTTTTATTGTTTTTACCCTTTTTGCTCAGTCGGCGTTTGATGCCTACTGAGTACATATTGTTTTGGTACTCATGCTGCACTCTGCACCTATTTTGTGATGCAGGTCCCAGTACCAGTTACCAGCAGTGATTAGCTTCAGCCTTCTTTTGCAGCTATGATTCGAAGACGAGGGTAAGCACTTGGCATTTTGGTTTTGTTTTGTCTCCTTCTTTTGTTTTAGCTAGTCTTGTTGCCTTTGAGACACACTTTGTTGTGGTTCACTTTTGGGACTTGTACTCTCTATTAGATAGCTCTGTACTAGTGACTTCCAGGTTCTGGGAGGGATTTCTGTAGATATTTATTTTGGGTTGCTTCCTCATTGTTGTCTTTGTTTAGATTATTGTTTTCGCTAGTTTCTGCCCTTACACTCATTACTTGATGTTCTGGGTTATGGGTTAGCTTACCTACTGGTAGGGTATAGTAGGTGCCATCATGACTCGAGAAATCGGGTCGTGACAGGAACGGAGGGAGTAACTTATATAGAAGAGCCTGATAGCTTTCTTGAAACTTTGACAAGAAATGACATACTTTGTCTGCTTCATATTACACACGTGGATACGAAAGAAGATTTGTGGGAATATACCATGATTTCATCGGTTCCTACTTTTTAAATTTTAGTGTAATGACCCTCAAGGTCATTTTCTCCTTTCTACATTCATTTCATCGTTTAGAGCATTCTTATAGTGATCTCAAGTCATTTATGATTTGTTGGAACTGACAGTTCGTTACTTGGACATTTGTTTCGTTTTTGTGCAAGTTTCCGTATTTTGTACCTTTTGAAACTTGAACGGTTGACTTCGGTCAAAAGTTTAAAAAGACAGCCTCAAAATGCAATTCTAAAGGTTTTGTTAGCTCCAAAACGTTGAGTTTGGTTTAGAAGAACCTTTGGTGCGGATCTCGAGGCGTTTGGGCTCATTCAGAGCCCCCTTGTGAAATTTAGCTTAAAATGGAGTTTGGGTATGGATGACGACCTTGTTTGGAAGTTTCAACATCTCCGTTGAGTCTGAAATGACAACTTTAGTGGGTAACATATTTCCTTATTTTTTTTAATAAACCTCCTTGAGCATGTTACTTTTATCTTTTAAATCTTTAGTAGTTTAACATTGTGTATATTTTTTAATGATAGAAATTTAGAGATGATCATAGTTAGAAATTAAGATATGTGTTAGAGATGATAAAAATATTATATTTATCCAAAATGTTTTTTTATAATTTTAGATTATAAAACAAAACAAAAAAAAAAACAGATAAGGTAATGGTCAACATGTATATCATTTAGTAAAGAAAATTTTAAAAATAATTTGCTACAACTCAAAATTGTGTTATATCACTAACTTTAAATTCTTAAATATATGTATAATATTTAACTTATAGTTGGGGGTCCACAAAAAATATTTTTAGCTCAAATGATATATAAACTGATTTATTTTTAGAGAATTTACAATAGATGTCCATTTTGGTATAGAGCAATTAATCCTTATAATGGATCGAAATTTTAGTTATTTCATGCTCTTATATTCAAGTTACTTTCATGCAACAAATCTATCCTTTCAATATTTAATTATTTTAAATAATTTTAAAGGTTGTTTTCAACATGATATAACAAATCTCATTTAAGAAGGTATGTAGGTCTAGAATTAAGGTCGAATGTTACTAGATAGTTGAGTGTCGTTGCAACTTTATTGAGAGAGGTAGAAGCTAGTCTCTTCCTCTTCTTTTCTAGTGAAAGCCCCATGTCTTTATTCGGTAAACACATGAAAATGATTCTTCTACTTTAGAAGAAAGATGTACATGATTAAGTGCAAGAAGAACCACTGGACTAGTAAAAATGATCAATCTGGAGAACAAGCTAAGCACAACAAAATTTACTTTCAAATATTGAATCAATTTAAATCGTTGCATAATGTTATTGTTTAACGTTGCTTCATATTATTGTGAGCCTTTTGAGTCAAAAGAAAGAGAAAAGACATAAAGTCACCACTGAAGTTGTCCCGAATTTTCAAAAAGACACCTTAACTTTGCAACCGTCCTATTACCCACTAAACAATTGTGAACAAATATTATTATATCATTTTTCGTTCACCTGACATAGAGAGTGGTGTGCACTCTCTCAAAGAGAATGAGCAACCTAAAATAACTAATATAATTTTATTTTTATAAGTATTTATTATGAAATATATTTTCTTATTTTTCTTATTAATTTAACTTTTTTTCCTTTTTATTTTTTCTCTTTTTTTCTTCTTTCTTCTTCAAAAATTAATTGTCATCTCCATCCATTGAAGCTTCTCACTTTCAATGTCACCACTTTACCATAACTTCACCTTCCTTTTTTTACTACTATTAATTTTACTTTCTTTAATTTTAAAACTTTATCTAAATGTTTTCTTACATTTCATTTGATAAACCCATTAGATTTCAAGATTATTAGGAAGTATCATATGGTTTTTTTTAATCTGATTTCAATTAAGTTTTTTCAATTTTCGGGGAATTCATTGATTCTTTTAAAATTATCATTTCTAATTTTGAAGTTATATGAAAAGGAGTAGTTGATGATACCTTCAAAATTTTAAATTTTCTTAGAATAATAATTAATTTTGTTATCAATAATTCAATAAAGTCTAAAAAATAGTATGAATTCTATAAAGAATTTGACCGGAGAAGAAGAAGAAAAGAAAAATAATGGGAGTGGGTTCAATTTTACATGGGGTGGGAGGTGAAGAAAAAAAAAGAAAATGGAGGGATGAATCACTTGAAAGTGGGAGGTGGAAGATGAAGTGAAGATAAATCAAAATTAAAATAAGTCAAAAAGTAAGAGAGGGAGAGAGAAATAAAGAAAAAAAAAAAGACAAAGGAAAAACTTAAAATGAAATAAAAAATTAGATTTTTAATTAAATTAACACGTGTCATGTAATGATTGGTGTGTGAACACACTTGCTTCTTAAAATCTGGGGCTGATCGAAAAATGATATAATAATATCTGTTCAAAATTATTTAGTGGGGTAATAAGACGGTTGCAAAGTTAATGCGTCTTTTTGAAAATTCGAGAAAACTTCAATGGTGACTTTGTCTTTTCTCCAAAAGAAAAGGAAAAGAAATACGATCATGCATCATGTACACGCACGAAAAGATCATAAAAACATTGTTATGAATATGTATAAACAACCAAAAACAGTAACTTGTAGAAGGCTTGAAACTTTGACAAGAAATGACATACTTTGTCTGCTTCATATTACGCGAGTGGAATAATGTGGATACCAAAGAATAATTGTGGGAATATACAAACTTTCAAATACCAACACAAACAATCCATTCCTGTGGGGACACATTGTGCGACTAGTTAAAACAGTAATAGCTAATAATTTGAAAATCTCCAATTCAAACCCCACCAGGGATCATTCATAAAAGTTCCATCACTTGCATTGCAACAACCTTGCAATTTAGTTAATACAAAAGTTAAAAAGTAGCTAAAAGGGATAAACTTATTCTATTGTGGACTCATTTTCATCTCTTTTTCGTTTTCCCTCTCTCTTCCTTAGTTTATCCAAATCGTTTAAAACCATCTTCATTGTTGGCCTTTCGCCTGGATCAGTACTCACGCAACGGCAAGTCAGCAACGTGATATCAGATACAGTTTGATCATCAGCATCTTCGAAGCATTTATGAACAAAAGAGCCCGGTTTACAATTATCGAGAACGGAAGGATTAGAACCAAGCTTCGTTTGGTTATCAACTCCATCAGTAGAAGACCAAATATATAAACATCAGATTTCATCGTCCAATGCCAACCTGCATTGGTCCAGGAAAATAAGAATACAACTGTTTTTCAGCAGACAAATTATTTGTCCACAATATGAATATGCAGAAACACACACACACAAAAAAAATAAAAATAAAAGTGGTTGGCTTTAATATAGGAAATCTGGAACCAAACAACAAAATAGATGAAGTATTACATATCATGCATTACGCAGACGATTATAGGAAAACTTTGATGTATAATATGAAACATCAGAGATGATGATGATGGAGTGTAAGTAAACATGCCTTTAGAAACATCCTCAGGATATCTGCCAACAACATAATCAAGAGGAATTACAGAATCCTCGTTGACACGATTGCAAATGTAACCAAAGTCAAACACTTTAATATTCACTTCCTGCAATCAAAAAATAATAATATAGTTTTTGTCTTTATTTTTCCTTGAAATATCATCACTTCCTAGCTTCCTGTTTTGCTGTTTCAGTAAAGGGAAAAGAGCAGTTAAACGTAGTTATTGTGCATAACTGGGGGAAAACTGATTTATCTCCAAAAGAAGGAATACTCATTAAGAATCTCCAGATTTCCAAAGGAAATATAAAGTCGAGAAGAGAGCCAAATGCTTTTAAATTGAACCTTAGCTATCATAATGCATGAAGCAGTGATACTGCCAACTGCAATTTTATTTTTATGCAACCATGCCAACAGATCTGCAAGTTGAGTTGCCACATTCATCCGCTTATCCCACCCAAAGTCATCTGACGAACAAGAAAAAGAAGAGATAAAGGAGGTGCAAAAGCATGCAAAAATTCATACTAAACAGCCATCCAACATAATACTTGAGGTAACTTAAATACCAGCCGGAAGCACATCAGACAAAACCGTGGTAAGTTCCTCATCATAGACAACTGCAAGCCTCCTATCGCAACAGTACCTAGATAACTTTGCCAAATGTGGATGCACATTTGCTGTTTCATATAACTCAATCTCATCCTACAAAAAAACTCTTGACATCATCCATTCAACCCAAAATAATAGACAAGAAAATCAAATTAAAGTGTATCTACACATACACAAAATTTAGATGGACGATAAGCATATGCTCTATCCAAAGGAAGGAAAAAATCCCATGTTTTTACAATCACTGATCGCTTTTCAGATCCTTCAGTAATGGTTCCACGGAACAATCTGCCTGATTGTGTATACTGAATCAAGCAAGTCTCAAAGTTAGTAATATTTTCTAACTCGGAGTAGCTGCAAGGCTTCACCATACCATCTATCACCGGCAGAATTGGGAACTTGCAGCTGCATTTGGCAACCAGAAAAGACAGTCAGAGAAGAACCTCTAACATTGTGGATGTGAAGCTTCAGAAGTGCAGTCAGTCAAAGAGAAAGCTGGAGCAAGTAACCATTGGTCGTAGATACTGGACAGGGTTCTAGTCGGTCTATGTATCTATTTGGTTGCATCGGTAGGCGTAAAGATTTTGCACAAAAGGGATAAGTAAGAGCTATTTGAAGCTTGAAAAGGTGATTCTTTCACCAAAGCCCAATTCACATCCGGTTACTTTTAATTGAAGTGCAAGGACCAGATGAGACAAACTCTAATTAACTTATCTAGAAAAAAAGAAGAAGAAGAAACAAACTCTCTGCTTGAGACATATTATCAAGGCTGTTAAAAACGTTGAAAATATAGAAAAGTGTCATGGTACTTGGGGTTATAAGCAACCCGTGCTTTAGCCAATATTATGCACATATAAATAGAAGTATTAGATTTATCATGAAATTTGCTAATTTTATGTTGGCTGCAGTGTGAAAGCCCAAAGCTATTTTAATGCTCCTTAATGTTGAATTAATACTCATTTGATGATGATTATAAGGGATGATTAACTTCCTAAGTCTTGACACCGCATTGTGGGGTTACAAGGATATAAGAGCAATTAATAATTAAATAAGTTACTGATGGGCCGAAAACCACCAGAGATTGGATAAATGATGCAATCAAATGAATAGGGTTTGGAGAGAAAAGTACTCCTTACCAGTTCATAACTTGTGTGAGCAGGGAACAAGTGAATTTAAGATCTAAGTTACAAATTCATCAACTAATCAGGTATAAATATCCAACATGACTAATGCAGACTTATAGAGTAACAAATTCATTTTTGCGTTCTGACTTTTATGGAATTAGAGGTCAATATGATCGTCTATAACTTGGATGATGCCCAAGTATATATATTTTTCTAACTAACAAGATTATCAAACGAAATCTTATATCTATTTCAAATTCTAAAGTGGAAGAAAACAGGATTTGACGGCTGCAACTTATTTGATGGCTGCAACTTCCACAACATGACTTTAGAATTAAGCTAGGAGAGAGATTTTCAATTTTCTTGGTGATGTTGACAGGAAGTTAAGACTTAAGAATTAAACTAACGGTTATCTAACAAAAATCTAAGAAGAGTAATTGGGTGTATAATATCATCTAATATGCTACAACTTGAGCTGGCTATACGTGAATAGTCCAGCTAGTACTCAATGCCATTAAGAGCTCTTTCATGACCTTTGACTTGGAAATAAAGCATGCACTTAGATCATTGCTTTAAGTTAGCATCTGCAAGGAATTTATCTTAATCTTTATTCAACCATCATGAATTTAGCCTCTCCATGTAGGAATTGCATATAATTCATTTCTTAAGAAGTATTCAATCTTTACATTTGAGAGGAATATTTTATGATCTTAGTGTATACCAATTCTTTAGAACTCCCAGGGTTAAATTGTTCTTTAAGTTGAATAGCTTTTTGTCATGCTTAAATAACAAGTTCATGAATTAATAGTTCTGGTTCATATCTGTTTAAGATATGGAACTTTAAGGCTCAACTCAAGAACATTGGAAGTGCCTGGTAAATACTTTGGGGCTAACGTAAGTTAAGGCTTACTCTCCTAATGGGAAATTCCGTTAGAACCCTCGTGCTCCATATATATGATAATATCCCCACGTTATGTCTTCTTGTGTTCAAGTACTTAGTTCACACCATCATTTTTATTCAGTGCGACTATATATGAAAACACGACAGTATTATATGCTTATGTGTATCACTGTTTGTTATGTGTCTTGTTGTGATACATATGTTCAGTTTCAACATTCACTCATACATTCAGATGGGAGAGCTAGTCGTGTCGTATTATATGCTTGTGTATCACTGTTTGTTATGTGTCTTGTTGTGATACATATGTTCAGTTTCAACATTCACTCATACATTCAGATGGGAGAGCTAGTTGATCTCCCCTTGCGTGAGCGCCACTAAGGCCAAGGTTAGCTACCCACACGCTCGTTTTTTGAGACTGGTAACGTGTGTGTGTATATATATATAAATATATGAATTAGATCTGCAACATGACAGTGCTATCTACAATTACAAAAACCCAACCATGCTTAGGACTACAGCTTCACAAGGAACCTATCATATCAACTAGTGATTCAGTCTCCTCTACATAGTTTTCTTTTTTTTTTGAGAAAGTTAACATTTTATAGACAACAATACACCAATGGTGTATTTCAGTAGTAATTACAACAGGAGTATACAGTAAGCAAAACCAAAAGATCTATCATTTATACCCCTCCTAAATTATCTAAAAAATGAGTCATAGCCTCCATCTCTTTGGGGAGGACATGATTACACCAAAAATAAAGGGTTATAAGACAGTTCAACTTCAAACTCTGGAAAGGGATGCTCTTGTTTTCGAAGCATCTCTAGTTCCTTTCCTTCCAAATTGTCCACCAGATCCTCTACATAGTTTTCTTTACACCAAAAAAGGAACAAAAGAATACAATTCAATTTGACTTTCTGCACAGGATTGCTTTTGTCTTCAAAAATTTTGTAGTTCCTCTCGTTCCAAATTGTCCACCATATACAAGCTGCGACAAGTTTCCACCACTTCTGTTGTCTCACTGCACCGCCATTGTAGTTCCAACACTTCAATAAATCACAGCTTGTTGCTGGCATAGACCATCTTAATCCTACCAAGTTCAAAAAAAGTTGCCACAATTGTCCAGTTATAGGACAATGTAGAAACAGATGGCTATTGTTTTCTCTGGCTGCACCACACATACAACATCTAGAGCATAGATGAAAACCCCTTCTTCTTAAGTTTTCTTGAGTGAGACATGCTTCTCTTGCTACAAGCCAAGAAAAACATAAGCCTTTGTAAGGGACCTTGGTTTCCAGATGAGCTTCCATGGCCATTGGTCAAATTGTGCATTTTGTCTAATCTGGTAGTTGTATGCAGATTTGACAGTGTAGACGTAGGGGCTATTGTTTGTTGGGGAGATAGGCTGACTCTCCCCTGTGAGTGTGGCTAGATCTCAAATACGTCGGGCCAAAATGTGTAATTCGATTTCTGTTACAATTCAGCTATGACCTTAAAGCTTCATGCTTCAATTTTTTGCTTACATGTTCAGCTTATAATTTCTCTGTTATTAGTTATAGACTTTGAATTGCTTACATGCTTTATATGGATGTACATTCTTCTTGGTATTTTTATTCCAAAAGGACTCGCTCCGACTTCTTAAGAGGTAGCCTATGAGATTTTTTGGGTGTCCTATTGGTGGTACTTAGTCTGTGAGGGCCCTTCCGTTTTTCTTGGATGCAGATATAACTTATCACATTTCAAACACTACCGATAGGACTAGCTTTCAGCCCAGCATTTTCCTACTTTTCTTCTCAGTGGGAATTCAGACTCACTTATGTACATTGATTTAATATTCTGGGTATGTCCGTGGACATATGCTCTTGTTGCCTAGTGGGTTACATTGGTTTCACGTTTTAGTTTTAATCTTTTCCTGACAATTCCACTTTTCATATTTTCATATCTAATATAAATTTCACTATGCTTAGATAATCCCTATAAGGTAGTTATTTCTAATAAATTTAGTATATGCTATGACCAGACAACTTAATTCAGGGATCACTCAACGGGTAGCTTAGGCCAAGTGCCAATCACGTCCTACCCCAGTTTTGGAGTGTGACAAGTTAATATCAGGGCAACCAGGATTATGCGTCTTTGGGAGTCATGAGTAGTGTCTTGTAGAGTCCTATGCATGAGTGTGCAGCACGCCACATCTTATACTTGGGAGGATATAAGACATATTAGGAAAACTCTCTTCCTAGCTTCGTATATCGTGTGTATAGTTAACGTTTCAATAGTTGATCTCTTATTTCAGAAACAATGGTCATAACCAAATCAGCCTCCTCCTCTGTTGTTAACCATGTCGGCATACCAAAAGCTTATCATCAAGAGGTGCCCCCAACTGCACCTGTTGCAGCTAGAGGGGAAAGGCAAAGGTGGAGGTGGAGGTCGTGGACAAAATGTCAGAGGAACGGATGCTAATGCTAGGAGTTACCAAGGTCAACCCCAACAACCTGATGCTGGAATTGATAGGATTCTTGAATTTTTGGAGTCATTAGACCCTCCAGTATGTGATCAAGCGTCCCCTGTCCATGAGTTGCACCGGTCCATTAGCCAACTCGGGATCAACATAATTTGGATACATAAGCGGTAAAAGATGACTTTCAGGCTCCCCTAGCTTATGTAGCCCCATGGGAAGCTACTACTCCACCTGCAGCTAGAATCACACCACGAGACTTCATTAGGCTTCATCCTCCCACTTTCACAAGCAAGCACATGAAGGTAGAGACAATGCAATTTTTGGAGGATATTAAAGAAATGTTTATTTCCTTTGGTTGTCTTGATAGTCCGGCTACTGAGTTGATTAGGTATTAGTTGACTCTGGCAACATGTATCTAGTAGAGGACTTGCAAGAAAAGTAGGGGTCCGATATCTGCCACCAATCTCTTGGCTACAGTTCAAACAGGCTTTCCTCAGAACATTCATGCCAAGTAGCTGACATGAAAAACTCAGATGAGAATTTGACGATATTAGACAGGGCAAGATGACCTCTACCGAGTATGCAATGGAATTTAACAAGTTAGCAGAGCATGCCCCATTTTAATCTCTACAAAAAGGGAAAAGATCAAAAAAATTGCATATGGCCTTAACCCGTACACATCTAGGGATATTGCCTCACACGTGGATGATAAGTCCTTTCTCCATGTAGTGGACATAGCCAAGCGAAAAGAGAGTTTCGAAAAAATTATCAAACAGGGAAGCTAACAAGAAAGCAAAGAATGCATGTGGTTAAAGCGAGCAAACAGGTGGAGCATAGAATAGAAATCATGCAACCCAAAGTAAATCAATGGTTAATTCTGCACCTTATCCAGCTCTAGTTAGGCAACACCGGCAGACTCAGACTCGATCTTCCTTTCCTATTTGTTCTATATGTAACAAGAGACATCTCGGCAAATGCCTTTTGGGTCAAAGAGGATGCTACTGTAATGATCCAGGTCACCTTAAGAGAGATTGCCCATGGCTTGGGCAAGCTCAAGGGAAGGCACCAGCCACTCAAGCAGCATAAGCAGGCACTACATTGGCTGCAACTCTAGCCTGAGTACCTAATACACAGGTTAGGCATGGTACAAGTAGAGTGGAGCTCAAGAAAGAGGCAGACCGGTTAAACTTGATGTTCTAGATAGGCAGAATTTTGTGGCGGCTATCACAGTTATTACATTTACTCTCTAAGTTTGTAATCGTGATGCTTATGTATTAATTGATCATGGTTCAACTTAATCCTATGTGTGTTATTTTTCTGTTGGGTTTGCGAAAGCACCAGAAGATCTATCATGCACATTTAAGGTTTCCACACCTATATGGGAATCTGTACAAGTTGACAACATATTCAAAGATTATGTTACTATAGTGCAAGGTCGAGAAACATTAGCAGATTTGAACTTGTTGGATATGGTTGACTTTGATGTTATAGCCAGCATGGACAGGTTATCCTCTGTCACGTTACAGTTGATTGTCATGAAAAAATAGTTAAATTCTCTTTTATTGGAAAAGATCTAGTTATAATCAAAGGTGAAGTGGGTACGCCTGTGGGTTAGTTTATTTCTTCCTTTAAGGACAATAAGCTAGTAACGGGTATTTGGAGTATCTAACTCATGCGCAGGATATCAAAGTTGACTCCCCAATCTTGAGTCTGTACCAATTGTTAAGGAGTTTCCAGAAGTGGTTTCCATATGATCTTCCAAGGATACCACCAGATATGGAGATCGAGTTTGGCATAGACACGTTGCCAGGGATGAGGCCAATCTTTATCCCTCCTTATAGAATGGTTCTAGCTGAGCTAAATCAACTCAAGAGGCAACTACAAGACCTTTTAGATAAGGGTTTATACTGTCAAGTGTTTCACCATGGGGCGCTCCACTGTTGTTTGTAAAGAAAAAGGATGTTTCCATGTGAATTCGTGTACAAATATCCTCTACTGCGAATATATGACTTTTTTTATCAATTACATGGTGCTAAGCATTTCTCCAATATAGACTTGAGACTGGATACCATCAATTGGATTTTATTTTTATTTTTATGACAAGGGAAACCCGCAGTCGCTACTCTTTGGGTGTGCACAGGGTAAAACCCTCGCTCTTATGCAATAGCTCGAAAAAAACATAGGAGAGGTAACCCACACTAGGCAAGTCCGGCGCGATGAGCTCGACCCAGAAAGTAAACCCCTTGCTTTCGCTGGCAAGGGGTTTTGACCTTGAGACCTCCAACATGGAGAAAGGACTACTAGGCCACCCCGAAGGATCCATCAATTGGAAATTAGAGAAGCAAACATCTTGAAAACAAGCTTTAGGACTCACTATTGAAATTAGAGAAGCAAACATCTTGAAAACAAGCTTTAGGACTCACTATTGAAATTAGAGAAGCAAACATCTTGAAAACAAGCTTTAGGACTCACTATTGAAATTAGAGAAGCAAACATCTTGAAAACAAGCTTTAGGACTCACTATTGAAATTAGAGAAGCAAACATCTTGAAAACTGGGGTCTCAGTTTGGAGGTCTATCAGAAATTTGTGGCCAAAACTAGCGAGGAACATATGCTACAAGGTGGGTGAGGGGACTAGGATCCTTTTTTGGAAAGACAAGTGGATAGGACAGAACTCCCTCATGGAGGACTTTGCAGATTTGTACTCTCTTTGCGACAACCCTGGAGCATCTATTGCTGAGATGTGGTCTCAGCAAGGGTGGAATATAACCCTTAGGAGGCTCTTAAATGACTGGGAGGTGGATAGAGTAGCCAATTTACTGCAAAGGTTGGAAGATTTTCCGGGACTCAACACTAATCCTGATGCAATCAGATGGAAACATGATAGGGATGGGGAATTTTCTGTTGGAAGAATGTACAAAAGAGACCTGGCAACACACCCGGGGGGCATTTTTGGACCTTGGAAACAAATTTGGAAATCCAACACCCCAACCAAGATAAAGTGTTTCACATGGTTAGTGTGCAGAAGAGCATGTCTGACTCAGGAGAGACTGAAAAAAAGAGGATTTCAGATTGTTTCTAGGTGCTTCTTTTGCCATGAGAAGGAGGAAACAAACAATCATTTGTTCCTTCACTGTAGAGTGACTTCCCAGATATGGTATATGCTTCAAAGCATTATTCAAGATCCTTGGGTGGTGCCTGAGCATACTGCTGACCTACTAAACTGTTGGATGAGAAGAGGGGGGAGTAAAACACAGAAAAAATGGTGGAATCTAGTTCCATCTTGCATATGGTGGTCAATTTGGAAGGAAAGAAACAATAGGTGCTTTAAGAATATTACTAACCCAATGCAGAAAGTTAAAGAAAACTGCATTAATACTCTATATTTTTGGTGTAAAGAAGAGGGTATAGATGAAGTAGATCAGTTAGTAGATTTCATAGGCTCTTTGTAATCAGGACTATTTGGCCTTTGAATGTTTTTTTGTTTGGTTGCCAGCATACCCTCATTGCTGATGAATACAACTTTACCATTCTCAAAAAAAAAAAAAACAAGCTTTAGGACTCACTATTGTCACTATGAAATTTCATTGATGTCCTTTAGGTTGACAAATTTATAACACTTTTTGGGCTTAGATTTATCATGCCACAAAACATCAAAGATGCATTTGAAAGTTGGAGCAAATGGAAAGTTGATAGCCCCATCAAGATGGAAAGTTAGATTTATCACTAAAGATGAAGTGTCACTACCTCCGTCGGGTGTTGTGCGACATTTACATAGATCACAAGAACTTACAATATGTATTTAAACAAAAGGAATTGAACCTAAGACAATGGAGATGACTAGAGTTGTTTAAGGATTATGACTGTAATATCCTCTGCCATCCAGGCAAAGCTAATATTGTTGTCAATGCCATGAGCAGAAGGACCATGGGAAGTTTGGCAAGGATGTCAATGGTTGAACATTGAATAGTAAAGGACGCCCAACAAATAGATAGCCGAGGGTCCGTCTTGATGAAGTGAATTATGGAAAGCTTATAGCAACTATGGTTTCCAGGTCTACCTTGATGGACAAGTTAGGATCAAATAGTTTGATGATGCAAGCTTGCGTGATCAAAAGGAAGAGATCCTCAAGGGTAAGATCAAGAATTTTAGACTAGATAAAAATAGTGTGATAAGACTAGATGGTCGCCTATGTGTCCCTGATGTTGATGGCCTACAAATGGGCAATTATGGAAGAAGCTCACACCTCCAAGTATTCAGTACATCTATGTTCTACTAAATGTATCATGACTTGAAAGATACCTATTGGTGGAACAATATGAAACAATGCATTGCAAATTATGTGTCTCGCTGCCTAAATTGTCGGCAAGTGAAGCTGGAACATCAAAAACCAGGTGGTCTAGCTCAAGTTCTTAAATACCATAATGGAAGTGTGAACAAATAAATATGGATTTTGTGATTGGCTTACCACTAACCTTTGAGAAACATGACTCCATTTGGGTCATAGTAGACCGACTCACTAAGTCAACTCCCTTTTTCCCGATCAAGACAACCTACACAATTCCGAAGTACGCAACATTATACCTAAAGGAAATTGTTCAGTTAGATGGTTCTCCTGTGTCCCTTATTTTTGATAGGGGTGCATAGTCCACCACCCAGTTCTGGGAGAGTTTACAAGAATGTCTTAGTACCAGGGTTAATCTAAGCACGACCTTTCACCCCGGACATATGGGAAAGCTGAGCAAATGATTCAAACCTTAAAAGATATGTTGAGAGCATGTGTTCTTGATTTTAAGGGAAATTGGGATGGCCACTTGTCGTTGATAGAATTTGCTTACAATAACAATTATCAGGCAAGTATACAGATGGCTCCATTTGAGGTCGTATATGGAAGATGATCGGTCCAACCATAGTACAAGATGCCCTGAATAAGGTGAAACTGATTCAAGAACTTGAAAATCTCAGAACTGTCAAAAGTCATATGCAGATGTAACATGTGATCTCGAGTTCAAGGAAGGTGACGATGTATCTTTGAAAGTGTCACTGATGAAGTGTATCATGAGGTTTGACATGAAAGACAAGCTTAGCCCGAGGTATACATGACCTTGTCATATTCTAGAAAGGATCGGACTTGTGGCGTATTTACTAGCTTTACCTCTAGAGTTATCGTCTGTACACCCAATTTTACATGTATCTATGCTAAAATAATATTTTCAAAATATGAGTCATGTAATTGATAGGCAAGACATAAATTTTGATCCTACTTCATCCTGTGAAGAAGTTCCTCTACCTATACTAGATAAACAAGTTTGTAAAATTCGAACAAAAGATATTGCTTTGATAAAGGTAATGTGCAGCAATCACTAAGTTAAGGAAGCTACATGGGAATCTGAGCACACTATAAAGTCAAAATACCCATACTTGTTTGGGACTCAGGTACATAACTCATGTTATGCTTTAAAATAAGTAAATTGTTTACATAGATGATATTTGTTCTTATAATGAGGTGAAACGGATTTTGATGAGTGTATTGGTATTCCAAAATGTTAATGTTGCGAAATTGAATAGCTAGATACGCGAGGGTTGTAATTATGTTGATTGGACAGGTTGAAATTTTTTCAGATAGCTATCCCCAGTTACAGAGGAAACTCTATCAAAAAAAAATTCAAAATTTAAAGAGTCAAGATGGAAGAAGCGAGAGGTTGAGATAGTTTGGACATGTGAAGAAGAGATGCACGAATGCCTCAGCACGAAGGTGCAAGAGGTTGGCTAGGGATGGTTAAAAGAGAAGTAGAGGTAGACTGACAAAGTATTGGACAGAGGTAAATAGATAGGGCATGACAACTTCAGCTTACCGGAATATGAACTTAGATAGGAGGTTATGAAGAACACAAATTAGGCTAGATAGTTAGTTAGGTAATTGAGAGTTGTCTTGTTAATCCTTTATACCAGTAGTCGTAGTATTACTTTGAGAGTTTCTTGTTATTCCATTTTTGTGACTATTTGATGTTTCTTGCACTGAGATTATTGTAGTATTTTGTTGAAGGGATTGTTCCTTTTGAGTACGTTTTTTCATGCTAAAAATCTCCTAATTTTAAAGCTCTCAGGCACATTTCCCAAAAACTTTCTCCTACTTTCTAGGAGAGAGAGAAACTTTCTTCTCTGGTGGGTCGCCTGAGAGCCACCAATTTCCTTCTTGTCTATACAACTATCTCCTTCAGCGATAACAATTTTTTCTTTATCCTTTTACATCACTAGATGGATGTCTGGCAAGGAAGTTTGGTTCGACTGGGTGGAAAGAAGCAGGAACAGGATGAGCAAAATAACCCTCAACAAAAAGGTGACGGAGTGGATATGTTATATCCTAAACAAAGTATCGACTGACAACAAGAATGTTTTGAGAAGACGGAGGATAAAGGACCAGATGGCTGAGTACTTTGGAACAAGGAAGTTTAATGCTCATGGTAGGTACATGAATATTTTATCTCTCAAAGGAATGGATAGAGCAGTCGTAATCCTACTAGAAGCTTTTAATGTTGGATGGAGGGATGTTGCTGCTAAGATCGGTAACTTCATTAATGACCCCTCTACAATGCTCTTAAAAGCTCCATACAAGAATTATGACATTAACTATCCGTATGCAAAGGTAGTTGGAGATAGTAAATGGCAGCCACATAACTACAAAAAGGCAGAAATCAACTTAGTCGTTCGAACCAAACCTAGTACATCCGATCAAGACAGAGATATTCTCAGAAGACGCATCATCGGCACTTACGACTCTAAAGATGCCTACCCTCTTTGATATAAGGAAGTTCATCAACATGGAAGAAAACTTTTGGGTGCATCAGAACCCAAATTAACAAAGTGCTATGCACCAATCAATAAGGAAATCTTGGAAGTTGAAGATGTGATGCCGCTACAGTCTGAACATCGAGAAGTGTTGCTAGAAAGGAAAGGGAAAGTACTGTATGGGTGCATCAGAACCTTTTGAAACTCAGCAAGTTGTTTGGAATAAACTTCAAAGGCTAAAAAGAAACTCTAGTACTACTCATGCAAATTGATGGAAGCAGACAAACTAGAGGAATGGAAACGAGTGTGGACATCAGGAGAAAAAGAAGCAAGTGTACGCAGGAATTGAAAAACTTGATCACTTTCGATGTCAAGTTCAAAAGTAGTGGAAACATAACAAAGGGGAGGGGGGAAAATCAGACAGACCAATGAAGCTCAACATAGTTTCATCGAATGTAAGGGGGCTATATGACAAGGATAAGAAAAGGATAGTCAAGAACCAACTACTAGACTGGAAAGCAGACTTTGTCTGCCTGCAAGAAACAAAGCTAGAAGGGGATTGTCAAGACCATATCAATCAGATTAGGGGAGGAAGATGGACAAGGTTTGCAACTCTAGAAGCCAACGGCACTAGAAGAGGGATAATTATGATGTGGGACAGCAGAGTGTGGAAGGGTGAAGTAATAATTATGATGTGGGACAATAGAGTGTGGAAGGGTGAAGTACTGCATATTGGTGCTTACTCTTTAACGTGCAAATTTTTTATAACAAAAAAAAAATTTGCACGTTAAAGAGTAAGCACCAATATGTAGTACTTCACCCTTCCACACTCTATTGTTCATGCCATATAACTGGTGTCATTGCACCAAATGGCAAAGTAGAACGGAGACTAATTTGGGATGAAAAAGGGGTTGTGAGAGGTTTATTGAAGGGTCCTTCGGCAATTTGTGGTGACTTTGGTGTTTGTGGACTCCAACTTGAGAAAAGGAACTGCAACAAGAGATCCTCAGCAATGCAAGAATTTTCAAATTTCATAGAGGATATGGAGTTGATCGACACACAGCTTGAAGGCGGTCATATACATGGTTTAGAGTTGACAACCAAGAGGCTACTTCAAGAATAGATAGGATCCTTTTTTCTTCTGAATGGGACGAGTGTTTCAGAGATATCAAACAAATACCTTGCAGAGGCTGACATCTAACAATGTGCCTATTGCACTTCAATGTGGTAGCTGAGAACTAACAAAGTCCTACTTTAGATTCCAAAGTTGGTGGTTGACATCTGAAGGTTTTGTGGACTAGGTTAGAGAATGGTGGAGTTCATTTGAGTTCACAAGGAGGCCTGATTTCATCTTAGTCTCTAAACTCAAAGCCCTTAAAGGTAAGCTTAAAGAGTGGAGTATGAATGAACAAGGGAATTTGAAACTACAAAACTCTAGATTTCTTAATGAAATGGCAGTGCTAGTGTTCTGGATGCGTTGGAAGCCATTAAATTAAGTATTTAATTATATTTTTAGTAGCTTTATTTATTATTCTAGAATAGGATTTATGTTTCATAGCTTCATAAGGATTAGGTTAAGTTATAGTCATTACTTTGGAATAGGATTTAGGTCTCCTACTTTCATATGAATTAGACTTCCTATAGATGTAATAAGACTCCTATTTAAAGGGGCTTTTGATGAATAAATCAGCTAGTCATTTTTCAGCAAAATGCAAGAGATTAGAGTTCTCTCTTCCATTGAACTCTAATGTTTCAGTCTCCCTTTGAAGAGTTGAAGTTATATACAAAAATAGGTCGATCTAGGAAAGGCAAGGGAAAGTCGAAGTCAATTGATTTAGATTTTCCTATTCATCGTCCTGTGACTCGATCCTTCTCTAAGAATCCTAACAACTAGACTCCATTCTAGAGACCAAGCCTCTCAGAATAGGAGTCATCTAAAAAGGCTTATACTTTCTTGGAACATGAAGAAGTTCTGAAAAATGAAGAGAGTGCGTGGAGACAGAAATCAAGGGCCCTATGGTTAAAGGAGGGTGACAAAACACTAAGGGGTCGTTTAGTGTATTAAAAAAATAATGCATGCATTAGCCTTGTGTATTACTAGTACTTTGTTTGGTACTTTTTTCCAACCTATGTATAACTAATGCTTGCATTAAATATACACCCTATTGTGTATTAAGGTGTGTATTGTTAATACCATGGATTTCTAGGTATTAGCAACGCAATGGTTTTAATTAAATTATACAGAAAGTTATACAATGAGGAGGAAGATTGGAGACCAGCCAGAACTATCATTAACTGCCCCACTAGTCCACTACTATGGAAAGAGAGAAAGCAACGCTACAGGAGATGTTTGATGAGCATGAAGTGTATAATTGTCTCAAGTTGTGTGCACCTAACAAAATCCGAGGTCTGATGGATACACAATGGGTTTTTCACATTAAGTGATAGGAGGTTTTTTTTGACAAAGGTAACAATTTTGTGTATTAATCTTTAGCACTAAAGGCTGGGATCCCAAATTTACATCATGGAGCTACATACAGTTGCGTGTACTTAAAACAAAACTAAACTAGATCCTACGTCATCTTACAAAGGACCTAGGATATCTCTAACCGCTATAGGATCATCTACATACTCCGAACTGCACCAATAGCAAAAAAGTGATTATGCAGTTCATTTTAATCCTGTGTAAAGGACTACTAATACTCTCAAAGCATCTCATATTTCTCTCCTTCCACATGGTCCACCAAATCACTGCTGGGACAACCCTCCATCTGCTTTGGTCTGTACTGCCACTGCCTCCATTGTTCCAGCTTTCTATAGCCTGTCTTGCCCTTTGTGGCAAGGTCCAGTTTGTGCCCCTGAAGCTGGTAAATAAGTGGTAAATAAGTGCCACAGCTGTCTAACCACCTTGCAATGAAGAAACAGATGGTTGATTGTCTCTGCCTGTTGCTCACAAAAAAAACATCTAGGACACATATGTATTCCCCTCTTCATTAGATTCTCCTGTGTTAGTACTGCCTCTTTAACTAAGTGATAGGAGGTTTTAAAGTATGACATAATGGAGGCCTTCCACAATTTCCATGCCTAGGAAATGTTAGAAAAAAGCTTCAATGTCACTTACATAGCCTTGATCCCAAAAAAGAAAAGGGCTAAGAAGCTAAAATATTTCAGACCAATAAGACTTGTTGGGAGGTTCTACTAACTGATTTCAAAGGTACTACCAGAGAGATCGAAAAGAGTGGTGGATTTCTTGGTAGATTCTCAACGGATGGTTTTCATTATAGGAAGACATATAATAGATGCAGTATTGATAGCTAGGAATTCTATCATCCATGGCGAAGATATCGTATAATAAGAAAGGGCTTACTTTTCAGAGTAATCCTTCTCGATTTCGGAACGGAAAGGCTTGTTTGAGGCTGTAGATTCAAGAACCACACAAGGAAAGCCTGGGATACTTTGTAAACTGGACATTGAGAAAGCCTATGATCATGTCAATTGGGGGTTTATACTTTAAGTTTTAAGGCAAATGGCTTTTGATGAAAAATGGATCAATTGGTGAAGTGCTACATACCTACTGTAAAGATTTCCATTCTCATTAAGGGGGTTGTAGGTTTCGATTTCTTTGATTCTCACAGGGGATCAGACAAGGATATCTCATTTCTCCATTCATTTTCATTCTGGCCATCGAAGGACTCAATAGTATGAAGATCTTCAAATTATAAGAGTTTGAAGTGGCCAGAAAAAACAACCTAAGTATGAAGATCACCGACCTTCAATATGCAGATGACACCCTAGTTTTTTGTGATGTAGAAGAAAAGCGGCTAAAGTATTTAAGAGTGATTCTAATCCTGTTTGAAGACATTTCAGGTCTTCAAATTAATTGGAGAGAGAGTTACATATACCCCATAAACCATGTGCCCAATATGGAGCACCTAGCCATAATATTGGGAGGTGAAGTGGGAAGCCTTCCCACTATCTACTTAGGTATGGCTCAGGGAACAAAGTCAAAATCCAAACGATATGGGACTTAGTACTGGAAAAGTGTGAGAAAAAATTGACTAGGTGGAAGTCTCCGTATTTATCTCTGGGAAAGACTCACACTAGTAAATGCAGTTTTAGATGCACTAACAACTTACATGTTATCACTTGTTCCTACATTGTAGTATCATTAATTAGCTAAGGAAGATTTTTATCAATCTTAGGGGCGTAGCATGGGCAATTCTAAGCAAGATTGTTGACACTCTTTAGTTGGGAGGAAGCTGGAGCTAGAGCTAGTAACAGAGAGAGATGGAAGATTATCCCTTCATGTATATGGTGGACAATTTGGAAAGAAAGAAATGATAGATGTTTTGAGGATATGTGCAATTCAGTACAAAAGATTAAGCTAAATTGTATTTTGATATTTTGCGTTTGGTGTACTAAATTGTATTCTGGGATAAAGAATCAATCCTAGATGTGCTAGAAAACATTTAGGTTTTATCTAATCTCATTCTTGTAAATATGGTTTTTCAGTACTACCTAAGAACCGACTTGAATACAAAATGTTACCGGATTAAAATAAATTGTTTTGTCTTGCTTTCTTTAGCATTTTGTCTTTGGCTTTTTCTCTATCGTTATTTTCCTTTTTAGAACTATATTGTAATGTTTTTACTAGCATTGTGGGCCTATTGAAAATAACAGCTATACCCCACAAGGTAGGGGTAAGTTCTACGTACACACTATCCTCTGTTAGAACCCTTGTGCTCCTTATATATGATTATATCCCTACATTATGTCTTCTTGTGCTCAAGTACTTAGTTCACACCATCATTCATACACAATATGACTATAAAACATTCATTGTTTTATATGATTATGTGTATCATTGTTTGTTATGTGCCTTGTTGTGTTACTTATGTGTAGCATCAACATTCATCTATACATTTAGATGGAGAGCTAGTCGTCTCCTCTTGCATGAGTGCCACAAAGGCCAAGGTTAGCTACCCACACGCTCGTAAGGACTATTGTTTGCTCGGGACATAGGCCAACACTCTCCCATGTTGCTAGATCTCACGTACGTAGGGAATTTGATTTCTTTTACAATTGGAAATGACCTTAAAGTTTCATTCTTCAGCTATTCGCTTACATGTTCATCTTATAATTTCAGTCTTCGGCCTATGATTAGATTTCAAACTTTAAATTGCTTACATGATTTATACGGATGTACATTCTTGTTTTTGTTATTCTAGAAGGACTCTCCCGGCCTTTTGAGGAGGCTGCCCATGAAACTCTCTGTGCATGCTATCGGTGATATTTAGCCCATGAGAACCTTCTTCTGTTTTTCTTGGATGCATCTATAGTTTATCACATTCCAAACACTATAGGATAGGGCTAGCTTAAGAAATAGAGAGTTTTGAAATTTGTGGTCTTAAATATGGAGCTATAAGATTCTCATTAAGGTAAAATGGGAAGTTGTAGGTATACAAATGTATAATTCTTTTGGGAATTGCGTTACACAAATAGAATGACGGAGTACTGTATTTCCTATAGTTTTAATCAGAGTATCAATTTGTTAATGAAAATATTTGCTTTCAGTCAAAGCAAGACAAACCTCTAAAGCCTGTACTACAGCTAAAAGTGCCTTTAACAATATAAACTAGTCTTGCAAAATTGGTTTTCAAAGAGAAAGGTATGAAAATAAAAGTTACAAACACAAGACAAAATGACAATAAGCACAGCCAGATAGAGAGGTGACGGAGCATTTTATTGACCCATATACCAATAGCATCGATTCTGGACAATAATATATAGGTAATAGGAGCAACGCAAGAGAAAAAACCTGGAGTACTCCGGGCAGCTCTTAATGTGAACCCAATAGCAAAAGTGATTTAATTGGTCTGAATACTTAGGGTTACGCCAACGTGTAGACTCAGTTCTGTTGAAAGTTTGGTAAAAGTAAGCCATAAAATCGAATTCCTTCATCTTCTCCCGAATGCCGCTCACTTTCATCTCCTTCTCCTCCTCCATCGTCTCTGCGTCTGTCATCTTCCAAATTTTAGGGCACACACCACAAAACGAGAACCAAAAGGGAATTATATCCCGTGGGACTTCACTATTCCCTCAACTTCTATATAAAACTTTTGTGTGCATCCCAAACTTTGTTTTAAAAATTAAACCCCTCACAATTTTACATAATAGATATTTTGTTCCATTATTTTATGCAATATCTATTTTATATTTAATATTTGCAGTCATCTATCTATATAAAAAAAATCATATTATATAGAATATTTATATTTTAATCTATGTAAGAAATAATTGAGAGAGATTAAACATGATATAGCAAAATCTCATTTAAGAAGGTATGTAGGTCTAGAATTAAGGTAGAAGGTTACTAGATAGTTGAGTGTTGTTGCAACTTTTGTGAGAGAGGTAGAGGCTAGTTTCTTCCTCCTCTTTTCTAGTGAAAGTCCTATGTGTTCGGTAAACACATGAAAAAGATTCTTCTACTTTAGAAGGAAGATGTACATGATTAAGTGCAAGAAGAACCACTGGACTGGTAAAAATGATTAATCTGGAGAACAAGCTAAGCACATCTAAATTAGGGGAGGAAGATGGACAAGGTTTGCAACTCTAGAAGCCAACGGCACTAGAAGAGGGATAATTATGATGTGGGACAGCAGAGTGTGGAAGGGTGAAGTAATAATTATGATGTGGGACAATAGAGTGTGGAAGGGTGAAGTACTGCATATTGGTGCTTTCTCTTTAACAGGCAAATTTGAAGCACTTCTACAGAAATTCTCATGCCATATAACTGGTGTCTTTGCACCAAATGGCAAAGTAGAACGGAGACTAATTTGGGATGAAATAGGGGTTGTGACTTGTGAGAGGTTTATTGGAGGGTCTTTCGGCAATTTGTGGTGACTTCAGTGTTTGTGGACTCCAACTTGAGAAAAGGAACTGCAACAAGAGATCCTCAGCAATGCAAGAATTTTCAAATTTCATAGAGCGTATGGAGTTGATCGACACACAGCTTGAAGGCGGTCATATACATGGTTTAGAATTGACAACCAAGAGGCTACTTCAAGAATAGATAGGATCCTTTTTTCTTCTGAATGGGACAAGTGTTTCAGAGATATCAAACAAATACCTTGCAGATGTTGACATCTAACAATGTGCCTAGTGCACTTCAATGTGGTAGCTGGGAACTAACAAAGTCCTACTTTAGATTCCAAAGTTGGTGGTTGACATCTAAAGGTTTTTTGGACAAGGTTAGAGAATGGAGAAGTTCATTTGGGTTCACAAGGAGGCCTGATTTCATCTTAGCCTCTAAACTCAAAGCCCTTAAAGGTAAGCTTAAAGAATGGAGTATGAATAAACAAGGGAATTTGAAACTACAAAAGTCTAGATTGCTTAATGAAATGGTAGTGCTAGTGTTGTGGTTGCGTTGGAAGCCATTAAATTAAGTATTTAATTATATTTTTCGTAGCTTTATTTATTATTCTAGAATAGGATTTATGTTTCATAGCTTCATAAGGATTAGGTTAAGTTATAGTCATTACTTTGGAATAGGATTTAGGTCTCCTACTTTCATAAAAATTTGGGCCATCTTCCTTAATCTCACAAAAACAAATTAGACCATGCCCGAGCATACTGCAGATTTGTTGAGTTGTTGAATAAGAAGAGGGGGGAGCAAGAGTCAAAAGGCATGGTGGAGGATTATTCCACATTACATTTGGTGGACAGTATGGAAAGAAAGAAATAGTAGAAATTTTGAAGATAGGTCCAATTCCATTCAGAAGGTTAAATGGGATTGTATTGCATCCTTTTATTTTTGGTGTAAAGAGAAAGGTTTAGAGGATACAGAACAGATTGTAGAATTATTAGGATCCTTGTAAGTATTTTTTTTTCTCTTCTTTTGTTCCCCTCTATTTGCAGGTCACCAGCATCTCCTTAATGCTGAAGAATACACCATTACCATTTTCAAAAAAAAAGACTCCTATTTAAAGGGGCTTTTGATAAATAAATCAGTAAGTCATTTTTCAGCAAAATGCAAGAGATTAGAGTTCTCTCTTCCATTGAACTCTAAGGTTTCAGTCTCCCTTTGAAGAGCTGAAGTTATATACAAAAATAGGTCGATCTAAGAAAGGCAAGGGAAAGTCGAAGTCAATTGATTTAGATTTTCCTATTCATCGTCCTGTGACTCAATCCTTCTCTAAGAATCCTAACAACTAAACTCCATTCTAGAGACCAAGCCTCTCAGAATAGGAGTCATCTAAAAAGGCTTATACTTTCTTGGAACTTGAAGAAGTTCTGCAAAATGAGGAGAGTGCATGGAGACAGAAAACAAGGGACCTATGGTTAAAGGAGGGTGACAAAACACTAAGGGGTCATTTGGTAGAGCATTAAAAAAAATGCATTAGCCTTGTGTATTACTAGTACCTTGTTTGGTACTCTTTTCCAACGTAACAAATGCTTGCATTAGTTATACACCCTATTGTGTATTAAGGTGTGTATTGCTAATACCATGGATTTCTAGGAATTAGCAATGCAATGATTTTAATTAAATTCTACAGAAAGTTATACAATGAGGAGGAAGATTGGAGACCAGCCAGAACTATCATTAACTATCCCACTATTATGGAATAAGAGAAAGCAACGCTACAGGAGATGTTTGATGAGCATGAAGTGTATAATTGTCTCAAGTTGTGTGCACCTAACAAAATCCGGGGTCTGATGGATACACAATGGGTTTTTCACATTAAGTGATAGGAGGTTTTAAAGTATGACATAATGATGACCTTCCACACTTTCCATGCCTATGAAATGTTAGAAAAAAGCTTCAATGCCACTTACATAGCCTTGATCCCAAAAAAGAAAGGGGCTAAGAAGCTAAAATATTTCAGACCAATAAGCCTTGTCGGGAGGTTCTACTAACCGATTTCAAAGGTTGTACTACCAGACAGATCGAAAAGATTGGTGGATTTCTTAGTAGATTCTCAACGGATGGCTTTCATTATAGGAAGACATATAATAGATGGAGTATTGATAGCTAATGAGGCTGTATATTCAAGAACCACACAAGGAAAGCCTGGGATACTTTGTAAACTAGACATTGAGAAAGCCTATGATCATGTCAATTGGGGGTTTATACTTTCAGTTTTAAGGCAAATGGCTTATGATGAAAAATGGATCAATTGGTGAAGTTCCACATACCTACTGTAAAGATCTCCATTCTCATTAATGGGGCTGTAGGTTTCGATTTCTTTGATTCTCACAGGGGATCAGACAAGGAGATCTCATTTCTCCATTCATTTTCATTCTGGCCATTGAAGGACTCAATAGTATGATTAAGGTGGCTAACTCCAGTGGGTGGGTATAAGAGTTTGAAGTGGACAGAAAAAACAACCTAAGTATGAAGATCACCGACCTTCAATATGCAAATGACACCCTAGTTTTTTGTGATGTAGAAGAAGAGTAGCTAAAGTATTTAAGAGTGATTCTAATCCTGTTTGAAGACATTTCAGGTCTTCAAATTAATTGGAGAGAGAGTTACATATACCCCATAAACCATGTGCCCAATATGGAGCACCTAGCCATAATATTGGGAGGTGAAGTGGGAAGCCTTCCCACTATCTACTTAGGTATGGCTCAGGGAACAAAGTCAAAATCCAAACGATATGGGACTTAGTACTGGAAAAGTGTGAGAAAAAATTGACTAGGTGGAAGTCTCCGTATTTATCTCTGGGAAAGACTCACACTAGTAAATGCAGTTTTAGATGCACTAACAACTTACATGTTATCACTTGTTCCTACATTGTAGTATCATTAATTAGCTAAGGAAGATTTTTATCAATCTTAGGGGCGTAGCATGGGCAATTCTAAGCAAGATTGTTGACACTCTTTTAAGTTGGGAGGAAGCTGGAGCTGGAACTAGTATCAGAGAGAGATGGAGGATTATCCCTTCATGTATATGGTGGACAATTTGGAAAGAAAGAAATGATAGATGTTTTGAGGATAGGTGCAATTCAGTACAAAATATTAAGCTAAATTGTATTTTGTTATTTTGCTTTGGTGTACTAAATTGTATTCTGGGCTACAGAATCAATCCTAGATGTGCTAGAAAACATTTAGGTTTTATCTAATCTCATTCTTGTAAATATGGTTTTTTAGTACTACCTAAGAACCAACTTGAATACAAAATGTTACCGGATTAAAATAAATTGTTTTGTCATGCTTTCTTTAGCATTTTGTCTTTGGCTTTTTCTCTATCGTTATTTTTCTTTTTAGAACTATATTGTAATGTTTTTACTAGCATTATGGGCCTATTGAAAACAACATCTATACCCCACAAGGTAGGGGTAAGTTCTACGTACACACTATCCTCCGTTAGAACCCTTGTGCTCCTTATATATGATTATATCCCTACATTATGTCTTCTTGTGCTCAAGTACTTAGTTCACACCATCATTCATACACAATATGACTATAAAACATTCATTGTTTTATATGATTATGTGTATCATTGTTTGTTATGTGCCTTGTTGTGTTACTTATGTGTAGCATCAACATTCATCTATACATTTAGATGGAGAGCTAGTCGTCTCCTCTTGCATGAGTGCCACAAAGGCCAAGGTTAGCTACCCACACGCTCGTAAGGACTATTGTTTGCTCGGGACATAGGCCAACACTCTCCCATGTTGCTAGATCTCACGTACGTAGGGAATTTGATTTCTTTTACAATTGGAAATGACCTTAAAGTTTCATTCTTCAGCTATTCGCTTACATGTTCATCTTATAATTTCAGTCTTCGGCCTATGATTAGATTTCAAACTTTAAATTGCTTACATGATTTATACGGATGTACGTTTTTGTTTTTGTTATTCTAGAAGGACTCGCCTGTCCTTTTGAGGAGGCTGCCCATGAATTTCTCTGTGCGTGCTATCGGTGATACTTAGCCCATGAGAACCTTCTTCTGTTTTTCTTGGATGCATATATAGTTTAACACATTCCAAACACTATAGGATAGGGCTAGCTTAAGAAATAGAGAATTTTGAAATTTGTGGTCTTAAATATGCATAACATTTGTATAGCTGTAAGAGCTTCTCATTGAGGTAAAATGGGAAGTCGTAGATATACAAATGTATCATTCTTTTGGGAATGGCGCCACACAAATAGAATGACGGAGTACTGTATTTCCTATAGCTAAAATCAGAGTATCAATTTGTTAATGAAAATATTTTCTTTAAGTCAAAGCAAAGACAAACCTCTAAGCCTGTACTATATCTAAAAGTGCCTTTAACAATATAGCAAATCTAGCAAACTTGGATTTCAAAGAGAAAGGTATGAAAATAAAAGTTACAAACACAAGACAAAATGACAAATAGCAGAGCCAGATAGAGAGGTGTATTGACCCATATACCAATAGCATCGATTCTGGACAATAATATATAGGTAATAGGAGCAACGCAAGAGAAAAAACCTGGAGTACTCCGGGCAGCTCTTAACGTGAACCCTGTAGCAAAAGTGATTTAATTGGTCTGAATAATTAGGGTTACGCCAACGTGGAGACTCAGTTCTGTTGAAAGTTTGGTAAAAGTAAGCCATAAAATCGAATTCCTTCATCTTCTCCCGAATGCCGCTCACTTTCATCTCCTTCTCCTCCTCCATCATCTCATCGTCTGTCATCTTCCAAATTTTAGGGCACACACCGCAAAACGAGAACCAAAAGGGAATTATATCCTTTAATATTTCGTCAACTTCTATATAACTAAATAACTTCTCAAAGTATCCCAACTTCTATACTGATTTAGAAAATACCAATTTGCAAGATCCATTTTGTCATTTAAAGATCGATTTTATTTATTTTTTAAAAGATTACATCACATGATAAATGACATTGTTAAAATTATCTGGGTGGCGGAGCAAGTAATCTTGAAAAGAACAATTATTGGGTCACTATGACTTGCATTACTTGCTAAGAATAATGTAGAACAAGAAGAAAGGTTGATATTCAATTGAAGAGTAGACATGTTGTTGGTTATGTTTGAAATGGAGAATTTTAACCTAATTAAAAGAATAAGTTAAAAAAAAGTGGGGTCTATTGCATCTGAAATAAATAGGAAAATAAAATTAAAGAAAGTGGGCCCACCTAGCGCGTGTATACAACCATATGTGTATATCTGGTAATGACAAAAGTTGAGCGTTTAGGGGTTATAAAATATCAAAAATAAAAGGTTCAGGGGGTAATAGGACCCCCGTAAAGTTTAGGTGTGTAGTTGAGAATTGGCTAATAGATTGAGGGGTCATTTGACCATTTTCTCCCTAGACTATGACCAAAATATCAGTGACACACCTTAACTAAACTAAGGTCCTATTACCACCCCGAACCCATTTTTTTTTCAATTTTGTAAACCTTTTTGGCTTACATGACATCCAAACATCTCCTACGCGCCTCAACTATGTGGAGTCACAAAGTGTGCCACGTAAGCCAAAAGGTGTATAAAATTACAAAAAAAAATAAAAAAAATCAGAGAGGTAATTGGACTTTAGTTTAACTAAGGTATGTCTCTGAAATTTCGGTCATAATCTAGGGGATATTTGTGTCTTATCCAGAAATAATTTAGAGTGATTAAACATGATATAGCACAAACTCATTTAAGAAGGTATGCAGGTCTCGAATTAAGGTAGAAGGTTACCAGATATAGCACAATCGTATTATTGTGAGCCCTTCAAGTCAATAGAAAAGGAGAAGAAATATGATAATGCAACATGTACAATCACGAAAAGATCATAAAAATATTGTTATGAATATGTACAAACAACCTGTAACACCCCGACTTTTCAAAACGTCTAAATTAACTCGTATCTTCGTGGAAAGACAAGGAAGGTGAGTAATAAATTAAAAATGATGTGGTATGTCATATTTTAAGTGTTCAAGGGTTGTATCTCAAGTTTTGAAGTTAAGTAAGTGGCAAAATAAAAGTTGGCGGAAGTTATCGTAAGTTCCTTTTTTAAGATTTCTCTGAAATGGGTCAAATGTCTCGGAGATTTTCTCCCAATCTATAAAGATTTATGGGGCCCACGACCTATCGAATCGAAGGTCTACGAGTCTAGTTTCCAACGCATTAAACCGTTTGTTCATACGACTTCAAAATAGAGAGATATTTGCGTTTTCATGGGACTGCGCAAGCAGGCACGTGAGGTGGGGCCCTAGGTCGGTGGAACTTTACATATATCTTCTTCTTCGAACCTTTTCTTCATTTTTAGCTAAGAACCAGAAAAAAATTACATATATCTTCTTCTTCGATCTTTTTCTTCATTTTTAAGTTAGAAACCAGAGAAATTAGAGAAACCCATTTCTAGGATCAAGTTAAGTATAGATTTTCTCGACTTAAGTCCTTGACGAAAGTTGTTCTACGCGTTGGGCTCATCATCGTGGTATAATTTGTTTTATCGATTGCGTAGCATATCACACTTTAGTGTAGGGACATCAAGGGTTTGAATATATTTGAAGGTTTTGAGGCGTATTACGACCTTAAGATCGAGTATCGAGGAAGTTATGAGTAAAAGTCGTTAGGCCACGTGAATTCAGCGAAAAGGGTATGTTAAGGCTATTCCCTACTTATGGCATGTTTCCTTAAAGCTTAGGAGAAATGTAATTGGGCTGTTATCCTTATTACACGTGTAGCCATTATTGTTGATTGTTGGCTGCTCGAGTTGATATAATCCTCCCTTGTCGGGATTCTTATTCAGTTAGTAGAGTCCCTATGTTGGACACAACTTAGAGGCTATTTGTATAGGTTGCTTATAACTAAATTGCTCTCTTTTAGCGATTGGATTGTTATTGTTGCACTTGGGGCTATTGTGGTTAGCTGCAAGAAGATGAACTATGCCTATAAGGGCTATGTTCTGCCTACATGGCTATATGGATGCCTAAAAGGGCTATGAGTTGCCTACTGGGCTATATTGACGCCTAAGAAGGTTATGTGCTTCCTACATGGCCATGTTGTTGCCTAAGAGGGCTATGTGACTGTCTACAGGGCTAGGGGACTACCGATAGGGGTATATAGGCTGATTGGTACCTTTCCGGGCTAATGGGGCCTGAGTAGGTGGCCTTGTGTGCTGTTTGTACCTGCCGAGCTTATGGGGGCTTGGTTAGGTTGTTGTTTTATTATTTTTGATAAGTTTAGATTTAGGAGCAGGTCAGTACACTTATCTTATCCTTGATTTATTTATCAGATTATTCCAGTATATCAAGATACCTCTGCATAGTCTATTGCCTTTCATACTCTGTACATTACTTTATACTGACGCCCCATTGCCTTGGCGATGCTTCATTCATGCATGCAGGTCCTGACAGACGACTGAGTAGACCTCCTCAGCAGCAGTATTGACTTTTATCCGGTTGGCTAGCCCCTTTCCTCCGGAGTTGCCAGAGTTGGGAGGTTTGTTACCTTTTGTTATATACATCTTTATGGGTAGGCTGGGCGTTGTCCTGCTAATCTTTACTACTCTTAGAGGCTTGCAGACTAGTGTGTGGGGTGTATAACTACATTATGGCCATACTGGCCTATGTTGTTGGTTTGCTGAAGCTTGTGAGCTGTTTGATGTATTGTATTGATATATACCTGCTTTTAGTTTTGGTATAGATATCATGGTGGCCTCGACGGCCCAATTAGGACTTTTGTGCTAGTTGGCTATTTTATTTTATATTGATCTCCTGGGAGTAGCTGTTTCTTTTATAGATCAATTGACAGAGGCCCTTTGCCGGCCGAGGGCTTAGTTTTAAGCTGAGATATACTTGTTTGTTTCTTGATTGCGTGTGGCTGCCATGCGCTAGTAGCAAATGGTTCAGCAATGTCGGCTCGGGCTGAGTTTTGGCATTAGGAGCCAATTGCGCCTCTCGAGTTTGGGGCGTGACACAACCGATTGGTCCTACAAAAGCAGTTACTCATAAAAGAGCTTGGTATATTTCTCGAAACTTTGACAAGAAATGACATACTTTGTCTGCTTCATATTACACAAGTGGAATAACGTGGATACAAGAAGATTTGTGGGAATATACCATGATTTCAGTTCCTACTTTTTAAATTTTAGTGTAATGACTCTCAAGGTCATTTTCTCCTTTCTACATTCATTAAGTCGTTTAGAGCATTCATATATATAGTGATTTCAACTCATTTATGACTTGTTGGAATTGACAGTTCGGTTATCTGGACATTCGTTTCGTTTTTGTTTAAGTTTCCATGTTTTGTAGCTTTTGAAACTTGAACGGTTGACATCAGTCAAAAGTTTAGGAAGACGGCCTCAAAATGCAATTCTGAAGGTTCTATTAGCTCCAGAACGTCGAGTTTGGTTTTGGAAGAACCTTTGGTGCGGATCTCGAGGCTTCTGGGCTCATTCAGAGCCTCTTTGTGGAAGTTAGCTTAAAATGGAATTTGGGTATGGGATCCCCTTTTCGTCGAGACGACCTTGTTTGAAAGTTTCAACATCTCCGTTGAGTCTGAAATGGCAAATTTAGTATGGTAACATATCTCCTTTTTTTTTTTTTTAGTAAACCTCGTTTAACATTGTGCATGTTTTTTAATGTTAGAAATTTAGAGAGGATCATAGTTAGAAATTAAGGTATGTGTTAGAGATGATTAAAATATTGTACTTATCCAAAATGTTTTTTTCTAATTTTAGATTAAAAAGCAAAACAAAAAACAGATAAGATAATGATCATCATGTATATCATTTAGTAATTAGTAAAGAAAATTTTAAAAATAATTCGCTACAACTCAAAATTGTATTATATCACTAATTTTAAATTCTTAAATATATGTATAATGTTTAACTAATAGTTGGGGTCCACAAAAAATCATTTTAGCTCAAATGATATATAAACTGATTTATTTTTAGAGAATTTACAATAGATGTCCATTTTGGTATAGAGCCTTTAATCCTTATTATAGATCAAAATTTTAACTCTTATTTTATACTCTTATATTCATGTTACTTTCGTGCAACAAATCTATTCTTTCAATATTTAATTATTTTAAATAATTTTAAAGGTTGTTTTCAATGCTTTTAGTTTTTCTATTGAATCAAGAGATTGTCCAAAGAAGCTTCATTGGGTTTGTATTTGATGTAGCTATCAATTTTCTCTTATTTTCATCAGTCTTACTTACCATGTACCTACAATATCTATAGATGGTAGACACATTTTTCATTTTGCTGCTTATATTTATGTATCTAATTAAGGTCTATAGTTTAGAATATCTATTATTTTCTGTACAAGTTTGACGTCCAATTTGTTTTTGTTGCTTTATTTTCTTTTAATGTTGTATATAATCATGAGTGTTTCAATGGTATAGCGTTGTCATGAGCATGAAGATTGAAGTGGTTTGTTCAATAGTCAGATATCATATTCACAAAACTTGAACTTAACTGTCAAATAGCTAGAAAGTGTCACATTCATGAAACTTTTTTTTTTAATTTGTCTTTTATTACTCAATATGTGTTGCAATAATCTTATGTAAAAAATCTTATGCAAAATTACTTGAAATACAACACATGTGTCCAGAAACTAGTAAGGAAAATAATGTGAGGGGTCTCTTTTACTCATCTAGCAAATCATGAGTTGTTTCTATCTGATGCTATTAGATTTTTTTTTTTTGTTTTTTTTTTTATAAACAAATGCTATTTGAATCTTCTTTGAAGTCTCAAAATATTTAGCTGAATGACATAGAAGGTTAGTTATACACCTGGTGACAATGATTAGTTTATTCGTGTTCTTTACAAACATATGTTTTTGTTGAGTGCTTACTATATTATGGCTTGGACTTGGCTTGTGTCTGATGGTGCAAAATAGAAAGATAATAGCAAGAGGGAACTGGACAAGTTCAATCATCCTTTCCATAAATACTTGTGATGATAATTGCGAGCTGATCAATCATGACGAGAGCTTCTACTTTTTCATTCCTCTTGTGGAACACTTGTACATGATCTTATTCTTTGAGCTTCTTCTTAACCTAGAATATCACATATCCCTTCCAAGTAGTGAAAAAATTGGGCTTCAACTTTAACAAAGACTGTATTACTTACTGTTAAGGTGGTCTGTCACATACATTATTTCTACAACTATGCTTCTGCATCTTACTTTTTGCAAATAGTTTTTCATGAAGGTTTGACAAAAAACAGATAAAGTGGCATAATCATACAAACTACTGTAGTAGAACAATGAAGAATACACATGAGCTAAAAACATTGCAATCTTTGTTTCAAATCGAGTTGGCAATCTCCGGAAGAAATTACAGGGTGGTGAAGGCATTTTGCTCCTAAATTTTGGGTGCCTTAGGTAAAGCAGAGCTATGATTTTGAAAGGTGTCACAATTCACATACAGTATGAGTGTTGCAATAAGACAGAAGACTATGAAGCAGTAGAGCCTGTAATCTTTCTCCTTGAGTAGTTGAGTTGCCATATCCCATATAACTGTTTGGATTCGACCAGCCACACTGCGAAGTCTATCATACCTCATTTAAACTGTCAAACTCTTCATCTAGTTCATCTGAGATAAATGCTTCAGCCCAAGATAGTTTTGTGTCCATATGTGGCGGGTGCCTAGCACGGTCTGGAATGGTAGTTCCATATTCCAATAAGAAACATATAAAGGAACATAGTTGTTAGTATTAACTCTGGGTAGCAGATCAATATGCAAAAGAGAAGACGAAGTAGAATAGTGGTAATAGGGTTTTTCCATTTGCAAACTTCTCCAAGCCATTTACTCATTGAAACAATTCTGAAGAAGTTAGTTTTACTTCTTCTCATGCTCTACACGTGGGAGTCGACATCCAGCATGTACTCCGCAACCTCCTTATGCAGTGGTGACTCAGCTCGTCCAAGCCTCACTGCAACTTTTAAGATTGAACCACCGAGAATGAACTGCCAGGTGATCCAATGGCTTCTCAAATGTGTTAAAGTGGAAAGACTAACCTCCCAGCGATCGCGTCTTTGGGAGGTCCGGCTTTGCATTCATCAGTAAGCATCAATTGCTCCTCAAAAGGCTCTGCCGCCACAAATAATTGGTCTTCATTCCAGAATGGATTAGTTGTTCGTGTTTGGCATACTTTGGTCTTTAGTACTTGCTTCCCAACTTGAGCTTTAACAAATATTAACTCTCAGGTACCACAGTTTAGGCGAAACATATACCTTTGATCTGACACTATGAACACCTTCTCCCTGAACTAAAGCAGTCCGAAAAGGCTTCGTCTACTTAGGTTCCCATCCACACTGCAAGCATCACCTCTCCCCTCCACGACGATCCTCTAATCTATACCACTGAGGTGCCAAAGGGGTGTCAGGTGGAACCCTGGTAGGCACTTCATTCATGTCAAACACCACTTCCCCAAGATAATCATCTCTCTGCTCCATCTCTTTGTCTCTTACAAAAACTTGGATAATTGAAGATTGAATCTTCTATTTTGAAAAAGCAAACACTTGCTTCTACTCAAGGTTAACCTTCTTATCAAAGTGCTCTGTTTTGCCTTTATAGTTTCCGAGTTTCACCTCTGATCCACATAAGGATCACAACTCCCTGTTACAGGCTTTGGCGGTAGGTCTCTTGCTTTCACAACTCTAACATAATGAAAATGCATCTGTTCAACAAGATCATAAGTGCTTGTGACTTCACTGCTAATCCATCCACCTCCACCTTGAATGTGATCATATTTCCCTAGCTGAATTCTTGCCTTGTACAGAAAGTTGCTGATCATATAAAGTTTCTTCCAAGAAGGTACTAGATGTTACAATGGTGTAGATTTGGGTTCTTAGGTTCTACCCAACAGGTGATAAGTACTCTTTTTTCGGGTACTCAAGTCAGTGTGTAGTTCTAGTATTTTATTTCTATTCATACGTATTCATTGAGGGAAGTAGGAGGTCATGTCACGGCTACCTATATTTGATATTAGTAGAGGTTCATAGACAGTCAGTTAGTATTGTTGTATTCAGTCTACTTAGTTTCAGTTTCTTTTCAAATTACAGTTGTTGTAAACAAATTTTTGTTTAGTAATGTATTGAATCAGTTTATTCCAGGACTATGCTTCTGCTCAATTATTTTAGATCTTATACATGTTTATATTTAGTTTCTCATGACTTATGCTAGTATCTAGGGTTAGCTTTGGACTCTAAGCGCCGTGTTACACATAGGATATAGTCTCGGCCATGACAATATAATTTTTTGATTGTGTGTGACTGCTTATAATTATAGAGTTTTGTAATGATTATTATAGGGATAAGACATAAATACTCCCCTATACTATGACCGAAATCTCAGAGACACACCTAAACTTAACGAAGGTCCTATTACCCCCCTGAACTCATTTTTTTCGTATTTTTGTGCACCTTTTGTGCTGACGTGGCACCTTAAACCACCCAAGTTGGTTGTGTTTGTACACACTTGCCCGCCACGTGTGTTAAATTATTATTTTTTTAAAAAAATTAAATTTTTAATTTTTAAAAAATATTCTTATTTTCTTTATCTTGTATTTAAATTAAGTTAATACACCTTTTTTACCTTGTATCGAAACTTTTTTTACCTACATTCATTGTTTTTTCTCTTTTATTTTTCTATTAATTTTTTTCTTTGTCTTTCGTTTTGATTTGATTTCAAATTTAATTCCAAATGTCTTGTATTTAAAATAATTTAATTTGAACGGATATCAAAATAAGTGAAGAAAATCAAATAAAACATACAAAAACTAAAACGTTAAAATTAAAGAACACTTTTAATTTTTAATTTTTTTTTAAAAAAATACACATAATTTTTAAAAAATAATTAAAAAGTGAAAAAGATAATAAAATTAATTAAAAAAAAAGTTTAAAGTGAAAAGAAATTAAAATAAATATTTTACAAAGAAAGAAATAAAAATAATTAAATATATATAAGTTTTAATATCAATAAATATGTGTACTAACTAATTATAAAGTTACCAATAAAAAAATGACATATGTCCAATTTGTGCACTCATCACTTGCCTTCAAGAGAGTGTCCACACTCTCTATGCCTATGTCAGCGTTTGTGGTGTATTTATTCCATTTTAAATTAGTTTAGGGGGGTAATATGACTCTAGTTAAGTTTAGGTGTGTGTCTGAAATTTCGATCTTAGTCTAGGGGGTACTTGGTCTTATCCTCTTATTATATCTATTTTGGTGATTTATATGTCTAGTGATTTTTTATATTGATACATTAGGAATATGGCCATATATTTGTTGTTGTTAGTTGTTGGGCAATCGAAAGGCGTGTGTGTAATTGTGATGATGCTAGTTATTAGTAACTATATTGGTAATCCTTGAACGAAAAAGGGAATGTTACTAACATGGCTAGAGACTGCCCTAAGGTCATAGAAAGATAAATCTAATCCCCTATGAATTTTTAGGTAATAGAGTGAAACATGATTGATAGTGTTGATTTGTTAACTTTATAATATAATATGTTTCATAAACAAGTCTTAGTCGGTCAATGATACCTACCACTACGTGTTGTGTATATAACTATCCTTGCTATACTCTTTTGGGGTGTATGCAGGGGCGGATCTATGGGTACCTGTGGGGGTGCCACGGCACCCACTGATCTTGGAAAAAACTTTATATATATGTATATATGTATAAGAAGATTAATATATGTTTTCTTTGCCACCCACTAAATAATATGGTGAATAGTCCAATTGGCAAAGCAGGCCAATTGCCACACGAGCAGCGAGGGTTCAGAACCTCGTTTGCAGCATTAAATTTTTTGGAAGCTTTTTCTTTCTTTCTTTTTTTTGTCATTTTTATTAATGTGGGAAGGTTTTTTTTTCCTTCCATTCATTCTTAATTATTTACAAGTATTTTTTATTAATTCAAATTGACTCTTATTCACCATAATTAATTCTTACGTTTTTTTACTTTCTCTTTCACTAATTATTAATCTCTTGATATGAGTGTCGCATGTTTATTCTTTTATCAATTAATGAGTACTGAATTATGAACGTGACATAAATATTATTAAGAATATATTTAAATAGTAGTTATAAAAAAAATATAAGTTTTAAAAATGGTGAATATTATTATAAGAGTTCTTTTAATTTGAATGTTCTTTCGATTTTCACCAACGTTCTTGCTAAGTAGGATGACTAAATTGAAACTAAAATGTGTATTCTCTTTGTTATATTTTGCAACAACACATAAAGTCAATGAAATACGAATATATTAAGTTACACTATTAGATAGTTTATACAAGCTCAAATTTTAGTATGAAAAATTTCTTTTTTTCCTCAAAGTTTCAGCGAATAGGCCACTATTCCTAAAAAGAAATAAACATTGAATTGTTTAGCTAGATTTAACCTCATAATATCTAAAATAAAATATTACTAACATGCATATTTAATCGATTTGTTTATAAAAATTGAAAAAAGATAAATAACTCGATTGTAACCTAAAATTAAAGCAACCGACCCGCTTTACTTAAACAATGTGGCACCCAAGACCTCCAAATCCTAGATCCGCCTCTGGGTGTATGTGTGTTTCAGATTGTTGAAGTATTAGTTCATGAAGTGGTGTATATTCATCATCAACTTCTAAGTATTCTCTTCTCAGGAGGAAGCTGTGTCTTTTATTTCTTTTTCATTATTCTATATTAGATGCTTTTGTACATGTCTATACTAGGTCCTTGGGAAATGTTTGATTTTATGAATTAAGTATGATTCTAGGCATTTGCAATTTAGGTGACTAAAACTGTGAAAAGGTTCCTCTTGAAATTATTCTTTTTTTATATATATAAAAGGGATGGATGGTAAGGATTCTCCTATCAAATTAGAGACCAGTATGTGCCAGCACGATCTCACAAATTGAGTCATGACAACGATGGTTCCCCACCTATAGATGCCACTTGTTATCGGCACACTATTGGCAAACTGCAGTATTTTTCCTTTACTCGATTTGACATCTCTTATATAGTCAATAGATTGTTGAAATCTATGCATGTTCCGACTGATGACCATTGTAAAGTTGTTAAAGGACTTCTACGGTATCCCAAAGAAACAATGAGTTCGGAACTTAACATCTTTTGCAGCTCTGTCTCTAATTTGTATATGTATGTATATGCAGACTGGGCAGGTGATTCAAATGACAGAATCTCTACATCAGGTTACATCCTTTTGTATGGACCTAATCCAGTCAAATGATCATCAAGAAAGTAACATGATGTGACTCACTCATCCACCGAGACAGAGTATAAATAAATTGTCAATGCACTTTTGGAGTTCACTTGGGAGCAAAACTTACTCCATGAGTTACATGTATTGTGACAATGTTTATATATCTTACCCCAGTGTTTCATATTCGTATAAAACATGTTATTGTAGATTTTTCATATGCACATGACTAGGTTCAAGTTCATGTTACGCATACTCATGCTCGTGATCAACTTGTTGAAACCTTCACTAAGCCACTATCTAAACCAGCTTTTACTAAGTGTCGATCCAAGTTAGATATTGTTGCACCATGCCTAGCTTGAGGGTGTATTAACCATCTTCATCTTATGGTTATTTGACTAAGTCATAGGATGTTATCTTGCTCATCTCTTGTTCCTAGTTTAAACAAGTCTCCTAGTGTTTTGGAGCATATTTAGGAATGTTTACTCCTATTGTTTAGGAGCTTCTTTTAGTGGATAATTGCCAATAGTTTAGTTTCATTTGATTGTAGTTCATGTAATTAAAGCTTGCTATCACATTAAATAAAGCATCATTTGACTTCCTTCCTCATCTGAACAAAAAGAAATAGCATTTAGTATTTAATTAATTAAGAAGCAATATGTGTTTTACCAATCATATAATAGTGAAGTGAGACATCTATAAATTAAAATCTGGATGATGCTAATATCAAACAGTTCTCTCTCTACACAAACATACTGGTGACACCAAGCAAAAGTTTAAGTGTTAGCTTGAAGGAGCCATTTGAAGAATCTGTTCTGCTTGATCAGGGAAGAAAGTTACAAATAGAAGTGCACCTGAAAGATCAGTCAAATCCTTTATCAGATGCACAAAGATCAATTCATTATGCATGAAATAATATTTACATATAATTCTACGAACGTACGCAAACCTTACTTCTATCTTGGAGAAGTAGAGAGGTTCTTTCAAAGACTTTACAATGCAATTTGACTAGCTACGAAAATTTATTGCTAGAAAAGTTGCCTCCAACAATATGTTGACTAATTTGAGTATGTAAAATTTTCTCAATGCACAAAACTTAAAACACTTATGAGGAAGCATTGAAGATATACTCTTATACAACTTACAGATAAGCACAGTTCCAAGAACTGCTGAAATCTTGCCCTGTATCGTAACCAGACCCGCTTTGCCAGCATCTTGCAGTTCTTTTGAACCGACGGAATCAAATGTACCTAAAAAAGACAATTATATTCAGTTTCACACTACAACAAAAACAACTTTTAGCGACAATAAATAGACACATTAATAAAGAGTATTAAAGTCTTTACCGATATTAGTTAAGTGCGATTAGATATAATATTATTAAAGGCTTTAGGGACATATATAAAGAGTGCTAATTGCCGCTAAAAATACATATTTAGCGGCAATTCAACTATTGTCGTTAATTAATTGCCGCTAAAGATCATTTTTATGTAGTGTCAGCTAGTCCTTAAATACAAGTAATTTTAAATTGAAGTGTTAACGTCATGTTTTACCAGGTTTTATGGTCTGAAGACCTGATGTTATGCACGCTATGTTGTCATAACCTGCTCTCTCTAATCTCTCGGCAGCAGCTGCGGACCTTAAAGGAAAAACGATGATCAGCACAAGTTAAAGAGATGAGGAAAAGGTAAGTTATCATCCATCAATAGATATACGCGAAATGGTTGAAAGAGAAAATGACATAAATAGTTCCTTAATTAAATGAGTAGGTCTAAAATGGACCCTTAACTATACACTTAACGGATTTAGTCCTTAAACTATTCAAAAACTTATCAGCTTTGGTCCCTTAACTATACACTTACCAATTTTAGTCCCTTAATTATAAACTTACCGATTTTAGTCCTTTAAGTATTCAAAAACTTATCATGTTTGGTCTTTGTCCATTTTTTAAATACAAATATCTTAGATTTATATTAACGGAAATCTTCGTGAAATTAAATTTTTAACCTATTTTTTAAGTTGTTTCTCTATCCCCACCCTTTTTTCTTCGAACTACTCTTATGAAAAGAACAATAACGTCAACGATTCAAAATAAAATTAATGAGGAAAGAAGATATAAGTCCTAATTTTATTCAATGGAGGATAGAATTAAGCATATAATTGTTGTTAATGACTTGAATCCGCTAATCAGTGCGGATTTTATTTAATTTACTCAAATTTCTTTACGTAAAATAAAATGAATAGAATAATAAAATTGACCTATTTAAAAAAAATTAAAAAAAATGCAAATCTACCATTTTATAAATTTCAATTTCTGAAAAAATTAAACAAATTCCGTTCAATGAAGTCGTTGGAGTACAAACTTTGGATTTAATGGGTAATAATTTTTTTCTTTTTATAATGAACTTTAGCATATTCAAGTCATTAGTAGCAATAATATGCTTCATTTTATCATCTGTTGAATAAAATTATGACTTATATTTTTTTCCTCGTGAATTTTCTTTTAAATCGTTGAGGTTAAGGTTCTTCGCATAAGGTTAATTTGAAGAAAAAGTAGCGGAGAGAGAGAAACAATAGGAAAAATTGCTAAAAGATTTAATTTCTCGAGGCATGAATTCTGTAAATATAAACCTAAGTTATTTGTATTAAGAAAATGACCAAACCTGAAAGTTTTTGAATACTTAAAGGACTAAAATCGATAAGTTTATAGTTAAGGGACTAAAACCGGTAAGAGTATAGTTAAGAGACCAAAACTGATAAGTTTTTGAATAGTTAAATGACTAAATCCGTTAAGTGTATAATTAATGGATCATTTTAAACCTACTCCTATAATTAAGGGACTATTTATGTCATTTTCTCAATCTTTCTACTTAATCATTTACCAACTAAATCCTTAAACTCAATAAAAAAATATTTTTAAACCCTTCCTATCATGTGTGTAGCTCACTCGCCCTTAAATAGATGACATGTTAATTTTATGTAACATAAATTAACAATGCGTCATAATTATCTTCATTAACTATTTTAAAATTATTAATCAAAATATTAAATATACGGTAAAATTCCTATTTTCTCACCTTCCGTCCACCTCCCTCAAGCCACAACCACCGTCACCACCATCTTCACAACCACCATCACCATCACCCTCTTAATCTTTTTTTTCTTCCTTTTAAATTTGTCTTCATACAAAAGTAGATCAGAGACATCGGGAATGAAAATCTTGAATCTTGAAAATATAAGATCTAAATTGTCATCTTCCTTTGTTTCCTTTATAAGATCTAAATTGTTATCTTCCTTTGTTTCCTTTCCTTTTTCTTCCCTTGTAAGTCTTTTGTGTTTGAAAATTTTACTCTTTAATGGTGGTATTTGGTGAGACTAGAATGAAAACAAAAAAATGAAAAAGGGATTGGATCTACTATTATAAATTTATAGGTGAAGGTGATGTTTGAAGAAAAATACTACTTTTAATTTGATGATGAATAGAAAAGGTATTCAATATATGTTTTTCTACGTAGAGGCGAATTTAAGGCTAAAATATGGAGCACGTGAATTTGTAGTTTCTCTGAAAGATTAGGTATTTAATGTATACGATTTTTAGAATTAGTATAATATTATCTGTTGACACTCGTGTTATAAGAAGGCTAAATGATTCACTTGATTGAATGTTGAGTTATTCCTTAAGTGCTAGGGTCAATATAATTCCGACCAAAAACCCTTAGATAAGTTGAGTTGAGAAAAATATATCGTCATCAAGAATGATTCATTATGACTTAGAATAAAATTTAGGGAAAATGCATAAGTATCCCTCCAACTTATGCCCGAAATCTCATAGACATACTTATATTATACTAAGATCCTATTACCTCCCCCGAACTTATTTTATAAATAGTTTTCTACCCCTTTTCGGCCACATGGCACTATCTTTTGGGCCCAGTGCGTGTTGATAATTTTTTCAAGCTATCTAGTTGATAGTGGCACCTTAGTATAGTATAAGTGTGTCTCTGGGACAAACATGCACGTTCTCAAAGACTAGTAGTACCATAGAGACAAGAGATTGGTGGAGTATTTGATTTTTCAGATAAACTTACCTTAGACCCTCTTGACAGACAAGTAAGAGCTTGCTTTGAGGAGAAAATTGAGATTTAACAGATTGCACAAACTCAGGATTGACCTTAGTAAATGGCAATCCAAAAAATAAACCAGCAAAATTATTGTGGAGCTGCCTCTTTACAATGGTCCCTGTACAACAAAATCGAATAATCAATCTCATCTGAATTTTTTTTTTTAAAAACGTAAAAAACTTACCTATGTCATTATCTGTGTTCTCAATAAAGAGTGGTACATGATAGCAGTTTTTGATATGAGCTCTCTCGAATTGAGTTTTGTCACGAACATCTACTACTGCATATCCCTCAACACCAACAAGTTTCTTCGCCTCCTCAGCATTCACAAATTCAACTTGTGCTTTTATTTGAAAACCTCTTATTCCTCTTTGTTTCCCTTTCATAACTAACAAAGATTTAGATGATTCCGATCCCAATCCCAACACGCTGAAACGAACAAAATACATCAATTCATACACAAACTTATATACATACAAATCAGTCTTTTTTTTTCTTACCTCTGAGAAGAGAGACCATAGCAAGTAATCCCTGCCATCGTTTCCCAATTCCTTTTTTATTTTTTTTTCTTACACACCAAATCCCATTCCCATGTTTAGATAGTTTCTTCCATATCCCTGCCCCACAAGAAATTTAAGATGGTCAATAGAATTCTGCCACGTGGAACACAATAGATATACTTTTCCTTTATCCAGCTCCATTTAAACATAAACATTATGCTTTTTCACATATAATAATAATAATAATAATACTGAGATTTTAAAAGATAATAATGAAATGAGATACATCTATTTTAGCTTTAAAATGTTATAGATTTTTAAGATACCAAATTACCCTCAATAAGATATTACTAAGCAACAAGAGAAAATCTACTCTTGATTTTCTCACTCAAAATAGCAAGCTAATAAAAACGGAGTTTTGACAACTTATGTGTAACTTGGTACGAATGAAGTTGCATGGTTGGTTAATGACACAAGCAGAATAGAATGTTACAAGTTTCACCTTCAAAAACGGATTAGGTTATAAAAGTCATTGTTAATGAGTTGACCTGTGCATCTAATCCATAGATATATATATATATATATCATAAGCCATGAAATGCATTTAGAATTCACCAAATATTTAGCAACCTAAAGTCAAGTATAATCATAAGCCATGAAATGAAAACAAAGATTGAACATAAACACAAATGCATTTAGAATTCACATCCACTTGTACAAAATAAATATTGGCTTCTCTTTAGAACAGAGTAAGTCGGGAGAAATGGAGAACCTAATGTAAAAATAAAATAAAATACAAGCTACTGACTTAGTACATGCAAAAATGCACTTTGCTTGAAAGAATACAACACAGAAGAGAAGCCATTCTAACTAAAATCTGCACAACAGTGTGAACTTGTTCCTACAATAGCATTAAACTCTCAGCTGTCTCCAAAAGAAATGGCAAAAGAGGAACTTCCATGGCTGAAACTGAAATCTACAGGAAAACTCAAAGTGTTTCTGCTACTCCTGCATTACGATCTATCTATGTACAACTCTAATCATTTTGAAGAAAGTACAATTGCGGTATATTGTCAAATCATGGGAGAACACAAGGTTTCCACTACATAGATGATTAATCCATAGAACCAGTCTTTAAAGCACCCATGAAGAGCTGTTGTTAATTCCTTTTCCCGGCGCTCTCTTCAAGGTCAGCTTCCCGCAAAATCTGCTTAAGACCTTCCAAGTTGTTACGCTGAAAGGACAAGTATGAATGGTGATTTGGTAAAAGTTCGACAATTCAACTAAACCATTAGAACATGGAATGGACTTTAGTGAAGATATAAGAACAATGATGCCATAGTAAACACACATTATAAATTATTACAATAAAAAAGATGAGTTAGTTTTTTTCATCATACATTTCTCTGCTTCGATGCCAGGAAAGCATCAGGTAAAGGGAATGGATTGTCTTTTGTTGACCCAGATTGCTCACCTTCAGACCAGTATGGAAATATTTCCATATTAGCATGTAAAAGCAATTTAATAAGAAAATAGTCGTCAGAGTAACAGATTTCAGCAAACTTTTTTTTTTTCTTGAGAGAATAGGGAGCTCAGTTTTGGCAAACTAACAACGGGGAAACACAAACGGAAATGGAAGCAATACTGTGGGAATTGGAAAATGAAACTCAAAATATGAACTTGTCTCTAGTTAATTTGTACAAACATACCAGAAAGTTAATGAATTGATCAGGGTCTACACGGCTGGCAGATTCAGTCTGCACATCAGAGACACCTGCAGGATGTGACAGTGAATCATGGGGATCAACAACGCCAAGAGCCATGGGTTCATCCCATTTGTTGATGACTGGGTTGATACCAACTCCATTTAGGTGCTATGCTACTCCAGTTGAAGGTAAAAAGTATTGTATGGAGCCACCTGATGAAAACCATTAAGCATGTAGGGCACTCCAAAATCTAAAAACATGAACTCACAATCAATAGTATGGAAGTTTGGCAACTAACAATGCATGTAATGAGGAAAAAACAGAACACTCCAATGTCAACTCTTAAATCTTATTATAAAACTAGAAGAAATGTATTAACAGAGCCCCAGTCAGCTTAGGAGAATATTTCGTTTTTTTTTTTTTTTTTTTGTTTTTCGATTAAGGTTACATGTATGTATTAGACACAAAACAGTACATGGATTGTACTGAAACCATATCTACAAGTGAGCAAAACCATTCTACTACTCTAACAGGAACCTAATGCGTCTAGGATATATATAGTATTCTCAGAGTAGATTTGGTTGCACCAAAAACAGAAGAGCTTAAAACAGTTAAAGTTAGATCTTCTGCACTGCGTGGCTGCTGTTCTCAAAGCATCTAGAGTCACTTCCTTTCCAAATTTCCCATCAAATGCAAGCAGGGACCCATCTAAGACAACTAAATAGAGCTTCAATAATCTTTCTAGGCATTGTCCAGGCTATGCCTCTGAGATTAATGAAGATCTTCCATAACTGATTAGTTATCCTACAGTGCAAGAATAGGTGAGTTAGCTATGTCCACCTCCTTTTCACAAAGAAAACATCTTGAGCAGCGAATTCACTTCTTCTTGCTTAAATTTCCATGTGTGAGCACAACTTGTTTTGCCAATAACCATGAGAAGCGTGCAACTTCGTATGGTATCTTGGTCTTCCAAATATGTTTCCAGGGCCAGTTGGTGACTTGACTTCTCCATTGGTTTATCATTTTGTAGGCTACACTAACACTGAATTTTCCACTACTATGTCCTTGCCATCTCCATTCTGAGTTCCTGGGAAATTATCCAGTTGTTTGTAGAACTCAATCATTCTATTCATGTCCCATTCGTTCAAGTCTCTTCTAAATATCAGTTCCCAACCTTGAGGTGACCACATTTCAGCTATGAATCTCTGTTGGTGATGAGTTAGAGCATATATGACAGAATAAATCTTTTAGAGCTCCATTCCACAGCCAAATATCATTCCAAAAGGATGTAAGTCTACCATTTAGCACTCCGATAGAGACTTGGTTTCTTAGACCTGGCCATAATATCCTTATAGACCTCCAAAGACTAACTCCTTAAGTTGAGTTGATTGGTTTAGTGACCCAGTTGTCTTCTATCTCATAATATGGCTTTAATCACCATGCTCCATAAACTTTGAGGGTCTTGAGAGTACCTCCATAAGTCATAACTACTTCAATTTGAGGGATTTTCTGTGATTCATCAAGTTTCTAATTCCAATCCACCATGAGCCTTGCTGAGAATTACCTCTTTCCACTTAAACAGGTGATAGACCTTTTTTTCCTTTTTACCTTGCCACAGAGGGTTCCTTCTTATTCTGTCCAGTCTTTGAGCGACTCCCACAGGAATGATAAAAAGGGACATTATATAGGTTGGCAGTGAGTCTAATACAGAATATTGGCACTTCCATCTTGAGAACTTTTTCTCACATTTCTCCCGGACATTGTTCCATATTCCAGTAGATCTTCACTTGGCCCCCAGCTGCATGCCTAGATAGTAGTGGGAAGAGTCCCCACCTCTCCCCCCAGGATCAGTGTCAAGCACTTCACGTTTGATACTTCATTTATTGGGAAAAGATGACTCTTTCTTCAATTAATATGCAGCCCAGAAATGCCTTCAAAGAGAACCATTATAATTCTCAAAATTCTCAATTGTTCCACTTCTGCATCACAGAAGATCAAGGTGTCATCAACATATTGAAGATGTGTAATCTCCTGATTGTTGTGTTCATTCATGGCTGCCTCAAAGCCTTTAATCCAATCATTTAGTTTGGTTGTTTTGACCATGCTGTTCAAACCTTAGCTTCCATGGCTATTATGAAAAGAAAGGTAACAGGGGGTCACTCTGTCAGTAACTGAGCAAGAAAGAATCCTTCCAGAGAACCATTGATGATTACTGAGAATCTGACAATAGATATGCAGGATCTCAGCCATTTAATCCATTGCACTCCAAATCCCATTTGTTGTAACATGTTTAGTAAGAAGTTCCAGTTCACAAGGCCAAACGCTTTATGTCAGGCTTCTCCTGTTTCTGTCTTGAGTCTACTGCTTCATTGGCTATTAGTATCGCATCCAATATTTGCCTTCCTTTTACGAATGCCATTTGTTGATAAACTACCAATTTTTCCATCGCCCTCTTCAGCCTCTAAGTCAAGACTTTTGCAATAATCTTGTAAATGTTGCCTATTAGGCTTATAGGACAGAAGTTTCTTCGTTCGTATTTGACATAGCATTCTTAATGTGTGGATTAAATAGCAGAGCCACCAAGTCAAGAACACTTCATAATAGAAAGAAATATATATCCAATAAAACTACTGCAGAGATATTAAATCTGCTGAGATGTACCAAGTATTTCAAAGCCGGCTAGAAGATGGGTGGTAAAAATATAATGTCACGGTTATTCCAGTGCAGCAAAAATCACTGCTTCTTTTATTGTTACGTTAAACCCCACTAGCCAGAAGCCAAACAGTGGAGTTTTCCCAATTTACTCCTTTGGTGACCCAAACTCTAAATCTCATGGTTGGAACTGGAAAGCCATTTCCACTAGGCTATCCTTCTCTTCGTCTTGGGAAAATATCACTGCTTAGACTTCTCTTTCTGTAGCAACTTGTTAACGGTTTAAACAGAGTCCAGTAACCTGGTAATATAAAAGTAGAATATACAAAGAATCCAAAAAGTTAAGATTTTCATCTTTGGCACTTCATATATACTCATACTAAAGTTTAGTATCCCAAACTTCTCAATTGCATTGCCAATCTATTCCACTAAACACACATTTCCCTCCATCAAATATTATGAAATCCAAAAATTATTTTTTTATGTCTAGTGCTCCACCATATCTAAAAAATTACCACGGACCAAATAGAATCTCAAGCCTCTCAATAGCATTAGAATGACAATGACATACACTTACAACACACTTAAATCCGTTACGACAGTGCAGTAAGAGATTTGAGAGGAAAACTGTGTTGGATGCACAACATCAACCCGATTATGGTTTCAGCATGTTTCTGACACGTGACAGAAACAGTCCCATGATCAGATGCTTATACTTTGTGGACTACACTAGGTATATTGCTGCTGTTAGTATGATCAGGTGCTTATACTTGGCATGAGACGGTGTACCGACCGGGTTCCGTCGTTATAGAAATGCCAACGGAGGAAAAATTGGGGCCGGAAAAAACTTTTTCGTAGTATTAAAATTTTCCAAACCTTGTCCAAATTTGGACAAAATTGGAGTAAGTTGAGGTGTAGGGAAATCTGATAACAATCGAGTGAATTAATTATTGTTTTGATTGCATGAGTGATTAGATAACTCGTTAAGGAATCTGTACGACTTTACGGAATTCAATTTGGATGAGTAGATCTCCGGGAATTGATCTTAGCGTGAAAGGTATTTTCTGAGCGTCGTTGATTAAATGGGTGTTGTGGAATGGGGATTTGGAATTCTTTAAAATAGCATTCTGTTTCGTTTTGGCCGCTTTGGCGGGCCCACTGTGGCGGAGTGGTAGCCACTGTGGCGGGCGAGACGGGACTTTAAATCGAAATTGCTCACTGGTTTGAAAATGCCATTGTGGCGGGGAAAGGTGTCGCTCTGGCACCGCCGCTACAACGGGATGAGGGACGCTGTGGCAGGCTAGACGTGACTTAACGTCGTTAATAAACCCCTAAACGACCTTATTTGGCACTTTTTGACTTTTAGAGCTAAGGAACGAACCCCGGATGATTTCTACTCGTTTTTCACCATTCTTGAGGCTAAAGGTAAGCTTTTAACTCCCCGAATCCATTTTTTGATCCATAGAACGAAATAGAATGGGTTAATGTTGATGGGGGAGGGTTTTGATCTTGAATCTATGATGGAAACAATCCTAAATTGGATAATTGGGATCATGAGTTGATCTAGGATTTGTTAGAATTGTTAGTAATCCGGGTAATTAATAATTATTTCTTGATTCCCGCATTATATTGATTATTTGTAGAACAAGAACAAGCGGAACGAATCCGGAAAGGGAAGGATCAAGTTTCTTAGGGTTTCAAGCTTGTTTCGAGGTAGGTGATGGTTGTGATTCTATGATTGTGTGATATTTGTTTGTTCTTGCTTCATTATGATACTTGTATATGTATGAATGTTGCAATGTTGATCACACTTGTTGTAAATGAGATAGATGAATGATGATTGCCATGAAATCATGATGTAAATGTATGATCTTGATGATGTACTTGTGATTGTGGTGTGTGAATGAGATCGGTTGCCACGTTCCAGCATAACTATCTGGGATCGGTTGCCACGTTCTGGCATAACATTGGGATCGGGTACCACGTTCCAGTATGCTAACTGTTTGGGTTTGGGTTCCGTGAGAGGACCAATGATTTGTGATAACTGTATATTGATGAGCATGTTGATAATATTGTAGATGTTGATATATATGCATGTGATTATAATGTTGGTTGACTTACTTATGTTACACTAGTGGGATAGCCGCGTGACTCTACCAGTACACTGTGATTGTGTACTGATTCAGCACTTGCTCTTTTCTTTGTTGAGTACAGGGCATCTTCAAGCGGCAATTGACAGACCTTGCTTAGGAGATTAGAGATCATCGCATCGAATTCAAGGGTGAGCCAAATCTTCCGGGCTGCCATGGAATTCTCTTTCGTCTATGTCCACCATTTTCAGACTTAGACATTTATTTTAGTTAGTTGATTTGTTCATTAGTTGGGGTTATGACCCTTCCTGTTTAGACTTGTTATTTCGTTAGTAGTTTTGGTACATTGACTTTCAGTTTCTAAGTTGTTTCTTCCGCATTTGTTTAGTATAGTTCTTTAGATTTCTTATTGAAGTTTATAAGAACTTCATTAATTAGTTATTTAATCTGTTTTCGTAGTTTAATACCTTAGTTTTGGTTTAGTTGCTTGTTTTGAGTTGTAGTAATGGTTCTCCTACCGGAGGGTTAGTGTGGGTGCCAATCACGACGGTCTGGGTCGTAAAAAATTGGTATCAGAGCCTAGGTTCATTGATTTCGGTACAGCAAAACGAGTCTAATAGAGTCTCGCGGAACGGTACGGGGACGCCTTTACTTTTATTCGAGAGGCTATAGGACTTTAGGTAATCTCTCTATTTTTCTCTTGTCTCATTTCGTGCTATAACTTGATTCCTATTGGTATCTAACCTCATTCACTCTTCTGTCCGCAGATGGTTAATACTAGATTCAACAGCGTCAGGCCCACAACTCCCATTAATGCTCCGATTGAGGAACCTGTAGCGAAAGGTCGCGGTCGAGGCAGAGGTAGAGGAAGAGCTAGAGGTAGAGGTCGTGGAAGAGTAGCACCCACCGTGAATGAGGTACCTGTTGAGAACGTGCCTGCGAATGAGAACCCTCTGGCGTAGCATGAAGAGATAGAGGAGAATGTGGATGTTGAAGATGTTGAGGAGATTGGACATGAGGAAGAGATACCGGCTGGAACTACAAGCACTCCTTTTTTGGACCCAGTGTTAGCTCAACAGATCATGTCGTTCTTGAAAGGATTGGCTGGTCCTGGAGTGCTTTCATCTGGCCAAGGAACTCAAGTTCCCGCTAATCCCCCTGTTGCTAGCACTGCGCCTAAGACGGGTGGAATGGGAGGTAATGATGCTTTCTTCCGTCCTTTGTTGGGTTCTATTATGACAGGAAATGAGCATGACATGTTGACTAAGTTTCTGAAGCTTAAGCCACCAGTATTTCTTGGTTCTGAGACTGAAGATGCTTATGAGTTTATCTTAGACTGTTATGAGAGGCTACATAAATTGGGTATTGTTCACCAACATAGGGTTGAGTTCGTTTCCTTTGAACTTCAAGGTGAGGCCAAGCAATGGTGGAGAGCTTATATGGAATGTAGATCTTCTACTTTACCTCTACTTACTTGGACCCAATTTCATGCTTTGATTCTAGAAAAGTATGTGCCTAGAACTTTGAGGGATCGCAAGAAGGATGAGTTTATGGCCTTAGAGCAAAGTGGTATGTCTGTGACTGCTTATGAGGCCAAGTTCTATGCTTTATCCAGATATGCTACGCAGTTGGTTACTACTGAGGAGGAGAGGATACGATTATTTATTAGAGGTTTGAATTCTGAGTTGCAAGTATTATCTGTTCATATGACTTCTGCAGGGAGGAGTTTTAATGAGGTGATAGACTATGTTAAGAAAGTGGAGGGGTAAGGCGAGACGGTCAAGCCAAGGCGTTGGCAAAAAGGGCCAAGAACTCGGGTAACTTTCAAAGTTCTTATGCTAGGGGATCCGGAAGGCCAACGCTTGCGGCCAAGCCAATTCAGTCCGCCTCTACATGTAATTATTCGGGAACTCCATCTTATAATTTTCAGGATAGCCAAGGAGGCGTGCCTTCGGCGGGCAGCAGACCATCCTATGATCGTATATGTTATAACTGTGGAGAACTTGGACATATGAGGAGAGATTGTCCCCACCCACGTGTGTTAGATTTCGCGCAGGAGAAGTCTAGAGCAGTGGTACCCACGAGGAATGGTATTAATAGTCGAGGGCGTCCACAAGGTTGGCGAGGAGGTAATCAACGAGGCTGTGGATAAGGCTGCGCAATGGACCGGAACCAACCGGTACCGGATCGGAACGGGACTGTTTGACCGGTTTGTTGACCGGTACCGGGATGAACCGGACCGGAATTAACGGGATGGATACTCGGTTCCATCCTGTCCCACTATATATCGGGATGGAACGGGATGGGATAAACGGGACGACACATCTAGCTATTTCAAAAAATGATTAAAATATTTTTAGTATTTTGATTTTTTTGAATTTACGAAAATATGAATGTTTTTTTATTTTTCTAAGTTTAAACTTTAAATTAATAGTTTTGAAATTTATAATGTAATTTTACTTAAGTTTATTTTAAAGATATTTTTTTTAATTTTTACCTATTAAGTTTACAAGTTAAGCTTAATAAAGTTTTTTTAAAAGTTTTTTAGTTTAGTTTTCAAATTTCAAGATTTGAATCTATTGAAGTTTATAAGTTATTACTTATTAATATGTTATAACTTGTAATTTAAATAACTTGAGTTTGTAATTTAAAAAAAATAAATAAAAATAAGGATAAAACAATGACACAAAAGACAAAATTTTAAAATATCAATCCAATTTATTTAAATTTGTATTACAAATTACAATAACAATTTACAACTATTAGTAGAGTGCATAATTTAAGCAGCCACCTTCTAGGAAGGGTTCTGTTTCAACGAAGCCTCGAATGTAATACTAATAGTTGTATAGTCCCGTAAAGCCTTTCTCTAACTCAGTTATAGATTGACCGTAATCAACTACTGGTCTTGGTAAAGCTTGTTGACGATCTTGAAGTTCCATGCCATCGTCTCTACCACATCCAATGACTGAATCTATGAAAAGTTCATATTGACTATCTAACTTTGGAAGTCCTTGATTTCTACGCTCAACATTTATCCAATATCTAAAAAGCACCGATATCTCCAAACTGTCTTCTGCTAACGAATATATGTGGTCTCCAATTTGAAATCTTGCCGCGCTGAAAGCTGCCTCC
>NW_006239067.1:197877-200128 GCF_000226075.1 Solanum tuberosum
AAAGATATATGAAATCTCACATATATGTATTAAAATTTCGGAAATAGTAGGATAATACATTCCAGAAAATTTTTTAGTAGCATCATAAAGCGATTTCAAAAATATTCTAAGTTCATTTACTTCATCCCAATCACTATCATTAAGTTTAAATTCAGGATAAGCATTATGACTATTAAATTGCATAGTAATAGGTTCTCTATATGTATAAGCAACTTCAAGCATATCATAAAAGGAATTCCATCAAGTTTTTACATGTTTTGAAACTTTTCTAAACGGAAGTTTATATGCATTACAAAGCTCTTTAAATTTATTAATTCTACTACTACTATGCATATGAAAAATATAAAAACAAGCATTATCAACTTTGTCACAACTATTTTCAAATAATTTGACACCGTCACTAACAACCAAATTTAATACATGTGCAACACATCTAACATGAAAAACATATTTACTAATAGGACAAATTCTAGGTTCTAGCATATTAATAGCATTTAAATTAGCAGAAACATTATCTAAAGTAATACTAATGACTTTATCACAAAAAACCAAAAAAATCTAAAATTTCCAACACAGTAGTAGCAATATACATTATAGTTTTTTTTTGTTGACAAATTTTATAACCGATAATTTTTTTTTGTAAATTCCAATTATAATCAATCCAATGCGCAATAATAGTTAAATAATCAAAACCATTATGACTACGACCCATATCAGTGACAGTAACAACTCTACAATCCATTATTTCAAAATAGGCACGCAAAAATTGACAATGTTTTTCTTGAAATTCAAAAATATCTCTTTTTACCATGCTTCTTGATAAACCTTTAAAAATAGGATTATATGTATCACGAATATATGTAATAAAATCCAGATGTTCTCCAAAACTAAAAGGTAAACCACAAACAACAACCATTTTTGCAAAATTTTCACGATCATGATCCTTATTATAGGTTCGATGTGTAAGAGGACCACTTGGGTTCGAAAGTATTTAATTCACCTTGAACCATATTTGACCCTCTAGCCGATGCTCCAATGCTAGAATCTTCACAAACATTAAGAGAAGATAAATATGCAAACCACTCTTGACTATGTTTTTGCATCAAATGCTTTTTTAATCCCCCCGTTGAACCTCCAGTCCACCAGATTTATATTTAAAATGTTGTTTACAAATATTACATATACTAAAAGTTTTTTCTTCATTCAAATAACAAAATTATCACACATTTGATTTTAAGGTACGTTGTACCTTGGTCTTACCTCTAGTTGGAACAATAGGGGGACAACTAGTTCCAACCGGAGGACTGTCCTCCTGAGGTGGAACTTCAGTACTATTGAGGTCGGGACTAGTCGGTGTATCATCTAAATCTTCTTCATCAATTTCTACTTCTTAATTTTCTTGATAATTACCATAATGTCTTTCAGAAACCTCTTCGGGAATTATAGGAGTATCCGAATTAATTTCTGTAGGACCGGGACGAGAAAAACTAGTTCCATTCACATGAGTAAATTCATCAGTATTCGTTCTAACAAGAGGAAAATTAGATTTAGAAGAACTAGAACCGTTCTTATTTTTGTAAACATATTTTTTACTCCGTGTACAATACCTTTTTTACCTCCACTCTTTTTAGAAGACTCCATGATATAAAATTATAAATTATGAAATACGAAATTTAAGAAGAACAAATAAAATATAACAAGAACAACTTAGAAATAATAAATACAAAAAATAAATATAAGATTAGAGAGTGGAACGAAGTTACCAAACGTTCGTGTAAAGAACAAACGATTATAACCAAAAATTGAAAAATTGATGTCGAAACTTGAAGTTTGAAGAAGATTTCTCCTCCAAAATTCACCAAATGGATAGTCAAATCTTCACAATTACAAAATAATATGATTGCAATTTAGAACTTGAAACTTGAAACTTTGAGAAAGATTGAAAATTGAGAAAAGATTAATATTTGTTATTGTAAATCTGTAGTTAAAAATATAAAGAGAGGGAATATTTATAGGATTTATATTTTAGAAATAAAAGGGGAGTAAGGAATTTGAGGATTTTTTTTTTACCGTTTGGATTTTTTTTTCTTTCACCTTACCGTTTGGAAATATCAACGGTTGAAATATTAACGTTTGGAAATATTAACTTTTGAAAAAAAAATGACTGTTGGGACTTGGGGCATTGGGCGTTGGGAAGGCTGGCAAAGTGGCAGACTTTTGACTAAGTCATTTCCCTTTTCAAGACAGCGCC
>NW_006239067.1:200186-220369 GCF_000226075.1 Solanum tuberosum
TATATATATATATATATATATATATATATATATATATATTATATTTGAAAAATTAAAAAAAAAAACCGAAATCGGAATGGAACCAGAGTGAACCGGTACTGGAATACCGATATCAAATTGTGATACCATTCCGTTTCGGGTACCGATTCACGGTATCTCATCCCGCCCCGACGATGACCTATCCGGAACAGACCGAAACGGTACCGGACCAGTACCGATACGACCCGATCCAACGCCCAGCCTTAGCCGTGGAGGTAGAGGAAATGGTAATGGTAATGCGAGCAGAGGTAATGTGCAACCAGGCAGAGAAGTGGTTCGTCAAGATGATAGGGCTCAATGTTACGCCTTTTTGGGCAAGAATGAGGCAAAGACATCTGACGCGGTGATCACATGTACTATTCTTGTCTGTGACTGGATCGCTAACGTGTTATTTGATCCGGCCTCTACTTATTCTTATGTATCTGTGCGATTTGCCTCCCAGTTTGATATGATTTGTGATGTACTTGATGCCTCTATCTATGTTTCTACCCCAATTCGAAAGTCAGTCATAGTCACCCATGTTTATCGTGCTTGTCCTATTTTGTTTATGGGTTTTCAAACGTGGGTTGATTTGGTGATTTTGGATATTACTGATTATGATATTATCTTAGGCATGACTTGGTTGTCCCCCTATTATGTTGTGTTAAATTGTAATACTAAGTCTGTAACTCTAGCAATTTCAGGAAGGAAAAAGTTAGAGTAGGAAGGGGTGTACAAGCCTAAGCAAGCTAAGATCATATCCTCCATTCGGGCTAGGAAACTAGTAGGGCAGGGTTGTTTAGCTTATTTGGCTCATATCCGAGATGTTGAGGTTGAGTCTCCATCTATTGACTCTATTCCTGTGGTGTCGGAATTTAGAGAAGTGTTCCCAACTGATTTGCCTGGTATGCCTCCGGATAGAGATATATATTTTTGTATTGATTTGGAACCTGGTACACATCCCATTTCTATCCATCCATATTGCATGGCTCCGACAGAATTAAGAGAGCTTAAGACTCAAATCTAAGAGCTTCTTGATAAGAGATTAATTCGACCTAGTGTTTCCCTATGGGGGTGGCCCAGCTTTGTTTGTGAAAAAAAAAGATGGTAGTATGAGAATGTGTATAGATTACCGGCAATTGAATAGGGCCACAATTCGAAACAAGTATCCCTTGCCTTGAATAGTTGATCTTTTCGACCAATTGCAAGGTGAATTAGTCTTCTCTAAAATTGATTTAAGGTCTGGTTACCATCAATTAAAAATTAGGCCTAAAGATATGCCCAAGACAACGTTTAGGACTCGCTATGGGCACTATGAATTCCTAGTCATGTCCTTTGGGTTGACTAATGTGCCTGCAGCTTTTATGAGTTTTATGAATGGGGTGTTCAAACCATTTCTTGATTCATTTGTGATAGTTTTTATTAATGATATTTTGGTCTATTTGAAAAGTGAGAAAGAGCATGCAGACCATCTTCGTATTATTCTGGGTGTTCTTGGGAAACAAACGTTATATGCTACATTTTCTAAGTGTGAATTTTGGTTGACTTCTATTGCGTTTTTGGGTCATGTAGTTTCGAAAGAAGGGGTAGTGGTAGATCCTCAAAAGATTGAGGCGGTTAAAAATTGGGTTCGGCCTAGCTCTGTGACGGAAGTTAGGAGTTTTGTGGGGTTCGCTAGCTACTATCATCGATTTGTGAAAAATTTTGCTTCTGTTGCCACTCAGTTGACTAATTTGACTAAGAAGGAGATACCATTCGAATGGGCTAAAAAATGTGAGGAGAGGTTTCAAAAGCTCAAGACTCTCTTGACTACTGCACCTATCCTAGCATTACCGGTGGAAGGTAAAGATTTTATAGTTTATTGTGATGCTTTTCATTCTGGATTGGGTGCTGTGTTAATGCAGGATAAGAATGTTATTGCTTATGCGTCGTGCCAATTGAAGGTGCATGAGAGAAATTATCCAACCCATGATTTAGAATTGGCGGCGGTAGTATTTGCTCTTAAGATCTGGCTGCATTATCTTTACTGTGTTAAGTGTGAAGTGTTTACTGATCATCATAGTTTGCATCATGTGTTCATTCAGAAGGATCTAAATTTGAGACAGCGAATATAGATAGAGTTACTCAAAAATTATGATGTGACCATTCAATACCATTCGGGTAAGGCTAATGTCCTGGCAGACGCTTTGAGTCAAAAAACGATAAGTATGGGTAGTTTAGCTTACTTAAGTGTAAGCAAGCAACCTTTGGTCAAACAAATTCAGACCTTAGAGTCAAAGTTCATGTAGTTGGGCATCTCTGAAAGAGGCGGGGTATTAGCTAGCATTGAAGTTAAGGCCGCATTCATTGAGGAGATCAAGGCCAAACAATTTGAGGATGAAAATTTGAATGAACTCAAGGAGAAGATGGCAAATGGTAAGGCACAAGAGACCACTCTTGATGCGGATGGTGTACTCAGCGTTAAATGGAGGATTTGTGTTCCTCAAGTTGATGACTTGATTAAAAAATTATTGGTAGAATCTCATGGTTCGCGATATTCTATTCATCCGGGTGTGACCAAGATGTATAGAGATGTGAAATTTTTTTATTGGTGGTCGGGCATGAAGAAAGACATAGCGGAGTTTGTGGCTAAGTATCAAAATTATCAACAAGTGAAGTATGAACATCAAAGGCCTGCATGTTTATTCCAGAGAATGTCAATTCTGAAATGGAAGTGGAAAAGAATAGCTATGGATTTTGTGGTTGGTCTACCCAAGACTTTGGGGAAGTTTGATTCTATTTGGGTAGTGGTTGATAGATTAATCAAGTCAGCCCATTTTATTCTGGTAAGGATAAATTATAATGCTGAGCAATTGGCTAAGATTTATGTGAAAGAGATAGTGAGATTGCATGGAGTGCCCCTTTCTATCATCTCAGATCGTGGTACCTAATTCACTTCTAAGTTTTAGAGGAAATTGTATGATGAATTGGGCCCCCAACTCACTTTTAGTACAACCTTTCTTCCACAGACAGATGGACAATCGGAGAGGACCATTTAAGTGTTGGAAGACATGTTGAGGGCATGTGTGATTGATTTTGGAGGGCATTGGGATAAATTCATACCTTTGTATGAGTTCACCTATAATAATAGTTATCACTGCAGCATTGATATGGCACCATTTGAAACATTATATGGGAGGGGATGTAGATCACCCATAACTTGGTTTGAGGCTGGAGATGTGAAACTTTTGGGGATTGATTTAGTGAAGGATGCTCAAGATAAGGTAAGGAGTAGTCAAGCTAAGCTTCTAGTAGCCCAGATTAGACAGAAGAAGTATGCGAATTATAAGGTAAGAGACATGGAATTTCATACTGGTGAGAATGTTCTTCTTAAGGTATCACCCATGAAAGGGTTGATGAGATTTGGTAAGAAAGGTAAGCTAAGTCCTAGATACATTGGTCCCTTTGATGTTCTTGAATGTGTAGGACCGATGGCGTATAGATTGGCTTTACCTCCAAATCTATCTGGTGTTCATCTGGTATTTCATGTGTCTATGTTGAAGAGATATCATGGTGACAGAGATTATATCATTAAGTGGGACTCAATTGTGTTAGACAAAGACCTCCAATATGAGGAAGAACCGATTGCTATTCTTGATCGTGATGTATGTAAGTTGAGGACCAAAGAGATTAAGTCCGTGAAGGTTCTATGAAAGCTTCATCCAGTTGAAGATGCTACTTGGGAAATCGAGAGGGAATTGCGAGACAAGTACCCCTAATTGTTCGTCGAATCAGGTACTACTTCGTTCTTTCCTTAGCCCACTTTTCCTAAGTTTTGTCACTTGGGGACGAGTGATGGGTAAATTGGTATCTATTGTAACAACCGGGTTCCGTCGTTATAGAAATGCCAACGGGATAAAATTTGGTGCCGAAAAAACTTTTTCGTAGTATTAGAATTTTCCCAACCTTGTCCAGCTTTGGACGAAATCGGAGTAGTTGAGGTGTAGGGACATCTGGTAACAATCAAGTGAATTAATTATGATTTTGATTGCATGAGTGGTTAGATAACTCGTTAAGGAATCCCTACGACTTTACGGAATTGAATTTGGATGAGTAGATCTCCGGGAATTGATCTTAGCGTGAAAGGTATTTTCTGAGCATCGTTGATTAAATGTGTGTTGTGGAATAGGGATTTGGAATTCTTAAAAATAACATTTTGTTTCGTTTTGGCCACTTTGGTGGGCGTTTCTGCCAGTTTGGTGGGGACGCTGTGGTGGGCGAGACGGGACTTAAAATCGTAATTACTCACTGGTTCAAAAATGCTGTTGTGGCGGGGAAAGGTGTCGCTCTGGCGTCGCTGCTACAGCAGGATGAGGGCTGCTGTGGCGGGCCATACGCTACTTAAAGTCATTAATAAACCCCTAAACGACCTTATTTAGCACTTTTCGACTTTTAAAGCTAAGGAACGAGAACCCCAGGCGATTTCTACCCGTTTTTCACCATTTTTGAGACTAAAGGTAAGCTTTTAACTCCCCGAATCCATTTTTCGATCCGTAGAACGAAATAGAAAGGGTTAATGTTGATGGAGGAGGGTTTTGATCTTGAGTCTATGGTGGAAACAACCATAAATTGGATAATTGGGGAATATGGGTTGATCTAGGGTTTTTTAGAATTGTTAGTAATCTGGGTAATTAATAATATTTATTGATTCCCGCATTATATTGATTGTTTGTAGACCAAGATCAAGCGAAACGAATCCGGAAAGGGAAGGATCAAGTTTCTTAGGGTTTCAAGCTTGTTTCGAGATATGTGATGGTTGTGATTCTATGATTGTGTGATGGTTGTTTGTTCTTGCTTCATTATGATACTTGTATATGTATGAATGTTGCAATATTGATCACACTTGTTGTAAATGAGATAGATGAATGATGATTGCCATGAAATTATGATGTAAATGTATGATCTTGATGATGTACTTGTGATTGTGATTGTGGTGTGTGAATGGGATCGGTTGCCACGTTCCGGCATAACTAACTGGGATCGATTGCCACATTACGACATAAATATGGGATCAGTTTCCACGTTCCGGCATAACATTGGTATCGGGTACCACTTTCCGGTATGCTAGCTGTTTGGGTTTGGGTTTCGTGAGAGGACCAATGATTTGTGATAACTGTATATTGATGAGCATGTTGATAATATTGTAGATGTTGATATATATGCATGTGATTATAATGTTGTTTGACTTGTTTGTGTTACACTATTGGGATAGCTGTGTGATCCTACCAGTACAATGTGGTTGTGTACTGATTCTGCACTTGCTCTTATTTTTGTTGAGTACAGGGCATCTTGAAGAGGCTATTAACAGACCTCGCTTAGGAGATTAGAGATCGTTGCATCGAATTCAAGGGTGAGCCAAATCTTCCGGCCTGCCATGGAATTATCTTTCGTCTATGTCCACCATTTTCGGACTTAGACATTTATTTTAGTTAGTTGATTAGTTGGGGTTGTGATCCTTCCTGTTTATACTTGTTATTTCTTTGATAATTTTGATACATTGACTTTCAGGTTCTAGGTTGTTTCTTCCGCATTTGATTAGTATAGTTCCTTAGATTTCTTGTTGAAGTTTATGAGAACTTCATTAATTACTTATTTAATCTGTTGTCGTAGTTTAATGCCTTCGTTTTGGTTTATTTGCTTGTTTTGAGTTGTAGTAATGATTCTCCCACTAGAGGGTTAGTGTGGATGTCAATCACGACGGTCTGGTTCGTGACTGACGGTGACCTCAGACTACCTGAACCAAGTGCTGAATAGTTCATGAGGAATCTGCCCAGTGTCCATCCATTTGATACAGTGTTTGCCCTTGCACATATCCAGCAGTGGAGAACCTACAACTGCAGGTATTTAGTTGCTTTACATTCATCATACAAATCATAAGAACAAATGTTAGTGTAACACCCTGTATCTCTATGCCAAAGTATGACTAGTCATACGCCAATGAATTTTTTCGAGCTTGAGAGAACATGGTAAGTGGCTAAATATATCAAAGAACCAATATATAAAGCTGTTTGAAGTGTTAAAATAAGGTTAAAAGTCAAGAAATCAAGTTGAAGAGTTCACTACGGTCGATTGTTTACATTGATCTCGTACATGGTATGACTTCAAACGTGTGCATCTCCCAATCTAAAAGAAATTAAGGGGTGTTCTACTTATTACTTTAAAGCTCTATGAGTTTTCTTTCCAACAAGTCAAACAGTTCATCAATCCATGTTTGGAGCAAAATCTTATGATCATTTTACCTGAAGATTGCAAAGCAGTATGTTGTGTAGCTATGCCGCCTCATATTTTGATATGCGGGCCACATTTTCAAGCACATATTGGCCCAAAATTTCCAAACATTCTATTAGGAAGTGTGTTGCATATCCGGCTGCATACCCCAATATGTGGCCAGCATATTGCTCCGCAGATGGGCTCATCATTCTCACTTCATTATCACTTCATTTTCATTCATTTTTGGACGTCCCAAACTTATTTTTCACATCATGGTAAGTTATCTCCATGGATTCTTAGTTATTTCTTCACCTAATACACAATTCTAACACCATTCCCTCTTCAATCTCTAGCAACATTATTGGTTTTTTAAAAGATGCGGCAGCAAAAAGGGATTGAAAATGTCTCTTTATAATTTTATTAATCACAAGAGGGTTTTAAATAGTCAACTTAAAAGACAAAATCTGCATAATTTAAAATTCAGAACAAACAAAAATATCTCAACAAACTAATTATCTAATAGAAATTTAAAATTCAAACAATCATAAAATTAAGCAACTTATTAAACTAAGAACTATTGCAAAAACTGTAACATCTCTCAATTTGAAATAAATAGGAAGAATCCAATAATTGGAAATAACCACTTTTGGAAAGAACTAAAATCTGGAAAATTTTGTTAAGTTAGAATAAGTGAGTTTTTGGTCAACTTCAAACGGTCATAACTTCTAGCTCAGGATGAGTTAGTAGTGGTTCCAGATAACGTAGGAAAGATCGTGGAATAATCTTTCCAACACCACCGAGTTTGCGCAATTCCGAGTTCGTATGAGTGAGATATGCTCTTTGGAAGTTGGGCGCTTGATTAAGGAAATGTCCAATCCGGATTTTAGAAGGGTGTTTTGGTCTTTTACTTACCCTTTTATTTTTATTCGTTTTTGGTAGTTACTTAGGGGTCTAAACTGATCTTAGTCAGTTTACGCTTTTGAGAAAAGATTTAGGGTTTTAGAGAAGAGAAAAGAAGAGGAGAAAAGAGGAGGAGAAGCAAGAAAATCGTCGAGTTTAGCTTGTGGATTTCATCGGGGGTGATCCCTACAACGTATGTGAGATCACATAGCGTTGGGTTAGTTCACCCATGCGCCAAATACATCGTTTTTCACCAGTTTTTCGTTGTTTAACCTATTTAAGTTATTCTAAAGTGTATTAACACTTTCCGTTGATTCTAACTACTATAAATGACTTCTAAACATCTAGAAATCATCCATAAACATGAATCATAACCTTGAATCCATAAATTCAAATTCAAGGAAAGTTAAGATCCAAGTCTAGGAAGTTCTTCGAGTCTTTTCAAGAAGTCTTTTGCAAATGCTTTTAACTCTGTTTTAGAGACTTAAAGTTCAAGTTGAGTAAAGAGTAAAGAGTAGAGATTTGAAGTTCATTTCTTCAAAGAAGTATATGAGAACTAAGTATTCCCAAGAAGTTTTAAAATGTTTTAACTTTTGAGAAAGAAAGGGAACATCGATTTCAAGAGAGCTTTTAAGCTAAGCTTTGAGTAATTATCTCAAACAAAAGAAAGAAGTTATGATTGAAATCATTTGAGCTAAGTATATTTTGGGAGTAGTATTAAGCACCGATATGGGGATGCGAGTTCATATTAACTCAAGTCTCCATAAACCATGTAGCCATCATGGGTAGTAAAGGGTCATACTTTTTAGATGACTCTTTAAGATAATTTTAGCATAGACTAGTGGATCCATTTAGTGAGTTAGGTTTTATACCCCGGCAAGGTATAGGACGGTCCTTGGTAACGTGAGGTAAAACGTTGTATCATAACTATAACTTTCAAGTGATGGTTGTCGGTTAGAGAATCTCCTACAGAAACTATATTAATTTCTTATATGAGTAAAGTTAAGTTTGTTATTGCTTTATCTTTAATGAACTAAGTTGTTTTTACAGTTTTATAAAGCTTTTCATATATTGCATGTGTTTCATTTCTTTATTTTGAGTTAAGTTACTCATGAGTCGAGAAGAGCCAAGGTAAGTGTTTCTTTCAGAATCCTTTCAAGCCTACATCTTGTTTTAGCATTTCAACTCGCATACTTGTACATTCAATGTACTGATGCCAGTTGGCATACATCTTATTATGATGCAGACGCAGGTAACCAAGATCAGCATCTAGTGCCTCGTTGATCAATTTTGAGCACTCAGAGTCAGTTGGTGAGCCTCCTTTCTTTCTGGAGGACTCCTTTTACTTGCTTTCTAGTATTTCAGTTGTTAGGATGATCGGGGGTCTTCTCCCGACATCCCTCTTTGTTTAAGAGGCTTCATAGACAGTTAGCAATCAGTTGTCTTTACATTATCATTTCATATGTTAAGACTTGAGTTGCCTTTTTGGCCAAGTTGAATGTTTGATCTCTAAACATTCCAAGTTATTTTATTAAGCTATTTGAGTAAGTGCATTTGATCATTGTAATAATGCTTAGAGTCTTCCGCCGAGTCAGTTAGTCAGGCCAAGGGTTCGCTTGAGGCCATCAATGGTCTTCGAGTGCCAGCCACGTCCATGGTGTAGGATCGAGGCGTGACAATAACTAAAAGCAAAATTCAACACTTCTCCCCTGCTTTAGTTACTGTAATTGAAACAATGCTCTTCCTCAATTTCTGCTTTGGCAATTGATGTTGAATTCTATCCATTGGAAGAATTATTTTTCCATTACAATATTCCACAATCATAGGTTTCAAAATAAGATTTCATTCTCACTGACCAAAATTGATAGTTTTCATCAATGAAAATTTGTGGGGCATTGAAAAAGAGATTGTTGCTTGCCACTTTTTTTTAGGTTAAAAGTAGCATGTGCATTGAAAAAACACGATTTGAAAAAATAGCCCTTATGAGTTGAAAAATAGCTCTTACGAGTTAAAAATGCTTTTTAGAGGAACTTGTAGACAGTAAAATTCGAGTCAAAAAAATAATAATCAACACTTGAAAGTATCTCAACAATCGTATTAATTGATTTCAAAATATAAGCGTTACAATCTCTATGATTCGTCTTTTCAGATATAAATTCAAGGGCTCTTGAGCTTGTTCTTGGATTCAAGGGCTTTGAGCTTGTTCTTGAAGGACTTTGTTCTTGACTTATAGTTGAATTCAAGGGCTCCGAGCCTGTACTTTCTTAGTGGGTAAAAGTTTGACATTGGTTGGGGAATGAACTGGTGGTCTCCTTATATGGACTTGTGCAATCCTCCCTCATGAGCTAGCTTTTGAGGTTGAGTTAGGCCCAAGTGTCATATCTTTATATGGTATCAGAGCTAATTTCATCCCCGTTTGGGATCCAAGTCCACGCTCCAGCCTGGTCTAGGTGTGAAGGGCGGTGTTAGAGTTGGTAAAAGTCTCAAATTGGTTGGGGAATGGACTGGTGGTCTCCTTATATGGATTTGGGCGATCCTCCTCTCATGAGCTAGCTTTTGGGGTTGAATTAGGCCCAAGTGTCATATCTTTACATTCTCAATTGTTTGAATTCTTGAACTTGTAGGGAAATCTGTGGCGCTTGATCCACGAGCTCTCTCTAGCTTCTTGTTAGGATTCTGGTGTGATTTTTGAGGACCCCTATTTATAGTTATAGAATAGAGGAGTTATGATGAAACAAGTTTCTCTTCGGCCAATCAAATTTAAATGACATGATGATATTTGTTTGGTCAGCACACATCACTTGTACACGTGCCATATTTTTATAGGGATATGAGTGTCATGATCCTATTGGCTTCTTTGTATGACTTGGCATGTTATGTCATCTGACACGTGGTACCAAACTAGGCCTCAAGATGAGATGAAATTGTTCTTAGCAAAGTGGGTTCATCTAAAATAACCTAAATTAATGAACTTGGACATTAATTAAGTCCATATTTATTGGACTTGAATAATTAGCTCAATTTTATAAATACATAATATTTATTTGGACTAATATATTCATTAATTTAATATAATTCAAAATCATTTTATAAATTTATATTTAATAAATTTTAAATGATTACAAATGTCTCTTCCTTCAAATCTTGTTGAGATATTTTATCTTTTGAAAACGAGGCTTGAAGTACTAATTTAATGTTATAATTGAGATGTTATTTAAAAGAAACAAAAAATTTGGATCAAGATATGTCATATCAAATGAAGACATTTTGAAATATAAATTTATAAAATGATTTTGAATTATATTAAATTCATGAATATATTAGCCCAAATAAATATTATGGATTAATACAATTGGTTTAATTATTTAAGTCTAATAAATATGGATTTAATTAAAGTCTATATTCATTAATTTGGACTACAATAGATGAATCCACTTTACTAAAACCAATGTCATCTCATCCTAGAAGCCCAATTTTGTGCCACATGTCAAATGACATGGCATGCCAAGTCACACAAAAAAGTCAATAGGATCATGTCATGTGTCAAAATGACATGACATTTCTATCTTAGTCAAAGGCCAATAAAAATCTATCGCATATACAAGTGATGTGTTCCAACCAATCAAGTATCGTCATGCCACTTAAATCTGATTGATGGAAGGAAAATTTGTTTACGTGATAACTCCTTTATTCTACAACTATAAATAGAAGTCCTCAAAATTCAGAAATCACACCAGCATTCTAACAAGAAGCAAGAGAGAGCTCGTGGATCAAATGTCAAAGATTTCTCTACAAGCTACAAGTTCAAAAATTCAATACCAAGACCACCATATTCAAGAACAAGCTCAAATACCCTTGAATTCAAGTACAAGTCAAGATCATGATCAAAACTACCAGATTTAAGAACAAACTCAAAGCTCTTGAATTCAAGTACAAGTCAAGATCAAGATCAAGACCACAAGATTCAAGAACAAGCTCAAAGACCCTTGAATCCAAAGTACAAGTCAAGTTCAAGTTCATCAAGATTCAAGAATAAACCCAAAGGCCCTTGAATCCATAGTGCACGTCAAGATCAAGACAACAAGATTCAAGAACATGTCCAAAAGCCCTTGAATCCAAAGTACAAGTCAAGATCAAGACTATAAGATTCAAGAACAAGCCCAAAAGCTCTTGAATCCAAAGTACAAGTCAAGTTAAAGGTCATCAAGACTTAAGAACTGGCCCAAAAGTCCTTGAATCCAAAATACCAGTCAAAATCAAGTTCATCAACATTCAAGAACAAGCCCAAAATTGGTTCAAGTCAAGATCAAGTTCAAAATTTATGATCAAGAGCCCTTGAGTTTATATCAGAGGATTCATAAAGATTGTAATGCTCATATTTTGAAATCAAGCCATAGATATAGAACTAAGGCTGGAAAAGGGACGGGGACGCCTTTGATCGGGATTCAACCGAACCCGAGATGAACCGGATCGGGATTCGCGGGACAAGATTAACTCCCATCCAGTCCCACTATATTAGTGGGATAGAATAGTGTTTGATAGGACATGATGCGGGATTTTGTTTTTTTTTTAATTTTTTTGAAGTTATATTTTCTGAATATCATTTTTAATTTTATTGTTTTCAATAACATTTTTACTTATTAAGTTTTGAAAATGTCAAATCCCATCTTTTAAATTTAAAAGTTCAAAATTAAAATTTGAACTTTGAAATTTAAAACTTGAAAGTTCAAATTTGAATTTGATTTTTAAATTTCAAAGTAAGTTTAGTATATATGTATGCATTAAAATTTAAATGCAAGACAACAGTTGTATAAAAAATACTTGGATAAAGTCTTTAAATTTATTCAAGTAAAATCTAATTGCAACTTACAAATATTAGAGGAGTAAATAATCTACGCAGCCACCTTCTAAGAAGAGTTTTTGTTCAATAAATTCTCGTATGTAAATCTAATATTTAATATTAATCAAATATTTGTTACAAATATTAGAGGAGTAACTAATCTATACAGCCACCTTCTAGGAAGGGTTCTGTTTCAATTGGTTCTCGTATCTAATCTAATATTTGTATTCTCCAATAAAACTGTATTCTAACTCTTGTATAAAATCGGCGGTAACATCCTCCGATCTTGAAAATGATGCTAGAAACTCTTGTGCCTCTAATTCATCGTCACTAGATCCAATTGCTGAATTAATCCAAGCTTCTTGTTTGGAAGTTAACTTTGGCAAATTATAATTTCTCCTCTCGGCGTTGACTTAGTCTCTAAATTAAACTGATGTCCTCAAGCTCTTTTACCAATGAATGTCTGTGATCTCCAATTTGAAATCTTGTCGCACTAAAATCAGCATCTGAAGCTTGAATAGCTAGAACATCACGAAACATTTTACTAAGATTTGGAAATGCATTGTCATGTCTCCTCCACCATGCGAATATTTCTATGTTGTCATGCTCGTCGTCAACTATTTCCAAAGACTGATTAAGACATTCTTCAAAATCATCACGGTTAGTAGAATTAAGACCAAGAAAACCTCGCATAAAATTATCAATTTCATCATTACTAAGGTTGGCAAGGGGACGGGGACGCTGGGACGAGACAGAGGGAGACGGGATGGGATGGGGGACGCCTTTGACTGTGATTCAACCAGATACGAGATGAACTGGGCCGAGATTCACGGGACAAGATTAATTCCTATCCCGTCCCACTTTTGTTTTTTTTCCTTACTACCTTTTTTAGATAAATTAAATATATTAGAAATAGTGGTTGTTACTTTTTCCTTACCGGTAATTTTTTTATTAGAACTCATTTAATATAATTTGAAGTGTAATATAAAATAATAATAACACAAAAACTAATTACGAAAAAAATTAATAATAAAGAAATGGAACGAATGTACCAAGTCTACGTTAATAGTAGACGGTAATAACCAATTCTTGAAGCTTGCTCCAAAAATATTGTTGTAGTTTGTAACTTGTATTTTGAATACTTAATAGCAATAATATAAAATATAAATAAATTGCATTATAAATATTATGATATAAATTGAGAATTAAGTAGGAATCAAGATTCAAGAATAAGAGAATATAGATGAGAGAGTAGATAATTTTGTGAGAAATAGTGAAGGATAGAGGGGTATTTATAATATAAAAAAGGGAAAAAAGATAAATATACCCCCGAACTTTGATAGATGGTACGTCTATGCCCTCTGTTATACTTTTCGTCCATCTCAGCCCTTGTCGTCCAATTATTGGTACACACATGCCCCTCTCACTAACGGCCTCCTCATTCTGTACACGTGTCTAAATCCTAAGCAACTACCCGTTTGACCATTGCTTTTAACCCATAAACTAATAACCCGCCCCACAACCCAATTCTCTCTAAAATATCTTAAGACAAAATTAAAAGACCCAAATATTCTAAGTCTCGTTCATATCTCACAAACCCTAGCCTTCATCAGTAAAGTTCGTTGATTCCATAGTTTGTTGGTCGATTCCAGCGTGTGTTCGTCGATTCCATCGTGTTTTCGTCATATCACTGAGATCCGGTCAAAGATACCCAAATATCCTAAGTCACTTTCGTATCTCACATATATTGTTTTCTATTTTTGATTTGCATTCGTATGTAGTAAAGAAATGTGTTGTTGCGTTTTGATTCTCACTTGTTTCTTTAGTTATTGTGTAGAATATGCTTTTTATAGTGAAAATGTAGGGGTTTGTTCACTTTTATCCGAAAAAATGAAGTTTTTTTTCTAGGGTTTCACTTTAGAGTCTTTTTATGTTGTTTGTTAGGCTTTCGTGCAACTTTTTGTTAAAGAATTGTTTTTTTTTTGTTTGTATTTAGATGTGTTGGTTTGGTAGTATCATTTTCTGTTCCTTTTATTTCAGATTGTCTCCCCTAACTTTATTCCATTACTTTGTCTTCATGCCTTTATGTTGTAGGTCCATAAGAAATAATTGATTGTTTTTATTAATTTCATTCTAATTGTAGGACCACTTGTTTAATTACTAACTGTGGACCACTTGTTTAATTGTTAATTACTAATTGTGACTTACTAACTTACTATGTGACTGTGACTTACTAACTTTCTATGTGACTGTGACTTAGGAATTAGTTAGTAAGTCACAGTCACATAGTAAGTTAGTAAGTCACAGTCACATAGAAAGTTAGTAAGTCACAATCACATAGTAAGTTAGTAAGTCACAATTAGTAATTAACAATTAAACAAGTGGTCTACAGTTAGTAATTAACAATTAAACAAGTGGTCCACAGTTAGTAATTAACAATTAAACAAGTGGTCCACAATTAGTAATTAACAATTAAACAAGTGGTCCTACAGTTAGTAATTAACAATTAAACAAGTGGTCCTATAGTTAGAATGAAATTAATAACAACAATCAATTATTTCTTATGGACCTACAACATAAAGGAATGAAGACAAAGTAATGGAATAAAGTTAGGGGAGACGATCTAAAACAAAAGGAACAGAAAATGACACTACCAAACCAACAAATCTAATTACAAACATAAAAAAAACAATTCTTCAACAAAAAGTTGCATGAAAGCCTACCAAACATCATAAAAAGACTCTAAAGTGAAACCCTAGAAAACAAACTTCATTTTTTCGGATAAAAGTGAACAAACCCCTACATTTTCACTATAAAAAGCATATTCTACACAATAACTAAAGAAATAAGTGAAAATCAAAACGCAACAACACATTTCTTTACTACCTATGAATGCAAATCTAAAATAGAAAACAATATATGTGAGACACGAAAGTGACTTAGGATATTTGGGTACCTCTGACCGGATCTCAGTAATATGACAAACACACGGTGGAATCGACCAACAAACTATGGAATCGACGAACTTTACTGATGAAGGCTAGGGTTTGTGAGATACGAACGAGACTTCTAATATTTGGGTCTTTTAATTTTGACTTAGGATATTTTAGAGGGAATCGGGTTGTGGGGCGGGTTATTAGGTTATGGGTTAAAAGCAATGGTCAAACGGGTAGTTGCTTAGGATTTAGACACGTGTACATAATGAGGGGGAAGTTAGTGAGAGGGGCATGTGTGTACTGATAATTGGATGACAAGGGCTGAGATGGATGAAAAGTATAACGGAGGGCATATACGTACCTTTTATCAAAGTTCAGGGGTACATTTGTCTTTTTTCCCTATAAAAAATGGAGTAAAGTGTATTTTATGTAACTTTAGGTTAAAATAAAAGTTTAAAAAGTAGAGGTGGTGGTAGGGGGTGTTTGGGAGGTGTAAAAAGGCATAAAAAATCAGATATAGCTGTGAGGGCCCCCCTACTAGTTGTTTCCCTTACGACTAATTATTTGAAAAAAAATAATTAAAGATCCCTGAACCGTCCCCTCCCCAATCCCTTAACCCCCTATCCCCCTAACCCGGTTCACCACACGGGACCGGGACCGGCAAGACGAGTCTCGAGTCGGTACTGGGCCGACCGTCTTGATCCCCTTGCCAGGCCTATATAGAACAAGCCATAGTGGAGGTAACTAAGTCTTTGATTAATTTCCAACATGACAGGTATGACAAAAATAAAGGCAATGAGTCTAAGGGTAGCACTGAAAAAGTTGGGGGAGATCATGGAAAAAGTAAAGAGACCTACCAACAACGCCTTAAAACTCAAGATGTCAACAAGTTCGATTACAAGAAGTTGAGTGGCCACCAGAGCTATGCAGAAAAAAAGTAAAGGTCAAGAAAAAGGACTGCTACATATGCGGAGGTCCACATGGTTTCAAGAATTGTCCTGACTTAAAGTCTCATGACATAGTGCATGAGCAGAAGGGGCAAAAGCAAGGAGAGACTTCGGGTGCAACACAATTAGATATGATAGGACAATGTAGATTGTCAAGAAGCAATCTATCCAACCCAATGATGATGCAATCATTACATGGATCTCACCATCAACAAGAAGCCCACTCGTGCACTGGTGGACACTGGAGCAACTCATAACTGTGACCAAGGCCGCAACAAAAAAACTAGAGTTGAAGCTTGCTCCAACTAACTCTTATATTAAGACTGTGAATGTTGAGGCTCAAAATGCTCATGGTGTAGCTAACGGTGTTAGTGTCAAATTGGGCAATAGGAAAGGTACGACAATTTTTATCGCCATTTAGGCTTGACAAGGGGACCGAGATAGCCTATGTCCCGACCCAGTACCAGCTCGAGACCTGTCTCGCTGGTCTCGGTCCCGTGTGGTGAACTGAGTTGGGGGGATAGGGGGTTAGGGGACCGGGTAGGGGACGGTTTAGGGATCTGTCCCGCTTGACCCGGCCAGGTCTGGCCCGTTTTCGGCCTGGCTAAACCGATCGATCTTGCGGGACGGTTTTAATTCTTTTTAAAATTTTCAAATAATTAGTCATTAGGGACCGTTGGGGCAATGGTTAGTGGGCCCCCAACGGCTGTATCTGATATTTTATGCCTTTTTACACCTCCCAAACACCCTTACCACCCCTTACTTTTAAAACTTTTATTTTAACCGTAAAATTACATAAAATACACTTTAGTCCATTTTTTATATTATAAATACCCCTTTTACCCTTCAGTATTTCTCACAAAATTATCTACTCTCTCATCTATATTTTATATTCTCTCATTCTCTTTATTCCATTTAATTCTAAATTTTCAATTTATATCATAATATTTTATATTTCAATTAATATCATAATATTATAATGCATTTTATTTATATTTTATATTATTGTTATCAAGTATTCAAGTTACAAGTTACAAGTTACAAACTATAACAATATTTTTGGAGCTGGTTTCAAGAATTGGTTATAGCCGTCTGCTATTAACGCAAAAGTTTGGTACTTCGTTCTATTTCCTTATTTATTAAATTTTTCGCAATTAATTTTTGTGTTATTATTTTTATATTACACTTCACATTTTATTAAATATGAGTTCTAATAAAAAAAATACTGATAAGGGAAACGTAATAACCATTATTTCTAATATATTTAATTTCTCTAAAAAAGGTAGTAAGAAAAAAAATGAAAATGAGATGGGATGGGACATAATCTTGTTCCGCGAATCCCATCCCGATTCATCCCAGATCCGATTGAAGTCCGGTCAAAGGCGTCCCCATCCCATCCCCGTCCCCTTGCTAGCCTTAGTAATGATGAAATTGATAATTTTATGCTAGGTTTTCTTGGTCTTAATTCTACTAACCATGATGATTTTGAAGAATATCTCAATCAGTCTTTAGAAATAGTTGACAACGAGCATGGAAACATAGAAATATTAGCATGGTAGAGGAGACGTGGCAATACATTTTCAATTCTTAGCAAAATGTTTTGTGATGTGCTAGCTATTCAAGCTTCAGAGGCTGCTTTTAGTGTGACAAGATTTCAAATCGGAGATCACAGACATTCATTGGCAGAATAAAGCTTGGAGACATTAGTTTTATTTAGAGATTAGGTGAACGCTGAAAGGAGAAATTATAATTTGCCAAAGTTAACTTCTAAACAAGAAGTTTGGATTTATTCAACAATTGGATCTAGTGACGATGAATTAGAGGCACAAGAGTTTCAAACATCATTTCCAAGACCAGAGGATGTTACCGTCGATTATATACAAGAGTTAGAATAGAGTTTTATTGGTGAGTACATATATTAGATTAGATACGAGAACTAATTGAAACAGAACCCTTCCTAGAAGGTGGTTGCGTAGATTAGTTACTCCTCTAATATTTGTTACAAATATTAAATTTACATACGAGAACTTATTAAAACAGAACTCTTCCTAAAAGATGGTTGCGTAGATTAGTTACTCCTCTAATATTTGTAAATTGTAACTTGTAACTTGTAAGTTGCAATTAGATTTTATTTGAATAAATTTAAAGGTTTTATGCAAGTCTTTTTTATACAACTATTGTCTTGTATTTAAATTTTAATGCATACAATCATACATACATATATACATATATACTAAGCTTACTTTAAAATTTGAAATTTGAATTTTGAAATTTAAAAGTCAAATTCAAATTTAAATTCTCAAGTTTTAAATTTCAAGGTTCAAATTTAAAAGATGAAATTTGAAATTTTCAAAACTTAAGCATTTTTACATAGCTAAAAAATGTTATTGAAAACAATAAAAATTAAAAATGCTATTAAAAAAAGTATACCTTCAAAACAATTAATTAAATATATTAAAAATAAAAATCCTGCGTCCCGTCCCATCCCGTCAAACACTGCCCCATCCCGTTAATATAGTGGGATGAGATGGGCTTAATCTTGTCCCGCTAATCTTGGCCCGATTCATCTCGGGTCTGGTTGAATCCCGATCAAAGGCGTTCCTGTCCCATCCCATCCCCCTTTGTCCCGTCTTGGCGTCCCCGTTCCCTTTCCAGCCTTATCGCCACTACGATGGATACTTGGAAGGCAGATATGGTATGGAAACCAAGGTGGAAAGGGAGATCACTGATATAATCAGAGAAGTTTAGTGAAACAAATGGGTTAATTATGTTCAATTAGAGGCTAATTGGACTAGAGGAGGCATTGTCATAATGTGGGACAAAAGAGTATGGAAGGGGAAAATTAGTAGTGTAGGCATGTAAAGTGTCACCTGCAGTTTCATAGGGAAGTGCCAAGATTTAAATTGGCATCTCATAAGAGTTTATGCTCCAAATGTCAGGGAGGAAAGGGAAGAAACTTGGTGGGAGATTGGTGCAGCCAGAGGACTACATTGGGTCCTTTGTAATGAATCCAGGGAAAGAAGCAAACAACCTCAAAATTTATGCAAACTCTATATCCAAAAGGCCTATGATCAAATGAACATGATGTTTTTGATATTGATGATGGCTTTGGATCCAACTGAATAAGATGGGTGAAATATTGCATTAGCACAATGAAGTTTTCAGTCCTAATAAGCATGACCCTTGTGGATTTTTTCCTTTCCAAAGGGACTAAGACATGGTGATCCCTTATCACCTTTCCTCTTCATCCTAGTTATGGAAGGTCTAAGTCACTTAACAAAGACATCCAAGGAAAAGGATTGGGTTAAGGGTTTTCAGGTGGATAACAGAGGCTATAAACAACCTAGAGATAACTCATCTTCAATATGCAAATGATACTCTAGTTTTTTTGTGGAGCTGCTATTGGTCAAATGTTGATACTAAGGGCGATCTTCATAATTTTTTAAGTTGTCTCTATGTTAAACATCAATTGGGGAAAGAGCTACATGTACCCTATTAATGAAGTGACAAAGGTGGACAATCTGGCAACTATTTTGGGATGGAGAGTAGGTGTCACGACCCGAGCCTACACCCTGGACGTGGCCGGCACTCGAGAACCATTGTTGGTTCCCAAGAGAACCCTCATCCTAGCTGAATACAAGCGGAAAACTGATTCAAGCATACAAAAGCTTAAAAATTGAATAAAATTCATGAAACTTAAACACAAGCTTTAACTCAAAAGAAAACTGAATAAAAATAAATTATTCAACTCGCCATAAAATAGGAAACTTTAGTCTTTAAAATATTTAATAAAATAAATGGCATAGACTTCTCAACTATACTGACTATCTATGAATACTCAAGGAATACTCCAAACTACTCAAAACTACTCAAACTTACCCAACTCAGAAGTACTTAAGGATAAAATACTCAACTCAGACATTAGATACTCAACTCAAGGATATGATATTCGACTCTGGGTACTCAACTCTAGATACTCAACTTTGGATACTCAATCTCTGGATACTCAGCTCAATATAAAGCAACAATACACATGCAATATATGGAAAGCTTTATAAAATAGTAAAACAACTCAGTTCGTTAAAGAAAATGTAATAACAAACTCAACTTTTCTCATATAAGAAAATAATATAATTTATGTGGGAGTTTCTCTAACCGACAACCATCACTTAAGAGCTATAGTGATGATACAACACTTTACCTCACCTAGCCAAGGACCATCCTATACTTTGCCATCAGTATAGGACCTAACTTAACTTAGTGGATCCACTAGTCTATGCGAAAAGCATCTTA
>NW_006239067.1:220400-231112 GCF_000226075.1 Solanum tuberosum
TCCTCTCTTGCTTCATTTAGAAAGCGATTACTCTTTTCTGAAAACTACCCCGAAGGCTCCTCAGTTTCCGTTCTTATTTAAATGTGAAAACATTTTAAATCTCTTTGGGAATACATAGTCCCCATATACTTTTTGAACAAAAGAACTTCAACTTTACTCTTTACTAAACTCAAAACTTAAGTCTTAAAACAAAGTTAAAACGTTTGTAAAAGACTTCTTAAAATATGGTTCATGCCGAATTATGGACATGAACTATTCAATGCAAGGTTTTCAATAACCATAGATAGAACTCAAATACTTGGAACTCAAATACTTGAAAGAACCATCTTCCTGAAGAACTTGAAGGAAAATCTTGAAAGATGAACCCTAGCCTTAGCGTTTTCTTGAATCCCTTGAGCATAGGATTTTTGGAGTGGATGAGAGGGTTTAGATTTGTGAAAACTGATTTTCTATTCGTTTAGGAAAATTTAGATGACCTCCTAAGGGTTTTTAGGACTGAAATACCCCTAAAGAAATAATTAAAACGAGTTGGGAGTCGGAAAGATCTTTCACCGGGCAATGAGGTCCGTGTTGGCTCCGCGTCGCGGAGCTGCTGCCAGGTTTGCGCGACGTTAGTAAATCCATCATAACGTTTTACTCAGAGTTCGAAATTGAGCAAACTCAGTGGCGTTGGAAAGAGGACTCGAAGGGCTTTAATTTAATATCTTGTAGCTCACCTAGCTCATCTTATACTAGAAGTTATGGTCGTTTGAAGTTGACCCAAAATTTAAGAAAAACTTAGGAATGACTTGTGACTTGAATGAACTCTCTTAAGTTCTTCTTAAAACTTAAGGTGCTACCTCTAGTGACCTTAAGACTTAAGAAATTTTTAATTCCTTGCAAAAATCTCACAAACTATGAAAAACGGTTCGAGTCTTAGCTTAAAATTTTTATGGGGTGTTACAATAGGGGAATAACCTACTACCTATCTAAGAGTGTCTCTGGGGCCAAAAGTAAATCAAAAGGGATATTGAATGAGGTGATAAAAAATGTGAGAAAAAGTTGACCAATTGAAGGAGTCAGTTCCTTTTTATGTGTGTGTGTGGGTGCGGGGGGGGGGGTTAGATCGACCACGGTCAATAATGTTCAGGATGCAATGTCTGCATACATGATGTCAGTTTTCCAACCATTGACAATGTGATCAAGAGAATAGACATGCTAAGAAGAAAAATATTTTTGTAAGGAAATGAAGACAAGAGAAAATTTCATCCGGTCAAATGGGAAGAGATCATGAAAAGCAAGAAGGAAGGTAGAGTGGGGATCAAGAATATGAAGATTAAAAAAAAAAAGCCTAATGATGAAGTGGCTATTGAAATTCATCACAGGAGAGAATATGTTGTGGAAAGAGGTCATTTATGCAAAGTATGAAATGGAGGATAAATAGATCACCAAAATGGTGACCACTCCTTAGGGTTGCAGTACTTGGAGGTCAGTTAGGAATCTATGGTCATTACTAGTGTCCATAATAAACTTTAAGGTGGGGAATGGACTAAAAGTGGCATTCTGGGAGGAAAAGTGGATAGCTCAGAGAACTTTGAAGCAATTATTCCTTGATCTACACCTATTAAGCTTTCAACAACATGCCATTGTTGCTAAAATGTGGACATGTCAAGGTTGGAACCTTTCACTTAGGAGAAATTTAAATGACTGTGAGGTGGAAAAGATAGGTACCATATACAAAACCTGGGCCCCTTTTAACAACTTAACTGGGAAAGAAAACACTGGAATATGGAAGGTAGGCAACAAAGGAGTTTTCTCTGTGAACTCAGCATACAGGAATAACAAATACAACGTCAACTGTTTCACATGGCTGCTGACCAGAGAAGTAGTACCGACACTGGAGAACATGAAGAAGAGGAAATACCATTTATGCTCCAGATGTTACTTATGTGAAGAACAAGCAGAGCCAGTCAACCGTCTCTTTTTACACTATAAACGGGCAAACCAGCTATGGAGACTATTTATCTGCTTGCGGAAAATCTCTTGGGTGAAACCAAGGAACATAGAAGGAGTGTTGAAGTGTTGGATTAGAGTTGGCAATGCTCCAACAAAGGACAAAAGATGGGAACATTGTCCCAATTTGTATATGGTGGACAGTGGAAAAAAAGGGATCAAAGATGTTTTGAAGGAAAGAAGAGCAATTTATAGAATTTTAAGATCAATTACCTAACTTTGTATTACTTTTGATGTGAACAAAAAGTGTTAGGAAAGAATGAAGATATTTTAGATGTTTAGATTATTTGTAACAAAAAGAACAAATAGGCCTCCTAGATTATAATACTTTTGGAAAGGTGGACTAAACTTTGATATAGTATCCATTTGGATATATAGATGGAAAAGTTACCATTTCTCCAAAAAAAAAAAAAGCCTTGAAACTGAAGGACCTCTCCCTCCCTTTTAAAATAAATAAATATAAGTGCTCCATCTTCTTTATTTTGAAACAAAGAAGTAAGGAAAAGAGAGACACAAGTTTCTCAAGAACAATGAAAGATCAACTAATCGCTCAAGATCGATCTAGAGAATACCATGGATTCGGGTACTACCCTGACTAATGTACTGTTTTTTGGATGTTATGTGAAAATCAATAAGTTTCACTATCCTAATGTCATGAATAGGGATTTACATTAGTTTGTTTATGGTTTACTATCAATAAACCGTGAAAATCCTTACAAATTTTACTGTTTCTCAAAGCCTTTTTAATATGGTAAACAATCCATATTCTAGCTTCTTCATATGTCTAAATCTTATTAGAGAAACCTTAACTACCACAAAAATCTTCCAATAAATAACAAAAATGCAAAGAAAGCTCACTATATACTATCAATTCAATGATAATTCTCTTTGAAATGACTGTTCAAAAAAATGCTAGAGTTTTGAACAATATCCTCACCTGCAATGGTGACAATGCAGACAAGAACCCATCGAAAGCTGAAGTGGAGGGCCAAACATCAGCTGAATCCTTATGTCCTTTAGGAAGCAACCTCTTGTAACTCTGAATGCACAAAAATACAACCAAATCAAACACATTAACACCAACAGACCCAATCTCGGAGGGCTTAGCGGTAACGAGAGGGTCAAAGACGGAGTGAAGATTACAAACAATGGTTTCAAGTACAAGTCAAACTTGGTCAGGCGAGATCTGAAGGGACTCAGCAATGGATTCCAGGTTTACACGACAGGGACAATAGCTTGTCCTTAATCGGACCGTGTTCCGTCTGTGAAAATTAGATTTGGGATCGGTAATACGCCGTGTTCGAATGGATCTCTACGTGGGTGTATGTAAGCTGGAGAGCCGGATGGTGTCATTGCGGGTGATGGTGTTTCATCAGATTCTGTCATTGATATTTGGCCGTAGATTTTCAAATATTTTTGGGTGAAAATTTGGGTTAAATTTCACCATGCTTTGGCCATAATATTTAAGAAATATATTTAACCTTTTTAAGAAATATGATTTATATTCATAAGTTTTAAAAACTATTAAAACTAACCATAGGTTTGTATTAATTGTGCATGACTTTGTTACCCTAAGCTGAATGTTCATCATTTTCATCAATAACCATATCATCACTTTCATATTCACTGAATATTTCATTACTACTTTGATGTTCACGTAAAAATTATGTAAAACAACGCAAACAACTATTATAGAGGGTGTTCTTGTAAAAGATGTAAGTTTGGTGTAGAATTTGAATTATTTAAAGTTCCCAAATAATGAAACTTGGCCAAATACTAGTTTTTTCTAGTATTTGGGAATTTGGGTTATTTACCAAAAATATTTGTCAAATAATGGCAAATTGTATGGACAAACACTATTTGTCAATTTTTTTTTTCCAAATTTTACTTGGGAAATCTATGGCCAAACGGATCCTTAGACTAGTGTATCTATGAAAAAACTCTAAATACAACATGAATAACAATGTTTACTAGGACAAGGTCTCGACATAGCCATAAACAAACAAAGTTGAATAAATAAAGATTATGCCTCAAGATCAAGTGAGACTCACCAAAACCTGAGTGTGGAAAACCTAGCATGTAGCCCTGTCTTTGTGAAAGTCTGAACCTGCATCGTGAAATGTAGTGCCCAGACAATGGGATCATAACTAAATGTGGAACAGTACTTGTATGTAGTATAGCATATAATGGAACATTATGAATACATGAATAAAGGGACAACAAAAGCAATATTAATAAGACATGAAAAAGAATCAAGTAACTCTATCACTAGGTTGACCTCAACGTTTTGCATGATTAATCATAATGTATTTCTTTTTTGAGAATTAAACACCATGTAAGCACATGTAGTCCGATCTTGACCCGATAGGCTAAGTTATCACATCATCTAATCGGGGTGATGAGACTTAAATATCATAAGCTAGAATTTAGAATGATGCACATATTGTGGGTAACATAGAGGAATCATTGAATTAACGGTACCACCCTTATCTATGTTTTCATGTGTTGTTTCGGGTGTTTATCATACAACTCAAGCCTTCTCAATTAAAAATAATTTTCCCAACATTTTAGTGATAAAAGTTAGCTCAATGACTCATAATCATGATTTGTTTTCATCGTCATTAGGATCATAGCATAAAATCATCAAGTTCATATTTTTTGATAAAGTACCATAATTCATCATTTATTATATTTTTATGCTGAGAACAATAAAAATCATAGGATAGACATATAATAGAAATCTAAGGACAACATAAGGAGTACATGACATTCGTAGTAAGTGTAACAATCTGGTTGGTCATTTTTGGAAATTTTCATAAAATTACGGATTTACCCCTCCCTATATTGGCCCCGATTCATTTATGATGGTTTTTGAAATTGTTTTGAGTTTTGAGCAAAACATTGTGAAATGTGAAGTCTATAAAGTTTTTAAAAGCTAAAGTTGTTAAAAAGTGGTTTTCGATGTCTTTTGGAGTTTCGAGTCTCGAAATGGAGTTGTGTCGGTTTCATCAGTCCCAAAATGTAGAAATTGGTCCAGGAGAGTTGTCGATTTCAAATTCGGAGTCTTTTTGAGGGTTTGAGGTCCTAAGTTGGAAAATGTTGAATTTTTAGCCTTTGAGTTGACTTTGGTCAACATTCAGGGTTTAGATGCACAAATCAGATTTCCAACAGTGATATTGGATTTGGAGGATGATTTTAGGCCTAAGAGAGGTCATGGTTGAATTTTCAGAGGTCTCGAGCTTGATTTGGTCTTTTTAGGCGTTATGCTTGTTCATTGTTACTTTCTAGAGTTTCGGATTAAGAAGACATCAGATTAGTGTTTTGATGGTTCCATTGAGTCTGGAATGTCGAGTTTAGTCATGTAGCATATATGGTTTGTGTGTATGGGGTTCCGAATGAATCTCGATGGTCCTTTTGGTGAATTATGTGCCTTATGTGTTGTTGGTTCTGGTGTACCTCGCGTTCGCGAGGATTACGTTAGCAATGCCCTGGTCGTGTTTGCAAGGGATCAGGAGACTTGATCCTCACTTTTGCAATGGTCTTCTCGCTTTCATGACCTCCGCGTTAGTGAAGGCCGACTCGCGGAAGCGAGAGGTCCCTTTTTCCCGTGCTAGCTTTTTCAAAACAAAGGTACGTTCGCGAAAGAGAACTTGAATTCACTTTTGCGAGATCTGAGAGGATTTTTTGTCCGAAATTTCGGAGGATTTCTCAATTTTCTCTCATTTTGAGTGTTGGAAAACCCTTGGAGGCGATTTTGAAACAGATTTTTTGTGGCGAATCATTTAGGTAAGTCTTTGTAAACCAAAACCTTCAATTACCTATGATCATTTGTGGATTTTAACATAAAAAATTGGGATTTTTGATTGGCAAATCGACAAGGTTTTCATGAACTTGAGCTTTTAAGAAAAATGGTGATTATGAGTTGAACAGAACTCCGTTTTCGAAATGGTTTACACAAATGGACTCCAAATGCTTTGGGTAGTTTTTGGAATCGGGTTTTTGAGTCGATTTGACCCATTTATTCAAATTGCTTGATATGAGTGTTGTTAGTTCCGAAAGCTCATTGTGAAGACTTGTTTGACTAGATTGTGTTGATTTGGATATCGTTTGGAAGGGAAAACTCAAGTCTTGGATTGAATTGTGATTGACTAAGGCAAGTGAACATCTAAACCTTGTTAAAGCTTATAGAATCTTGAACTCACTTTCATGTATGTGTAGGGGAGTAATGGGAATGAGGTAATTGTGCTTGTGCATGATTTTTTGTGATTGTTGGTTGGCTCGAGTTCTACGTTGGTACACTAACTATGAATGATTCAAGTACCAAGTCGGTACACTAACTATGAATGACTTAGGTACCACACCGATACACTAACTATTTGTGCTTGGGTTCCGTGAGAGGACCAGGTATGTGATTGTGGTTCCATGAGTAAATCGGACATTTGCATTGTGAAGAGAAAACCAAAAGATAAGAAAAGAGATGGAGAGAGAAAAAACACTTCATTAAAGTAAAGGATTAGAACGGAAATGAAGTGTTCTTGTGAGTTGTGATGGAGAGATAAAAAACACTTTCTTTTGTCACGTGAGTTGTGATATTCTAGGCAGCCAAATAATATTGTATTGCTGTAATGTTCCTGACACTTGACATTAATGAAAAGTCTGTTTATATTTGTAACTATCTTCAGTAAAAGGATTGAAATTGTTTTGCTTAATTAAAGGTTAAATGAGAAAAGTCGAATATCACATGGATTAAAATCATAATAAGATCATAACACAGGGACAAAAATAATTATTTTTCCGGCAAACAAATGGGTTAAGGGGCAGATTGTGAGAAATATATAAAAAGATATGTGAAGAATGGGTTAAACAAGTGTTGGGGTATTATTCATTAGTTTTGTTACACATAAATGAAGGAAGCCATACTAAGATTGCAAAATTAATTAATAAAAAAAGAAATGCAAAACATAGTTTTATTTATGGGTATGGAAGGGTAGCAATATGGTTATGAGCCACAGTCCCAATCCATAGCTTGCCATTTATTTCTCTAACTTCACTAACCAACTTCATAACTACACCTTTTTTATCTTGAAGAACATCAATAATTTCTCCATTTTCATTGAAGAGTGATATAACAGTGTACATTTTCATCCCCATCAATCTAGCCAGGTAACGCATCTGAATTGGTAATCTAAAGTAAATGCTTCTCATCCATGGATTGTTTATCAGGACTTCTTGTGCACGAGTTCTACAACAATCTATTGCAACCCAAAATTGACCTTTTTCGTTCACCCTTACGTTGTCTGGAAATCCTGGAAGGTTTGCAACAATCTCAACTATCCCTCTCTTTGGACCTTCTATCCAGTATTTCATCAGCCTGAACACATAACATCAAGGTATTATAACAAATATTTGTTGTCTCCGTGAATCAAACGTTTAGGTGATTTACTTCTGAATTAAACAAACACTTGTAGGAGGGATGGATACCTGCAATTGGTTGTTTCAGTGAAGAGAAGAAAAGTTTGATCCTTGGATAATTGTACTCCATTAGGGAACGTCAATCCATCCAAAACAACATGAGTAGATTTCGTAGCAATATCGTACCTAAGAAGTCTACCACTGTCTTCTCCTTCTAACATTATGAGAAAATGATTCCTACATAAGAAATTTATATAATGAAAGAAGAGTAATATAAACCACTACAATTGTAGTATTTGATAAAAAAGATTTGTTAACCTACACTCTGTTGTATTTCTTGCTAGTGTCCGTGAAGAAGATGGAGCCATTTGTATGGATATCAAGGTCGTTGGCGAAGAGTATTCGGTTCCCTTCAACATGTGTAGCCAAGGACGTTGCCACGCCTCCTTCAGGACCCACAACTAGGAGTCCATAGTATGCATCTGCTATGTACAAATCCCCTGTCTGTTTATTGAACCTTAGCCCAAGGGGCCTGCCACATTCTGGCTCAACTCTGTATTGCTTAGGTGTTGTTGAATCTTTTCCTTTAGCACAAAGCTTCTCCGACCTTTATACAGGGAGATCAATGAAATTTAAAAGAATAATACTATAGAGTATATATATACACCCTATCCTCCCTACTTCCTAATACAAAAAATACATTGCAATTAATCCATCTTCACAACATATTCAATATGTCCGTCCATAAAGATATATAATTCAGATGCTTACCAGTTACGTGTGACGAGTGCAAATGTTTCCCAACCAGCATCTTCCCCCATCCACCGTACAATACGTCCATCAGCTAGTCCAGCATATGGTCCATGACCCAAAATATCAAATTCAAGTGATTCAGGACCATAAATTTCATTAACAAACTCCAAATTGCCGAGGCCTAACCGGTTATTCTTGTCTCCATGCCAACTTTCCATGACTTGTTTGTATGGTGCAATGTCATTCTTCACTGGATTAAAGTCAGTGTCCCCTACTGGACTTAAACCAAATGGATCTGCCACAAGGAAAGCGAAGGCTAGTGAAAGAAGAAACAAGTGAGGACGTTGTGAAACAAGCTGGCTTCTTATCAATTGGATCCTCTTCTCCATGTGAGGATCGTTGATAGGTATCAGTGGTTGGAAGGTGGGGAATATGGATGCTGAAGTTTAAGCTGTTTAAACTGGAAATGTAAGATTTCACAATGTTATAGGATGAAGGAAGACACACAATGTTTGTGATCCAGTTGTTGTTAGAAGTAAGTTGTCCATTTGTTAGTCATGTTTTCTGCATTCTTACTTGTTATTGATAATAATGAAATCAGAAGGTGCATTCATTCATTTTTTGGTCAATTCCAATATGATAGTGAGAAGCAACCATTTGTTCTATGAGTTAGATCATCATTCAAACTACATGTTGTTAACACTCATCGAGTAAATACGATTACTTGTTTTAGATGAGAGAAGAGGAAGATGTGAAGTCAGTTCGTAAAGTTAACTCTAGCATATACTATTTATATTTACATACAAATGCAATACAATAAAATGAATCTGAAAAATTAAATAAATATAGGCTGTTGGACCAGGTCTACATCAAACTAAACAGATTGTGCTAAATGAACTAAGCGAACCAAGGCCGAAATAGGAACTTGGTTTCAACATAATGTCACAATCCAAATCTGAAACTTAGCATTGTGATGCGGCATCCCTCGAATCCCTACCAATTAATAGAACTATCCATGCTAAACGTGATAAGACGAATAAGATAACGAGATACATATGCTGATAAGTTTAAAACAGACTAAGTCATAGAGCTACTAATCATTTTAATACATAGTACGAGACGTAGCTCGATACTGAAAGAAAGTGATAGATGGCTATTTCAGTTCACCCTTGGTTCTAGTTGAACAAACCAACTCTTCATTTTGAGTAATTTCATTTGAAATTCTGTTCTTGATTTTCACCCACAAGATTGAGGTAAGTGATTCTAACTTGAATCCATGATTATTTCTTGAATCTAATACTGTATTTATCATTTGAAGATGAAAGAAAAGTTAGAAACTGGGAATTTTAGATAAGGATCTCAAGTTACCTAAACTGAGTTTTCATTACTAAAAAGAGTTTAAAAAATCACGGAGTCAAAAACTACGGATTGTCGCTACAAAAAAAAGCAAAGCATATTGCGACGCTATCCCTCGTTTTATTTTCTTTTTAATTTTTATAGAAAAAACGACGAACAATGACTCTTTGTCTGTCGTTTTTTGATGGATTTTTGTGTCATATAGATAACTAATATTTAATTATTTATTATCTATTGCTCCATTGCTTTTGATTAAGAAAGTAATTTATTAATTATTTAATAACGTAATTACATTTTTTTTAATTTTTTTTTTAAAGAAACGAGCATCGCTTTTGGTCAAAATGTTAATCAAATATTTTAAAAAAAACGATGGACAGAGCTATGTTGTTCATCGTTTTTTTCTAATATCTGGAAGGGCAAAGCCCGTTTTTTCCATTTTCTCTCTCTCTCTCTTCTCCTCCCTCCTTCTCTCTAAATTAGGGATTTTTGAGTTTGAATTGAAGTATTTTTTAAGTTTAAAACCTTAGAACTAATTAGAAGTTAGAACTTGAACTTTAGAATACTTGAATTTAGGATGTTTGAACTTGAATTTAGAAAACTATTGGATTGTATGATTTCTGAAGTTTAGAACTAATTTGAAATTAGAACTTCAATGTCATAAACTTGAATTATAGGACTTTGAGGTAAACTTAGAGAAATTATTAGTTTGTATTATTTTTGAACTTTAGAACTAATTAAAAGATAGAACTTCAATGTCATGAACTTGTAACTTTAGAATTACTTGAATTTTAAGATTTGTGAACTTGAACTTAGAAAAATTATTGGACTGCATAATTTGTAAACTGTAGAACTTTAGAAATAGAACTTAAAACTTTAATGTGATAAACTTGTAACTTTAGAAATACTTGAATTTCAGGATTTATGAAGTTGAACTTAAGAAAAATTATTGATTTGTATAATTTTTAAACTTAAGAATTAATTAGAACTTCGAACTTTAATATCATGAAGTTGAACTTTAGAAATACTTGAATTTTAGGATTTTTGAACTTGCACTTAGAAAAATTATTGAATTATATGATTTTTAAACTTTAGAATTAATTAGAAGTTAGAACTTACAATTTTTTTTTTTAATAAAGTCATCTATCTTATATATCAATTAAAAATTGATTACATGAAGAGGGGGGGGGGGGGCTTAAAAC
>NW_006239067.1:231445-242664 GCF_000226075.1 Solanum tuberosum
AAAAAAAAAAAAAAAAAAAAGGGGGGGGGGGGGGGGGGGGGGGGGGGGGACTTAAAACCTCAACCATAGGAAGTAAAATAACAGATACATGATAGGAGCATTAAGGGGGTTTCCCTTGTCCCTAAGCCCACAAAAAAGGTACTATGACCATCAAAGGATTTTAACAACTTTAGAATCCTTAGAGCTCACAGACCTCAGTCTATTCCTTTTCTTTTGCTTCTGATTCTGATGTTTATCATACCATTCTTCTCTATTCCATCAGATAATTTCCCTTAGACATTGAAGACATATGAGAGGAGTTAGTAAAATTCATAGACGAGTCTTCCATGGCGCTATATTTGGCTAAGGAGTTAGCAATAGTGTTTGCTTCCCGAAAACAATGTACCACAGTAGCATTGAGTTCTTTCAATACAAGATTTAATATCGAAGCTTCCATGATGATTTACATACGCCATTGATCAAATCCACCAACATCTTTGAGTCCATTTCTAAAATGATAGGGTCAGTCTTGCTTTCCTTGCACCATTTGAGACCAAAAAGTGTCGTGTGTGTTTCAACTAAGTTATTTGAGCAAAAGATCATATACACACTATAAAAGGTCATTATCAAGCTACCTTGAAATGCCTCCACCTCCTGCATTTTTATCCTTAGTCACCGAGCTACCATCATTGTTTAGCTTCCATATTCTAGCAAGGCTTCATCCAACAAACTGCCATGGAGTTTGCCGTGGGTTGTAGCCATCTGTCAGGGAGCAAAAATCTTTCCAGGGGAACAAAATCGAAATGTTTTCTTATAGAAATCTTGAGGTTGAAGGAAATGTCATATATAACTTTAGAGAAGGAAGTTTTGACTTTCCCAAACCTATAGGCACATCTTTTTTTCCAGATCTCATATACAAGTTTAGAGCTGAGATCCCACCAACTTCACATGAGGCTACTATGATTTTGATGAAGTATTCCTAGAGAGTTTGCAAAGAAAGACCATACCTTATTGGCGTAGATGCTTTCCATAAAAAGATTAGGAGTGGGGAATTATGTGCAGTTTGGAGTCTGATGTTTGTTGTTGAAATCCATTATTAACGTTATTCTTTTGATACTTCACAATGGTATCATCTAGGGGGACTCTCTTGGTTATGATCCTCCAATCTAAAAAGGAAGTCTTTTGTGCCAAATCATGTTGAGATTGTCATTAATGTTTTTCCTATTCGGATATGGTTGATGTAGTGTTGGATTTGTAGGAACAAATTTTTTGTAGCATTTCATTGTTCCATCTATTTCTCCTTGACCTGAATGTTATCCAAAGTTTGGCCACTAGGAAGCCAGGGGACCAATACCAGTCCAGTTGTCCGACCAGAAAGGCTTAATTCTCTGGATCATATGTGGTTCAGTGATTTTTTTAACATCCATAAGTTCTTTCCAACTTTGTGACTATCTAGGAATCCATTGTCTAACTACAAATTGATTATTTTTTAGTATTTGGCCATCATAAACTTTGTCCATAGGTTGTCTTGAGTTCTGAGCCTCCACCATCTTTTCATAGCAAAATATTTTTGGCCTTCTTTCTTTGGAAAACAGACTTTGTCCCAGAAAGCTTAGTGTTTTTTGTTTTTGCCTTCTTTCTGACTCGATAAAAATCAGCCAGGTACTTGTCTATTTGAGTCAAAGATCCTTTGGGAGGGGCAATGGCTGCCAATAGATGCATAGTTTGAGATTACATAATTTGTTGAATAATGATTGTTTGCCCCCATATGAGAGTAGGTTGCCTTGCCATGCTCTTGCTTTCTGCAAGATCTTTGTGGTGATGTCTGTGAAGTAGCATATTTTCTTCCTACCTGCAAAAATGGGAATGTGAAGGGGAATGTTTTGTGAGAGAACCTTGTTACCTTTTAATGAAATAAGTCTAATTTTCAGAGATAAGATCAGGGTGAAAATTGTTAAGCCTAGTAGCCACTATCTTAGACAAAATCTTATTTGTGAAGTTACTCAGGCTAATAGGCCTCATTTGTGAGAAGCTAGTAAGTGCTTCCACTTTGGGAATAAGAATCAAACAAGAATGGTTGATAAATTACCCTGCAAAAAAACATGAACAAAATTAGTAACATCGTGTTTAATGATTTTTGATAGAACAAACCACTGTAGCAATCTGGTTCCGGGGCACTTTCATTGTTGAGATCCTTAATTGCTTCTAGGATCTCATCTTCGCTGGGTACTCTGGTAAGCCTACTATTATGCTCAGTAGTAATGACGTCGTGTAATTGATTTAGAGCACTATAGTCAGTATTATTATGTTATCTATCTTTACTAAAACATGCACTTATGAACTTATCTTTCAAGTCCAATAATTAACATAGGTACATATGTACGTATATATATATATGAATAAAATAAAATTAGAAACTCTTAAGTCTTTATGGAATAGAACCTTTAAACTTTTTCCCAAAACTCATCTTTACTTCCTCAAAAACTTAGTTTAAAACTCAAGTGTTGGCTTTGAAAATCTACTCAAGATTTGTAACTCAAAATAGGGTTCATGCTGAATTATAAATATGAACAAATCAACTCAAGGATCTCAATAAAAATATAGAAACTCAATACTTAGGAATATAATTTCAAAAGAATCAGGAATTCAAGAATTCAAAATCAACTTATCTCAAGAATACTCAAATTTAGGGGTAGAATCCTAGATTTCTCTTTTACTAATTTGAAAGTAGATGTAGGGCATGAGGACGAACTAGTCCAATACTATGATAACCTTACATACCTAGAAGAACAAGGTTCTTGAAGAATCTTGAAGATGAACTTGATTAGAAGCCTTGAAACCCTAGCTTGAAAGTAATCAATCAAGAAAACCTTTCTTGAGATTCTTGAATTAGTTTCTTGAAATCTCTATGACCAAGAATTATGATTTTCATTAGTGATTCATAACTGTATGGAATAATTTGAGTTGGAATGGATGGAATTCTTGGAGAAAAACTTACCTTGAAGAAGAATTTTGAAAAAGATTGAAAGAATCTTGAATGAAGTCTTCTACTTTGATTTTTCCTTAGGGTTTTGCCCTAGGGTTTGAGAGAGACGGAATGATGGATTAAAAGATGAAAATCTAATTGTTTTGAGCCTTTTGTTAGTAAAGAAATTTGTTTAGGGTTTTCTTGGAAGTAAAAAAGACAAAAAGATCATTTTAATGTTTTCCCGTCGGCTAATTCATCACTGCACTGTATCAGTTACTAAAATGATTATAACTTTTTACTCAGAAATTGGATTGACGCGAATTGGTGGCGTTGGAAAGAAAATTAAAATACATTTAATTTGATAGGTTATCGGCCACGTAACTCTTTATATTCTAAGAGATATGGTCGTTTGAAGTTGACCCAAGTAGAATCTTACATCAAAACTTTCAACTCTATTGCTATTACTGTCCCAAGGTGGGTGGAACTGTAGGTACTGATGCTTTCTTCCATCCCTTGTTGGATCTTGTAATGACTGGTAATGAGCATGAGATGTTGACTAAGTTCTTAAAATTGAAACCGCCTGTGTTCCATGGTTCCGAGAGTGAGGACGCTTATGAATTCATTCTAGATTGTTATGAGAGGCTTCATAAGTTGGGAATTGTCCATCAGGATGGAGTAAAGTTTGTGACTTTTCAGCTTCATGGTGAGGCTAAGCAATGGTGGAGAACTTATGTGGAATGCAAATCGTCAGCTTTACCCCCACTCACTTGGACCCAGTTTCATGCTCTGTTCTTGGAGAAGTATGTGCCCTGGACTTTGAGAGATCGTAAGAAGGATGAGTTCATGGCTTTGGAGCAAGATGACATGTATGTGGCTGCTTATGAGGCTAAGTTCCATGCTTTGTCTAGATATGCTACGCAATTGGTGACTATTGAGGAAGAGAGGATCCATCTATTTGTTAAGGGACTAAATTCTGAGTTGCAGCTATTGTCTGTTCATTTGACCTCTAATGGAAAAAGCTTTAACGAGGTGATTGATTTTGTGAAAAAGGTTGAAGGAGTTAGGCGCAATGGACAAGCTAAGGCCTTAGCTAAGGAAGCAAAGAGCAAAGGTAACTTTTAGGGTTCCTACTCTAGAGGTTCAGGGAGGCCGACACTTACAGCCTGGCCAATTCAGTCCGCTATGCCCACTTCTACAAGTAATTACTCGGGAACTCCACCTCAGAATTTGATTCAGGATAGCCAGGGATTCGCACCTTCGACGGACAGTAGACCATCTTTCGATCACACTTGTTATAATTGTGGAGAACCTGGGCATATGAGGAGAGATTGTTCCCACCCGCGTATGTTCGATTCCACGCAGCAACAGACTAAAACAGTGGTAGCCGTGGGCAATTGTAATAATGGTCGAGGACGTCCGCGAGGAGGAAATCAATGAGGTCGTGGAGGTAGGGGAAATGGTAACGCAGGTAGAGGTATGACACAACCAGAAAGGGTAGTCGCCCGTCAAAATGACAGGGCTCAGTGTTACGCCTTTCCGGGGAAGAACGATGAAGAGTTTTCTGATGTAGTGATCACAAGTACTATTCTTGTATGTGACCGGATTACCTTTGTGTCTTATTTTCAGCGACTATAAATTAGATTTTGAACATTTTAGTTAGTATCCTGGAACTTATCTTTAGTGTTATTTTGAATCAGAATACTTAGAACTCTTTTCTCTATAGTTTTTCATAGCTTTGACGAATTTGAGAAATTGGAAGTGAGTCTTTGAGATTCATCAAATTAGAGCATTGTAAAGATGAAATTACTCTTACCCAGTTGATGGATAATCAATTTGGTAACTTCTTTTACCTTTTTGTAATGTCTAGCTAAAACCCCAAATTCTTGGGGTGTGATCATGTGATTATGGGTGAATTAGTTTATGGGTATTGGTAATTAATAGTTTAAATGCTATTTAAAAGTGAGTGTAATCATTAACTGTGGTTTAATTTAAGAATTGTAGTTGCAAATGCAGTTCTATATTTGTGTTATTGGCTTGCTCGAGAGAGAGGTTTTAGCTCTAAGATTATTAATTGATGGTTTGTGGGTATTGGGTTGACCTGGGTTTAGTTCTAGAGAGTGAATCCTAAGCCCAATTCCACACATTTAGCTTGAGAGAGTGAATTTATTAAGGTGTGGGTTGTTCTTCATTGTCATGCTTGTTGATGTTCGAAAGAAATCACCTGATTTGGGGTAGTTGTTTGAGAGAAAAATATCTCCTCTATAGTCTAGCCTACTTACTGATATTTAGCTATTTACTAATAGTTGCAATTACCCATATGTCTATATTTGCCTATAATCGATCACATCCCGAGAATCCTTCTCATTATTATTAATTCCTAATGTTTGTGACTGCTTTTTGCCTAAGGTTGTTCCCATTTTCTCTAATGGGAGAAACATGTAAGTGGTTGGCTGAGTTGCTAAGAGGATCTATCACTTCATGGGATGAGCTTATTACCGCATTCCAAGTGCGATTCTTTCCCCCTTCAAAGATGATGACTCTTTGGGACAACATCCAAAGCTTCAAGCGCTTGGAGGGTGAGCCAATCCATGAGACTTCGCTAAGGTTTAAGAAGATGGTGTTGCATTGCCCAACTCATGGACTGCCCGATAATGTACTGCTGCAATACTTCTACAGAAGCCTTGATTCGGTGAACAAAGGAGTGGCTGATCAACTTTCTCCGGAAGGTTTGATGCAACAACCTTATGTAATAGCAGCCCAACTCCTTGATGGAATGACCAAGATTAACCGGGCAGGTACACCCGCGAAGATCTAGTCTCTCCTTTTACTTATAAATTGACAAAAAAAAAGATTGAAAAAGATCAAGAGAGAGACCAAAACATGGCAAAAATAATGACCCAGTTGGACATCTTGGCCAAGAACGTCATGGGTGCTGGTACGAGGAGCGTTAATGTTGTCGGTGTTGGTGGTGTAAACCCTGAAGAGGCCAAATTTAAAGCGTTGTACAATAAGGAAGTGAACTTCCTAGCCAACCAAGGAGGTGGATATCGTGCAAACTACCTAAGTTCGGGTGGTACTCAAGGTTGGAATAAAGATGAGGGCCGGAGAGATCGTGACAAATATTGGTGTAACCGTAACGCCACTTGGAAGGAAAGAGATGGGGAGAAGGATAGGTATGTTCCTCCCCATGAGCTTCAAAAGCCCAAAGAGTCTGAGGGTGGCCGGACTGAAGATATGCTTTCACGTATTCTCAACAAGGTTGAAGGGTTCGATAAGGTTTTGAAGGAAATAAAGGAAGATGTATCGACTCTCAACCTGATGGTGACCTCTCATTTCGTCTCTATCAAGCAGTTGAAAACCCATATGGGTCAAATTTCTTCACATCTCAACCCAAGACAACAAGGCGCTTCTTGGGAGGCAAACCCCAAAAATGAAGCTTAAATGGGTACTTGCGTCGTGCCACGACGTTAACTAAGGCGCTTCTTGGGAGGCAACCCAAGTTTTTAATTGCTTTGTGTTAGTTTTTGAATAATGGGTGTTGATTGTGCAGGTTGAAAAGTGGAATGTGTTTGAAAAGTGCAGGTTGGCGAGCCAAGAGACCAGTCGGCGACTCGCCAAAGAGGTTCACGAACCCAAGTTAGACTGCCATTGGACTCACAAAAATAGTAGGTGGGAGTCTGTAAAACTCGGTGGGTCTATGGATGAATCGACGACTCACCGAATAGGTCAGCGAGCTCGATTTTGTCCGCCGTTTGTACCCCCAAATTAACTGGAGGTCCTGTAAAACTCGGCGAGGTAAGTCACCACTCGGTGCATCACCGAGTGGTTCAGCGTGGTCGACTAATACCGCCGAATGGGCCGCAAACTGAAAGGTTTTAAAAGGCCAAACAGTTCAAATTTTCAAAATCTTTCATATTCCCTCATTTTAGCCTTGTACAATCTCACCCGCACTCTAGATTTTCTATATTTTTGCATTTTATCGCTTTTTTCTCTTGATCTCGTGCTCGGATTTGGATTTCATTGCCGCGTAGCTCTTCAAATTCTTTATTCGGCTAAAAGGTTGGTTTTTCGAACCCCAAACTCTTGATTTGTAGTTGAACTCGAATGCATTTGATAATCTTATTGTTGTGTGTTGGGCTTGTGTTGAAATGATAGTTGATGTGTTAATTTGCCCATCGTAGTTTCGTAATTGTGCTTAAATTGTTGATTTCCCGAGTTTTATGCTCTAAAATTAATCATAAAATTGTTGGGTTATGGTAAATTTTTGTTGGGTTTAGTTGGGTGAAGTCTGAGTAACCCCTAATTATGCTAAATGACGTACTTTGTCCAATGATGGAGCGTTTGACGTCATTCTTAAGGGAAAACGTCGTCAAATGGCCAATTTTGGCCAAACCGGGGGAAGTCTGAGTGGCCCAGTGGCATGGGTCAAATAGGTCTGAGTCTAATTGCATAAATGTGTAGTTTGATTTTGATTTTGGGGGATGCAGGCTTGAAATTGGGAAACGGGATTGAAATTTGGCACGTTGGGCAATTCGGTGAGTTGGGTCGAGCTCGCCGAACCGTTTGGCGGTTCGCCAACGTCCCCCTTGTTTGCCCTTAATTTCATGTTTTGGCTAGATTAGAATCTGTAACTTTCGGTGGGAAGCCTGAGCTCGCCGAGTTCACACAGCGAATCGTCGAACGTCTCCCTTAATCACCCTTTCTGCGCCCCTAACCCCTAAAACACACTGTTAATTTCGGCGGGCTAGTCTGAGCTCACCGAGTGATGTCAGTGATTCTTCGAAGGACCCTGCATGTCGCCGACCGACCATTTTTTTGAATATTTTCAAGCTAGTCCTTTCGATGAGCCCGACCTGGCTCGCCAAAGTGACTCGGTGACTTGTCGATTAGTTTGGCGAGTCTTTCTGCAACTAAATTTTTAGATTTTTCTTGAATTATTTCTAACTTTTCCCGATGTGTTTTGCAGATATGGCTAGGGCCAACTGTTACGAGAGTGGAATGTCGCCCCACAAATGAGCACGAGGCATCGTAATCAATGAGGGAGCAACTACTTCTTCTAAAAAGGGAAATAAAGCACCTCCAAAGGGAGGCAGGGGAAAGGGCAAAACGCCCGTAGTGGAGAGACCGGAGTACAACTCTGGCAGTGATGGGGACTTTTTCCATTCTCATGCATCATTCTCTGAGTCCGAGGATGACCAACCACTACAGACCTGGCGAGCTGAGATCCACGCCCGAGTTCGTCAAGATCCTTCTAGGATCCTGGAGTCTACCCCTCCTGTTGATGATACAACGCCAATTTCGATACATACGGTGGTTCTAGCACCACTAGTTTAGGGTCCTTCTCCCCGTCTACTCAATAGGCTAAAGGCCGAAGGATGACGACCATTCTGGAGGAAAAGATATTGTCCACGGATGGTGTAGTGGATAGGTACCCTAATGTGTGGGACACTCTCCAATTCCATAGGTTTGAGCAGTTTACCAGGCCCCGTGGCCCCTATATTCCTACATGGGTCCGGGAGTTTTACACGGTATACAGTAACCTGGTACCAAAAGGAAAGAAGAAGACCGATAGAGTCTGTCATGGTCCGGGGGAAAGAAGTGAGACGCAACAACGATTATATCAACATTGTATTTGATAGAGGGTCAGGTTTTGACTACCCGAGTTTGGTTGCCACTATGACACCACTGAATAACCTAAAGGGATGGCTAGCTCCCCTTATTACTGATACCACCCCGAGGTGGATCGAGGCCGGAGTTCCTATTGAGAATAAAGACTTGAATATAGCAGCTTGGTATTAGTTTGGGTTCATAAGCAACTTCATCATACCCTCACAGAATGAGTCCATCCTCCGCCACTCAAAGTCGGCCTGTCTCGGACCAATCATAGCCTAGAAGAGCATCGACTTGGGGCTAATCATAGAGTAGGAGATGGCTATAATGGCCAAACAGTGCCAGACATCCCTTTCTTTCCCAGTGCTGATTACAGAGCTATGTCGGCGGGATGGAGTTCCTCGTGAAGAAAAAAGGGATATTAAGGTCACACCCACATTCTCCACCGATATTTGGCACATAGAGGCCGAGTACACACAGGATGAGGCGGATAGGAGGAGAGCAACTCTGGTGGATGCATCTCCGGAGGTTGATGTTGAGTCCATACCTGCAGAGGCATCTTTGCCTACTCCGGCCTCCGGGCCTTCAGGTACACCTATTACCACTCCTTCCCAAGCCCTAAGTTCTTCTACTACTTCCCAGCCTACTAGGATCGCTCAGGCCATGTTCCTCAAGATGGGGCACTTAGCCCATTCTGTCGATGTGATGGCTTCTCGGCTAGAGGCCGAGGTGCCTGGGATGATAGAGCGAGTCATCTTAGCTACTTTGACACCCCTCTGGACATCTATTGATGCTCTCACAGCGAGAGTAGAGACTTATGAGAGTCGACAATGGGTTACTTCCGAGGTTACGACTTTGAAAGCCGAGGTTTCTGATTTGAGGAAAGATGTGGACTATCTGAAGTCCACATACTTCACTTCACTGTTTGAGTTAGCTGAGGATCCGGGTGTTCCGGCCAGTTCTGATATGCCTCCGGCTACTACCGAAAATGATCTTATGGATGATGTGGCTGCTACTAAGTCAGAGGTGGAGACGGATGAGGAGCAGCTTGATGTTCAGGAGGCGACCATCTATGAGGACCTGCCTGATTTAGAAGAGACGATAGTATAGTCCATCATCATGGCAGGCTCTAGTGGAACCAGTGTTGTTGCTAACTCGGGCACTGATGCCCAAGATCAGAGTGTGACCCCGAGCATTGATACCCCGACAGATGGAGCGACTATGTAGAGAAGATTATTATTTACCTCTCTCTGTTGTTTTTGTGATTTTTCTGTTTTTAGTTGCATTTGAGGACAATTGTTTTTCTTTTACGGGTGGGGTGTGGTATTTCCATACCTACCTCTTGTGTTTTAATTTTGTTTGTGAATATTGATGAATATTGGGTATTTTGATCTATATAGGTGTTTGATCATATTTTGTGGATGTTTGAGCTTATGGCTCCTTTTGGTTTGAATGGAAATGGTTTCTGACCAATTTTGAAAATTTTGTGCCACATCTTTTTGAGTGTGAATATGGTTGTTCTTGTGCAAATTTGAGTATTGGTTATGATCAATACCGATGACTTGAATAGTGCTCTTAATTGAATAAAATGAATGCGTGGCTATGATGAGGCCAAATGAAGTTGCATAGAGAATGTGTGAACTTTTTGCATTTTGTTGTGACTAGCCGATTATCGAGTGAAGTCTCTTGTTATTAACATTGCACACTAGCTCGAATGAGTCTCGTTTGATATTGGTAACAATGCCTTGTGTGATGAGCTTACCTTGAACACTCTGTGTGGTGACACCTAGAATTTTCCCCATTGGTCCGGTTGACTATATGATGCAAGCTCTTGAAATGATCTTAGGCAACAATTTTGATGAGTGAAACAACTTGATAATATACCTCTTTTTGTGGCCAACCTTGTGAGATGTGTGAACCTTGCTTGAACCCCTTTGAGCCTTATCATTTTCTTGGAAGAAACTTGAGCAACTGTGACCCCTCTTTATCCATTCACCCATAATCCTCATGAAGTGTGGTTTGTTTGAATAGCCAACTTAGGCCAAAAGCCTAAGTTGGGGTGTGGTGAAAAGAGAAGGTAAATCAAGAAGTGTGAAAAATTCCCCCTTTGAGCAATCGTTTTGAAAAAGATGGAACCCCTCCATATAAAAAAAAGAGAAAAAGAGAAAAAGAAAAAGAATGAAAAAGTTGTGAAATAAGTGATGAAAATTGCAAAAAAAAGAAATGGGGTATCCGGTAGTCCATGTGAAAGTGAATAATGGGGTGAATTATGAACATGATCAAAATGTTGAAGAAAAGGAAGAAAATGATGTTCAGACCACATTTCATGAGGGTAGCAACCACTGAGCCGAAATGAATATACCTTTACACTCAGCCCTGTTACAAGCATCTTTGTTGTGAGAGCATTTGAGTACCTTTGTTGAGCTTGAACTTGCATTTGAAGAAAAGTATTGTGAACTTGAGCATCTTTGATAATGGTAAGTCAACAACTTGAAATCTTTGAGTGCACAATTGATCCTTGCATGAATAAGTTGAGTCTTTTTGTGTGCATTCATGATTAATTCTTATGTAGCACTATTTGAGATATCCTTTTTGAACTGCTGAACTTGAGGACAAACAAAAGTTTAAGTTGGGGGTGTTGATGAGTCCACGATTTAGACTC
>NW_006239067.1:242694-243331 GCF_000226075.1 Solanum tuberosum
TTATAGATTTAGTGTCCTCAAATGCTTAATTTGTGCCTAACATGCAAAAAGGAACAAAGCAAGGACACTAACATGCAAAAAGGAACAAAACAAGCTGAAGAAATGAAGAAGGGCGAGCCTGAGGATCGCCAAGTGCACTCGGCGTGTCGCCGAGTGGCTCATCTGACCGCCTAAAGTTCCAGTGTGCCAAGCTTTGAAGGAAAGAACCAAATCGGCGACGAAAAGGAGCAGTCGGCAGATCACCAAGTAGTTCCGCGAAGCCAAGATAGATCGCCCAAAGTTATAGACCTTGAGAATGCTGAGTACCAAGTCAAAAGGTTGATGTAAGAGACCAAAGGGCAGCTCGCCGAGTGGTTCGGATAGCCCGATTTACATTGCCAAATGACTATTTGCAGCACATTTTTGGTGACGATAAATACGTTTTTGATCATTTAATTTAGTATCAAATACTCTTGAGAACAATCTAGTATTAAGTTTTGAGATTCTGGAGACAATTTTCTCTAGTGTTTCTTAGATTTGACATACTGAAGAAATTCACTTTTGAGGAATTGAAGTTGGTCTTTGAGTTTCTTCAAATTGGAGCATTGTTAGGATGAAATTAATCTTACCCAGTTGATGGATAATCAATTTGGTAACA
>NW_006239067.1:246769-261277 GCF_000226075.1 Solanum tuberosum
AACTTTTTACTCCAAGGTCGGAATTGGGCAAACTTGGTGGCGTTGGAAAGAGGACACAAAGACCTTTCATAGGATAGGTAATGGCCAACCTAATTAGTTTTGAGCTAAAAGATATGACCATTTAAAGTTGACCCTTACAACTCACTAGTTCAAGTGACTAGTTTCCGGACGTCACGGTCATTTCTTGACGTTTGACTTCAAATCTCTTTAAACTAAACTTCAAAAGCCATTTCTCATCATTTCATCAAGTTCTCAACTCCAAACTCACATGTGAGGCTCTAGTTTCACTAGTTCGTTTTTAGGGTCGTTACAAACCCCAACTCATTTAGTTGAGTTTTATATTAATTTATGATCGTTGAACACCTAGAATTGGATGAGGTGTGCTTGAAACGTTAAATCACACGGCACGCCACATATACGCCAGGGTCGTCAAGCCCTTTTCTTCTATGTTCTTCGTCCCATATGCATTCTTTCAAATCGTATCTTTGCTCTCTTCCTAATACTAACTATCTAAGCCTTCATTATTCATTGAGAGATCCTATATATATCCTAATCATAACTCTTAAATTCACATTTCAAATCAAGGTAAAATTAAGAGAAAAGTTCTAGAAAGTCCTTTTGGGTGGTCATTTTGAAAAGTCTTTTACAATTATCTATAACTTGATTTAAGACTTGAGTAAATGAGTATGAGAATGAGGAGAATTACCTTTCATGTTTCCAAATGAGTATAGGGAACTAGGTATTCCCAAGAGTAACACTTTTACAATTAAAACGAGAGAAACATTGATTTCTAAATGAGTTTATGAGAAGGTTTTGAGCATTACCTCTTTTAGGAGGATCCTTTGACTAATAACCTCAAGTTGAGAAAGAGTTATGTTTTATACATTTGAGTATAAGTTGTATATATAATTGAGAGTAATATTGAGCACCTATATGGGGATGAGTTCAGACAATTCACATTCCTCATAAACCATGTAGCAAACATGGGTAAAAGGTTGTAATTTTTAGACGATGCCTTATTGCTTTTAAGCATAGCTTAGTGGATCCACTTAGTTGAGGAGTTCTATACCCGGCAAGGTATAAGACAGCTCTGACAGCGTGTGCGAGACACTGTATCATCACATAGCTCATAGTGATGTTTGTCAATTAGAGAATCTCCCAAATAAGAGTAAATAGTTTATTATTGTATTTTTATACATATTGAGTTGATATCTACTGTTTTAAAAGCTTTATATATTGCATATCTTATTGTTGATTTCACATTTGAGTTGAGATGAGGTGAGTATGTCTTCACAGGTTATCAGTTCAGTACTTATGTTTCAATTATCCCTTGCATTCTCGTACATTAAATGTATTGACGTCATTCAACTTGCATCTTATTTATGATGCAGATACAGGTGTTCAGGGTCATCAACAAGCGTTTCGTTGATACCATTAGCACTCCATCTAGCTTTGGTCAGACTCCTTGCTTTTCGAAGGGTTCCACATTTATATTTTGCTTTGTTAAGATGTCGTGGGTCTTGTCCCTACATCTATCGTATTGTTTAGAGGCTTCATAGATAATAGTTGTTTGAGGAGTCTTTTTCATGTTTTCCTTGTTTATTTTCCTTTGAGACCTTGAATTGATTATTTATGTTATTTAAGTACTTTCAAACATTATTGAGTTAGTCTATTATTGAACCCCTATGAGTTAATCTTTGCATTGAGTTCCTATTTCATTTGAGTAAGTCTTCTGCTAAGTAGTCAGCCAGTCCAAGGGTTCACTTGGGGACCAGCGATGGTTCTCGAGTGCCAGCCACATCTAGGGTATGGGGGGATTGGAAAACTTGGTATCATAGCACAGAGTTCAAGAGTCCTAGGGTGTCTTTGAAGCCATGTGTGTAGAGTCCTTGTTATCGGTGTGAAGCGCATCACATCGATAATTAGAAGGCTACAACATTTAGGAAAACATTTCACTTCCTTCTTACTCTTTTTTGTGCGATAGAGTTCAATTCTATAAAAGTTTCTTTCTAATTCGTGCTTGCACGTATCTTTTCAGATCATAACTCCACAGAGAGCTATTAGAGGATGTCATGCTAGGAGAAATCTCAATCCTCAAGAGCAAGAGGTTCCCAATGCACCAGAAGTGCAATCCCCTCAAGGAGATGTCACCAATACTGAATTCAAGAATGCTATTAAGATGCTGACTCAGGTTTCAGCCAATCAAGCTGGTCAACAAAGAGGGGTTCATTGAGGTGTGACTGATACATCTAGTATCCGTGAGTTATTGAGAATGAATCCCCCCCAGAATTCACAGGATCAAATGTCACTGAGGATCCAGAGAACTTTGTGGAGAAACTGCAGAAGGTGTTTGAGGTTATGTGTGTTGCTGATGTTAAGCGTGTGGAGTTTGCTTCATACCAACTCAAGGTTGTTGCTAGGATTTGGTATGACCAATGGAAGAAGAGCAGGGCTGAAGGGCACCATTAGTGAGTTGGGTTGTTTTTGAAAGTGCCTTCTTAGAGCGCTTCTTTCCCCGGGACAAATGTCGGTGGTAGTGGTGGTGAATTAGCTATTTTGTTTCTCAAGCTTCTCACATGTTGGATTGAATTTGAAGGTTTTGATAATGGTTCACTTAGGTTGTTTGAACCTTCTACAATGTCTATCTCCATTTATCAATTGGATGAGTCTGAACATGAATCATGAATTCTTAATTGTCGTGAAAAGTTCCCCCACATAAAGGACACTTGATAAATTCTAGATGAGTTGACATTCTGGAAAAAAAAATGGTAACACCTCGCTAAGTGAAAGAGCTAGAATTAGAAAGAGTCATTTTTGGAAAGAATGAAAAATCTGGAAAGTTGTTTAATTTATTTTAAGCTTGAGTTTGTGTCAACTTCAAGCGACCATAACTCCTATCTCAGAATGAGTTAGGTGTTCTACAAGATACCATAGGAAATATATTTTAATTATCTTTCCAATTCCGCCGAGTTTGCTTGATTTCGAATTCGTATGAGGGAGATATGCACATTTGAAGTTGGGATGTCTAGATAAATAAAGTCAAAACCGGATTTTAAAGGGGTATTTTGGTCTTTTCCATGCCCAATTAATTTATTTCGTTTTTAGAAGTTTAATTGGGGTATAAACAAGATTAGATCAGTTTATGCTTTACCAAATAACGCTAGGGTTTTTGGAGAAAGAACTCAAGAGGAGAAAGGACAAGAAAAGTTCAAAGATTCGTCAACTTTTTGCGATTTTGGGTGTGGTTTTCGCCAAGGATTCAATCCTACAAGGTATGTGAGTTCACATAGCATTAGGTTCACTCACCCACGCACCAAACACATTTATTTCAATATGATTTTCATCCTAAGAAATTGAAACTTTGATGTTCTTGAGTTGTATTCTTGAATTGTTTTCGTTCTTGAATTTGGGATGAGATTGAGGAGTTCTTGAGAGTTTAAGGTCGATTGTTAGAATTGTTTTGAGTTAGATTCTTATGTACATATGTTGGGTATCTGAAATTAAAGAGGAATTGAGAAAAAGAATTGAATTTAGGTGAATTGGAGTTAGAAAACAGAGAAGGAACAAGTCGGGCAAATCTGGGTACCAGGTCTGCGTCGCGGACCTGTTCCTCGGGATTGACAAAAATTTCTCCGCGTCGCGGACTGGTCACGGTCTATTCTACCTCAAAATTTATTTCGTGATCAAATAATTAAATGCATCTCTGCATCGCGGACTTGCTTCCAAACAGTGTTTTCTTGATCGTTTCTTATGTTTAACTATCTAAAAACACTCATAAATATCATGAGATCCTTCCAATCACAAATTACAATCCTTGAATCCATAAATTCAAATTCAAGGAAAGTTAAGAGCCAAGTCTAGAGAGTTGTTAGAGTCATTTCAAAAGTCTTTTGCAAATGTTTTAACTTTGTTTTAAGACTTGAGTTTTGAGTTTAGTAAAGAGTGAAGATCAAAGTTCTTTTCTTTAAAAGAGTATACTGGGAATATATATTCCCAAAAGAGTAAATGTTTTCACATTTAAACAAGAGAGGAAACACTTATTTTCAATAGAGCCTTTGAGCTAGTTTTGAGTAATTATCTCAAACCACATAAAGAGTTTTGTTTTTAAACATATGAGCTGAGTATATTTTGGGAGTAGTATGGAGCACCTATATGGGGACGAGTTCACAATAACTCAAGTCCCCATAAACCATATAGCCATCGTGGGTAAAAAGGGTCATACTTTTTAGATGATTTCTTAGTGCTTTTTAGCATAGACCAGTGGATCCACTTAGTTGAGGCGTTCTATATCATGGCAAGTTATAGGACAGTTGTGGCAGCGTGAGCGAGACGATGTATCATCACATTAGGTCATAGTGATGGTTGTCGGTTAGAGAAACTCCCATAGTATTATATTACTTTATATGTAAACTAAGTTGTTATTGTATTTCTTTAACACATTGAGTTGTCACTTACTATTTTAAATGCTTTGTATAAACTGCACCTTTATTGTTGTTTTACGTTGCATTTGAGTTGAGTATCCATGAGTTGAGTAAAGCTAAGGTAAGTGTTCTTTTCAGATTCCTCTCAAGCTTATGTCATGTTTAGTTTTCCCCTCGCATGCTCATACATTCAATGTATTGATTCCATTTGTCCTGCATCATTTTATTATGCAGATACAGGTAACCATAATCAACATTCAGCGCCTCGCTGATCCAGTTGAGCACTCAGAGTCAGTTGGTGAGCCTCCTTGCTTTTGGAGGACCCATTTTTACTACTTTATAGTTAGTTCATTAGGATGTCGTGGGTCTTGTCCCGACGTTGTTAGAGGCCTAATAGACAATTAGTAGTTCATTTCTCGTTATCTTGTTATTGGCTTATGTTTGGAGATTTGAGTTGTCATCTTGGCAAGTTGAATGTTCTTTTAAGACATTCTAAGTTATTTCATGAGTTTATATTTTAAGACTATTATCTTGTTATTTAAGTCTTCCGCTATGAGTTAAGCCAAGCCAAGGGTTCGCTTGGGGCCAACATTGGTTCTCGAGTGTCGGTCCTGCCAAGGTGTAGGCTCGGGGAGTGACAAACTTGGTATCAAAGCATAGAGTTCAAGAGTCCTAGGGAGTCTACGAAGACGTGTCTGTAGAGTCCTAGTTATCGATGTGAAGCGCGCCACATCTATAATTAAGAGGTTGTGAAACTTAGGAAACTAACTCACTTATTTCACACTCATTTCGTGTGATAGAGTGTATCTCTATAAAAGTCTCTTTCCAACTCGTGCTTGTGCGTGTCTTTCAGTTGATCATGCCTCCACGAAGAGCTCTCTGAGGTCGTCCTGATAGGAGGAACGTTGAGGAGCAGGGGGTACCTAATGCACCAGAGTGCAACCCCAAAGAGAGGTCACCAATGCTGAATTTTGGGAAGCAATCCGAATGCTAAGTCAAGTTGTGACCAACCAGGTTGGGTAACAAAGAGGGGCTCGATAGGAAGAGGTTGATACTTCGAGGATCCGTGAGTTCTTGAGGATAAATCCTCCAAATTTCACTGGTTCAAGCACTACTGAGGATCCAGAAAGATTTGTTGAGGAATTGCAAAAGGTATTTGAGGTTATGCACGTTGTTGATGCTGAGCGAGTGGAACTAGCTGCATATCAACTGAAGAGTGTTGCTAGGATTTTGTTTGACCAGTGGAAGAAGGGTAGAGCTAAGGGTGCACCAGTTTTGAGTTGGTCTATGTTTGAGGAGGATTTATTAGGGCGTTTATTTCCCCGTGAACTGAGAGAAGCCAAGGTAAGGGAGTTTATTACCCTTAAGCAGGATTCACTAAGTGTTCATGAGCACAGTTTGAAGTTCAACCAACTTTCCCGATATGCTCTGGAGATGGTTGCAGATATGAGGAGCAGGATGAGTCTGTTTGTTGCTGGGTTGTCTCGTCTGTCAAGTAAGAATGTCAAGGCAGCTATGCTGATAGGGGACATGGACATAGCCAGACTTATGGTTTATGTGCAGCAGGTTGAGGAAGAGGCTGAGAGATAAAAAAGAATTCAGAAACAAGAAGGCTAAGACAGGGAATGAGTCCAGGAAGCAAAGGAGCAATGTGAACCGTTCTTCCTTTCAACAGAAACAAAAAGGAACTGCTCCATCATCTGCTAATGCACCTGCACCGAGGAACAAAGGTGAGTACAATAGTCATAATTCATAGGGTTTTAGAGCTAGACCTGCCCAGTCTTAGGGTAGTGTGGCACAAGAAGGCAATTGGGCTCCTACATATGCTAAGTGTGGTAGAAACCACCTAGGTGCTTGTCGCAATGGCTTTACAGGATGTTTCAAGTGCGGCTAAGAGGGTCACTTCATGAAAGAGTGTCCCGAGAACAGACACGGAAATGGAAATAGGGGTAATAAAGCCCAATCTTGTTTAGTTGCTCCACCAGACAGGGCTGCACGTAGAGGAGCTACTTCAGGTACTGACAGAGGAGCAAACCACCTATATGCGATCACTAGTCGTCAAAAGCAAGAGAATTCTCCAGATGTTGTCACTGGTATGATCAAAGTCTTTACTCTTGATGTTTATTCTTTACTAGACCCAGGAGCGACTTTATCTTTTGTGACTCCTTATGTTGCAATGAATTTTGATGTTCTTCTTGAGAAACTTTGTGAGCTCTTTTGTATTTCTACACTTGTTGGGGAGTCTATTCTAGCTGAGCGAGTCTATCGTGATTGTACCATTTCCGTCAATCAGAAGAGCACCATGGATGATTTAGTCGAGTTAGACATGGTTGATTTTGATGTTATTCTGGGTATGGACTGGCTTCATGCCTATTATGCCTCCATTGAATGCAGAACTCGAGTTGTCAAATTCCAATTTCCTAATGAGCCAGTTATAGAGTGGAGTAGTAGTTCAGCAGTGCCTAAGGGTCGTTTTATTTTGTACCTTAAGGAATGAAAGTTAGTTTCCAAGGGTTGTGTCTATCACTTAGTCCGAGTTAATGATTCTAGTGTTGATACACCTCTTATTGAGTCAGTTCCAGTTGTGGGTGAGTTTCCAGAAGTCTTTCCTGATGATCTACCTGGAATCCCTCCTAAGATAGAGATAGACTTCGGTATAGATATCCTTCCCAATACTCGTCCAATATCTATTCTGCCATATAGAATGGTTCCAGCAGAGTTGAAAGAGTAAAAAAGCAGTTCAAAGATCTCCTTGAGAAGGGTTTTATTTGACTAAGTGTATCACCTTGGGGAGCTCCTGTCTTATTTGTGAGGAATAAAGATGGTTCCCTTAGAATGTGTATAGATTACCGCCAGTTTAACAAGGTTACCATCAAGAATAAGTATCCTCTTCTGAGAATTGATGTTCTTTTCGAGCAGCTTCAGGGTGCCACTTGTTTCTCTAAGATAGACCTCAGATCAGGCTACCATCAGTTGAGGGTAAAGGAATGTGATATTCCAAAAACAGCTTTCAAAACCCGTTATGGTCATTATGAGTTTCTGGTCATGTCGTTCGATTTAACCAATGCTCCCGCACCATTCATGGACCTTATGAATCGAGTATTCAAGCCTTATTTAGATATGTTTGTTATCGTATTCATTGATGACATACTAATCTATTCGAGGAAAGAGGAAGATCATGTTAGCCATCTCAGAATAGTTCTCCAAACTCTAAGGGATAGGGAGTTGTATGCTAAGTTCTCGAAATGTGAGTTTTGGCTTTAGTGTGTGGCATTTTTAGGCCACATTGTTTTTGGTGATGGAATTAGAGTTGATACCCAGAAAATAGGTGCAGTTCAGAATTGGCCTAGACCCACATCTCCAACTGATATTAGGACTTTCTTGGGGTTGGCTGGATATTATAGAAGGTTCCTAGAGGGGTTCTAATCTATTTCTTCCCTTTGACCAAGTTGACTTAGAAGACAGTTAAGTTTCAATGGTCTGAAGCTTGTGAGAAAAACTTTCAGGAATTGAAAAAATGGTTGACTACTACCCCAGTATTGACTTTACCAGAAGGTACTCAAGGTTTTGTGGTATATTGTGATGCGTCCAAAGTTGGTTTGGGTTGTGTGTTAATGCAAAATGGTAAAGTTATAGCTTATGCCTCCAGACAGTTGAAAGTTCACGAGAAGAATTATCCAACCCATGATCTTGAATTGGCTGCCATAGTATTTTCTTTGAAAATATGGCGTCATTATCTTTATGGTGTTCATGTGGATGTGTTCACCGATCACAAGAGCTTTTAGTATGTGTTTAGTCAGAAAGAGCTCAATCTCAGACAAAGGGGGTGGTTAGAATTACTGCAGGATTATGACATGAGTATTTTATATCACCCAAGTAAGGCTAATGTTGTTGTTGATGCCTTGAGCAGGTTGTCCATGGGTAGTACCGCCCATTTTGAGGAAGATAAAAAAGAGTTAGCAAAACATATGCATAGAATTGCACGATTAGGAGTTCGATTAATGGATTCCACAGAAAGAGGAGTAGTGGTGATGAATGTGGTTGAATCATCATTAGTGTCAAAAGTGAAAGAGAAGCAAGACCAATATCCTATTTTGTTTGAATTGAAGGCAAATGTTCATAAGCAAAAAGTAATGGCTTTTGAACAAGGGGGAGATGGTGTATTGAGGTATCAAGGTAGATTGTGTGTACCAAGAGTGAATGAACTCCAAGAGAGGATTATGGAGGAAGCTCATAGCTACAGATATTCTATTCATCCGGGTTTGAAACGACCCCAAAAATGCCCGAAAATGTGCTTCGGAAACACCTATAATTGTAATTTCCATATATCTCAAAATCCGTGCATCATTTCGGAAATTCGACTTCATATTCTTATTCAGGGGGTCAAATTGAGTGGGAAATGAGTCTAACCCGAATTTTAGAACAACCGTATCAAAATTTGAAAATCGCAAAAAATGCGATTTTGAGGGTCAACTTTAAAGGGGCATATCTCTCAGCACACAAGGAACTGGAAGGAGCTCAAACTATCAAAATTAAAGCTCTGTGAGTTAGCTTTCCAACGCAATTTGTTTCACCTCATTCCGAGTTAGGATGAAGGAGTTATGACCATTTTCGTAAAACCTGTCCGGCAGAAAATGCAAATTCCAGTAGCCGAAAACACTGTTCACCCGCCTCAATTTTTTTTCTAAGTGTTGGGACGTTTTTATAAAAAGGGGACATATCCATACTTAGTCATTTAACTTCAAAACATCCAAAAACTCTCTCTAAACCCTCTCCAAAAATTCCACCAAGATCATCAACCAAATTCAAGGATCCCAAGCTTTAATTCCGGATTCAAGATTCAATCTCAAGCAATTCTCCATTCCAATCTTCATCAAGAATTCTCCAAAGTTGAGGTATGTGGGTTGATTGTGGAAACCTTCCTTTCCACAAGTCCAACCATTTATCCTCTATTTTACTTCAAGTTTATGGGTCCTTATGATCATTTATGAACTCTTGAATTATGGAATTATTACTACACATCCTATTATGGTCTATTTTTGTATATTATCATGAAATGGAATGATTATATGATGTTTATGGTTTTCATGCCTCAATGATCAAATTATGAAGGTTGTTATATATGTATATATATATGTATGTTGTTGGTGGGCTGTTTTACATGGATTTTGAAATTTGTTGGACTTAGTACTCTTGATACACATGATTTTATTTACATGAACAAGTAGCCCACCATATGTTTGATAAAATGCCATTTATAGAATTCTTATGAAATGGAAGGTCCAATGTACGTCCTATGAGTCGGATGATTATATAAGTATTGAAATAATGATGAAATGGATACATGTATATGATTTTCTCTATATACGTGTTGTGAGTCGACCAAGCCTAGTACGGGGGGTAGTAGGCCCGTATAACCATATCGAGGGGTTTGTACCTTGGTCCCTAGCTCGGGGGGTGGTAGGCCCGGGTAACCACATTGAGGGGTTTGTACCTCTTTCGCCTCTCCAAGGGGGTGGTAGGCCTTGGAAATACTATATTGATGGTCACTCACCACACTTGTGCTACGTCCCACTAAATATGATTTTTTTTATGTAAGCGTCCTTATATATATCATTTCATTTATGTGCTATCTATCGGGTATGATTATGCATTTTTCCTATGATGTCCATCTATTGTAGCATTGCATTGCATCCCATATACTTAGTACATTCAAACGTACTAATGCATACTCTATGCCTACATAATGTCACCATGTAGGAACCGGAGCATCGCTTGACCATCCTCCTCCGCGTGGCTAGTACGATTTTCTATCGAGGTTATTGGTGAGTCCTCTATTCCGGGGACGTTGCTTATGATCTTTTGCTATGTATAAGACTTTTTCTTTTTAGTTATGTTTTGTCTATGAGGGTGAGCCGGGTAGTTTGTCTTGGCCCCCGCTAAGTACTCATGTTTAGAGGTGGTGTTGGACAAGTTGTGTATTATGCTTGAGCTTGACTCATCTATGGTATTTATGTATCAGTTCTTCTTTTTTTTCTCTTGCTCCCTTAGTCCCGATTTCCCCCTTTGATTATGCTTATTGCTTATGGTCATTTTAATTGCTTCCGCGACCAAGGATGTGTAATGATACGCTATGAGGCTTGTTTGGGGTTCCTTCGGGTTCCCCATTCGCCGGTCACGTCTAGGCCCTAGGCTTGGGTCGTGACAGGGTTCCACAAAGATGTATTGTGACTTTAGAGAGGTATATTGGTGGAGTAGTATGAAGAAAGGTATTGTTGAGTTCGTTGCTAAATGCCCGAATTGTCAACACGTTAAAGTAGAGCACCAAAGGCCCGGTGGTATGGATCAAAATATAAAACTTCTGGAATGGAAGTGGGAGATGATCAATATGGACTTCATCACAGGTCTACCAAGGTCTCTCAAGCAGCATGATTCTATTTGGGTGATTGTTGATAGAATGACGAAATCAGCCCACTTTTTGCCAGTAAAGACTACCCATTCAGTAGATAATTATGCTAAGTTGTATATTCGAGAGGTAGTCAGAATTCATGGGGTTTCGGTATCAATTATTTCATATAGAGGAGCACAATTTACTGCACAGTTCTGCAAATATTTTCAGAAAGGCTTGGGTTCAAAGGTAAACTTAAGTACTGCTTTTCATCCTCTGACAGATGGTCAAGAAGAGCATATTATTCATACTTTAGAAGATATGTTGAGGGACTATGTGATTGATTTCAAGGGGAATTGGGATGATCACATACCTCTCATTGAATTCGCTTACAACAATAGTTACCACTCTAGCATCCAGATGGCTCCTTATGAAGCTCTCTATGGGAGAAGATGCAAATCTCCTATTGGATGGTTTGAAGTTAGTAAGGCTGAGTTAATTGGACTAGACTTAGTTCATTAAGCTATGGAGAAAGTGAAAATTATTCAAGAGAGGTTGAAAACAGAGCAGAGTCGTCAAAAATCCTACACTGATGTTAGGAGAAGGGAGTTAGAGTTTGAAGTAGATGATTGGGTATACTTGAAGGTTTCACCCATGAAAGGTGTTATGAGATTTGGTAAGAAAGGGAAGCTTAGTCCCTGGTATATCCAAAAGGATTGGAAATGTAGCTTATGAGTTGGAGATACCACAAGAGTTAGCAGCGGTCCATCCGATATTTCATGTTTCCATGTTGAAGAAGTGCATGGGAGATCATTCACTTATTATACCAACTGAAGATATTGGTATCAAGAATAGCTTGTCTTATGAGGAGATCCATGTTTAGATTCTAGATCATCAAGTTCGCAAGTTGAGGACCAAAGAAGTAGCATCAATCAAAGTTCTTTGAAGAAATTAGTTTGTTGAGGAAGCTATTTGGGAAGCTAAGGAGGATATGAAGAAGATATATCCATATTTCTTTTAGTACGGAGAAATTCTAGATCAAGGTATTAATTCTCTTCTTAGTACTCCTTAAATTGATATACTTAATGTGTTAGATTTGCTTGTTGAGTGTTTGAGATGAATGTTAGATGTTACACCCTTAGCCTACTAAGAGTAATCTCATTCGAGGATGAATGTTCCCAAGGGGAAGATATTGTAACACCTCGCTAAGTGAAAGAGCTAGAATTAGAAAGAGTCATTTTTGGAAATAATGAAAAATCTGGAAATTTGTTAAATTTATGTTAAGCTTGAGTTTGGGTCAACTTCAAGTGACTATAGCTCCTATGTTAGGATGATTTAGGTGTTCTACAAGACACCGTATGAAATATCTTTGAATTATCTTTCCAACTCCGCCGAGTTTGCTTGATTTCGAGTTCGTATGAGGGAGATATGCCGATTTGAAGTTGGGGTGACTAGATAAGGAAAGTCAAAATCAAATTTTAAAGAGGTATTTTGGTCTTTTCCATGCTCAATTAACTTATTTCGTTTTTATAAGTTTAATTGGGGACTAAATAGGATTATATCAGTTTACTCTTTACCAAATAATGCTAGGGTTTTTGGAGAAAGAACTCAAGAGGATAAAGGAGAAGAAAAGTTCAAAGATTCGTCAAGTTCTTGCGATTTTGGGTGTGGTTTTCGCCAAGGATTCAATCCTACGAGGTATGTGAGTTTACATAGCGTTGAGTTCATTCAGCCACGCGTCAAACATGTTTATTTCAGTATGATTTTCGTCCTAAAAGATTGAGACTTTGATGTTCTTGAGTTGTATTCTTGAATTGCTTTCATTCTTTGAATTTTGGGATGAGATTGAGGAGTTCTTTGAGAGTTTAAGGTCGATTGTTAGAGTTGTTTTGAGTTAGATTCTTGTGTACATGTACGGGGTATCTGAATCTAAAGAGAAATTGAGAAAAAGAATCAAATTTAGGTGAATTGCGGTTAGAAAAAGAAGAAGGAACAAGTCGGGCAAATCTGTGTACCAGGTCCTCGTCGCTGACCTGTTCCTCAGGATTGACAAAATTTTCTATGCGTCACGGAGTGGTCAAGAACCGTTCTGCCTCAAAATTTATTTCGCGATCAAATAATTAAATGCTTCTCTGCATCGCGGACTTGCTTCAAAAGACTTGAGTTTTGAGTTGACTAAAGAGTGAAGATCAAAGTTCTTTTCTTTAGAAGAGTATACCGGGACTATGTATTCCCAAAAGAGTAAAATGTTTTCACATTTAAACAAGAGAGGAAACACTGATTTCCAAGAGAGCCTTTAAGCTAGGTTTGAGTAATTATCTCAAACCACATAAAGAGTTTTTTTTAAAACATATGAGTTGAGTATATTTCGGGAGTAGTATGGAGCACCGATATGGGGAAGAGTTCACAATAACTCAAGTTCCCATAAACCATGTAGCCATCGTGGGTAAAAAGGGTCATACTTTTTAGATGATTCCTTAATGCTTTTTAGCATAGACCAGTGGATCCACTTAGTTGAGGCGTTCTATATCATGGCAAGTTATAAGACAGTTCTGGCAGCGTGGGCGAGACATTGTATCATCACATTAGCTCATAGGGATGATTGTTGGTTAGAGAAACTCCCATAGTATTATATTACTTTATATTTAAACTGAGTTATTATTGTATTTCTTTAACACATTGAGTTGTCACTTACTGTTTTGAATGTATTGAATAAACTGCACCTTTATTGTTGCTTTACGTTGCATTTGAGTTGAGTAAAGCTAAGGTAAGTGTTCTTTTCAGATTCCTTTCAAGCTTATGTCATGTTTAGTTTTCCCCTCGCATGCTTGTACATTAAATGTACTGATGCCATTTGGCTTGCATCGTTTTATGACGTAGATACAGGTAACCAGGATCATCATCCAGCGCCTCACTGATCCAGTTGAGCACTCAGAGTCAGTTGGTGAGCCTCCTTGCTTTCTGTAACAACCCACTCGGAAGGATGCTACGACTTAAACATGAAATCTAATTAAATACTTGCGACATTTAAAATAGATTAACTATGGCCATATTGATTATAATTTAGTAAAGGGATTATGTTCATAAAAGGAAAAAAAAAAAGAAATAGTTAAGGATGTGCATCCTGCCCATTTAAACATTTATTTGATGTCAAATTGATATTGCGTAGAATTTTAACTTATAGTGGAAAAACCCTTCCAAAATAATATAAGCCAATAATTCACGAGATTTTTATGCATATATTATCCTCACACTGCAAAAATGATATAAAAAGAATATTACCAACTTTCGAGTACCCAAATTAGGTGGTTCATGCTTCACACAACCATTCAAAACAAGTGGTAAATTTAATATATTACAAGACTTGGGCTTAATCACCCCCAAAGAACAAAACATATAGCCATACTTATATCACAACCCATGGTGACATGATCAAATTAGCCTTCAAAATTTCATGTAAATATACAACACATAGGTCATGTATAAGTCTCAAGGTTTATGCAAACTATAGATTCCTATATGCAAATGTGATATTCTCATAAAGCTCGCAAATAACTCCCGCCTCCAATGGCCAGCTTCAAGTATCCAGCCCCTCGAACGTTCCCTTTCAAAAGTCATGGACAACACAATTGAAGCATAATAAATAAATCAAGTAAATAATATATTAAGTGTATCAAGTTCTATATTTAAAGATCCAAG
>NW_006239067.1:261377-266201 GCF_000226075.1 Solanum tuberosum
ATGAGTAGGATAATTCAATTCATGCAGTTTTAATTTCTAAGATGCATAAGAAATTACCTTCCCTTCTTACATCAAAACACATCACAGACCTCCATGAGAAGCATTGCTATATATTGCATACTATTTCCCCTCAATTGGTAGAGTAAGTATAGGAGCTTTTGTTAACAAGGATTTGAGAGTTTCAAATCTCTCTTGGCATTTGTCATCCCAAGTAAACTTTACTTCCTTCTACCAGAGTTTAGTCAAAGGGGATGCGACAATGGAGAAGCCTTTCACAAATCTTCTATAGTACCCTGCTAAGAAACTTCTTACCTCACTCGGAATTTTGGGAGGTCTCTGTTTAACAACTACTTGAATTTTTACTTGGATCAACCTTTACACCTTCAGTTGATACAACATATCCCAGAAAACCCACTTCATTATGCCAAAATTCACACTTGGAAAGTTTAGCGTAAAGTTCTTTCTCCTTCAAAATTTACAACACCATCCAAAGGTGTTTATCCTGGTCTATTAGAAGAAGAGGCCAAAACTTATTTCCTTCAAAAGGGAAGATCACATTGCATTAGAGACATGTACTTGATGCATATGCACTCTACATGCGATAAAAAATATTATAACCATGCAAGTGAACAAATAATCTAAATAGAACCTTTACGGAAGCGAACAAATATACAAGTAATTCACAACAAAAGTCCTAGAACCAAAAACCTAGGCTATGATACCAATACTTGTAACAACCCACTCGGAAGTATGCTACCACTTAAACAAGAAATCTAATTAAATACTTGCGACATTTAAAATAGATTAACTATGGCCATATTGATTATAATTTAGTAAAGGGATTATGTTCATAAAAGAAAGAAAAAAAGAAATAGTTAAGGATGTGCATCCTGCCCATTTAAACATTATTTGATGTCAAATTGATATTGCGCGGAATTTTAACTTATGGTGGAAAAACCCTTCCAAAATAATATAAGCCAATAAATCATGAGATTTTTATGCATATATTATCCTCACACTGCAAAAATGATATAAAAAGAATATTACCAACTTTCGAGTACCCAAATTAGGTGGTTCATGCTTCACACAACCATTCAAAACAAGTGGTAAATTTAATATATTACAAGACTTGGGCTTACACACCCACAAAGAACAAAACATATAGCCATACTTATATCACAACCCATTGTGACATGATCAAATTAACCTTCAAAATTTCATATAAATATACAACACATAGGTCATGTATAAGTCCCAAGGTTTATGCAAACTATAGATGCCAATATGCAAATGTAATCTTCCCATAAAGCTCGCAAAAAACTCCGCCTCCAATGGCCAGCTTCAAGTATCCCCTCGAACGTTCCCATTCAAAAGTCATGGACAACACAATTGAAACATAATGAATAAATCAAGTAAACAATATATTAAGGATATCAAGTTCTATATTTAAGGATCCAAGTGTCAAGAATGCTCATAGCACCATTTCCCAGAGATCCAATACCAAGGCTTGCCCAATATATACCTCATGTCGTCACACCAAGCACAAGCAGGTATCAAGAAGGGTCGACGCCCTGTATCAAGAAGGGTCAAAGCCCAATTATCAAGAGAACCAAGAACCATATTAAAAAATGGCTTTCTAGTTCGTACTTAAAATGGACAACTTCCATTCTTAAAACGGACTAAAAATCCAGAGTCAAGATGGCAAGTGATCCGAATCAAGAGGCATGCCAATAGTGACAAAGTCACAGCCACAAGAAGGACAAGGTCCCAACAAGAGTGCCAAGTGATCAAACAATCCGTACAAGTGGGCAAGTTACACAAGTATCTTTAATGTCTGAAAGGATACCAACACGACAATGCAAAGTGTCAAGAGGTAACCAAGGTACCAAGATAAACTTTCAGACATACCAGCAGGTAAAAAGAGTACAAGTACAAGTTTATACCCAAACCTCGGGCTTTAGCATAGAAACAGTCCAACAAAACTTCAAGAATTCTAATTGTAGCCCGACCAACGTATCAAGGTTCTCAACTTGTACACGAGTATATATAACCTTAAAAATACAATTACATAACTTCTTTAACTTCTATTAGCTCAGTAATGTCGACGACGTAAAACAGGATCATCATCACAAGTAAGCCTAGCATGTACGAATACAACTATGCTCCCAAAACAGTGAATCAGTCTAGCCTGGTACCTCAAGTCGCAACTCATATTTGTAAAGGAAAAACGCAAAACTGGACTTTATATCCTTCATGAAAGAAGTAGGTACATCTCTATATGTTGCAAATAAACAAGAATCACCACTAAATTTATTTTGTACAAAAAGATATATTCAAAACACTAACAGTTGATCATACAGGATTTCAAATTTCGAAATCTGGACAAAACTTTCCCTATATTGCGTCTCATATTCCGAATCCATAACAGCTAAATTTGAGTTATACATAAACATAAGAGTTGTAGGTATACGAATTAGCTTTCCAAATCATATTTATTCACTGTAAACAAAGTTCTAAAAAACGAGATATGAATAAATTACCAAACACTACCCAGCTCATAAACAGATTTCATCACTTACCAAAGAGAAGGGTGTATCTCGAATTCCAGCCAAAAGGACCAAAATTTTCTTGAAAGTTTGTGAGTAATATCATTAGAGGAAGTTCTACCCCTTTCTTAGAGTTAAGGAACACCAATTCTTATAGAGGAGGTGTGAAATTATATGTTATAAGAGTGATACTTATCACTTACACCAAAAGTCAAAGTTGGCTGCCCAAAAGTATACATATATCCCAATATGTATATATCTCACCTCCCTTCCAAGTTATAAATAATTCCAACTAGAATATTATGCAAATACCCCAATACAATCCATTAAATTACGATCACAATTTATGTTAAGCAACTTTGCAAATATCTCAACATTTAAAGTTCCCAAAATAAGAGTAAAACATACTGTAGTAATTAAGCAATGGTGTATTGACATCCGACTCTTGGTTAGTATTTAGGGGTGTTACAACTCTCTCCCCCTTAAAGAAATTTTGTCTCGAAATTTACCTTACACTAGTCCCAAAACATGTGCGGATACTGGGTCCTCATGTCTTCTTCTCTCTCCCAAGTTGCTTCTTTTCCAGAATGGTTCCTCCAAAGTACCTTTACTAAGTGGATTCTCTTGTTTCTAAGTTTCTTTACTTCTCGAGTTTCAATTCGAATAGGTTCTTCATTACAAGTCAAGTCAGGATTAAACTCAATAGATTCAACTGGCATAACATGTGATGGATCAGAACGATATCTTCTGAGCATAGCAACATGAAAGACATTGCAGATCTTGTCTAACTCCGGTGGCAAAGCTAATTTATATGCAACTGGTCCAACCCTTTCAAGTATCTCATAAGGTCCAACAAATCGGGGACTAAGTTTTCCATTTTGGCCAAATCTCATAATCTTTTTCCATGGAGACACCTTTAAGAATACTTTATCTCCAACTTGATATTCAATGTCACGCCTTCTAATATCAGCGAACGACTTTTGTCTATCCGAAGAAATCTTTAGACGATCCTTGATAATTTTTACCTTGTCCTCTGTTTGTTGCACAATTTCAGGACCAACAAGCTTTCTTTCACCAACTTCACTCCAACAAAGAGGGGTTCGACATTTCCTTCCGTAAAAGGCTTCATAGGGAGGCATTCCAATACTCGATTGGTAACTGTTATTGTAAGCAAATTCTATCAAAGCCAAGTGTTTGTCCCCAACAACCCTCAAACTCCATAATGCAAGCTCGAAGCATATCCTCCAAAATTTGTATCACTCTTTCTGACTGACCGTATGTCTGAGGATTGAACGAAGTGCTAAATTTCAACTTAGTACCCAAAGCTTCCTACAGGCTACCCCAAAATCTAGGTGTAAACCTTGGGTCTCGATCAGATACAATAGACACAGGTATCTCATGTAGTCTTACAATCTCATTAATGTACAATTAGGCTAAACGCTCAAGTGAGTAATTCATCCTGATTGCTGAGAAGTGAGAACTCTTGGTTAGCCTGTCCACAATCACCCATATTGCATCATGATTCCTTTGAGTGCGAGGAAGTCCAGAAACAAAGTCCATAGTTATTCTCTCCCATTTCCAGTCCAGCATCGACAAGGGTTATAGTAAACCAACTGGGACCTGGTGTTCTATCTTTACTTGCTGACAAACCAAACATTTTGAAATGACTTATGCAATGTCTCTCTTCATACCGTTCCACAATAATGTTCTTTGATGGTCTGGTACATCTGTGTACCTCTAGGATTCATTGCATATGATGATATATGTGCTTCATTCATGATTTCTCTTCTCAATTTTTCATCACAAGGGACGCATAACCTGTTTTGATAAAATAAGCCACCATCCTCCGTTACTGTAAAATCAAGATTTTCCCTATATTGAACTTCTCTAGTCAATTTTACAAGTTTCTCATCTAACTTTTGTTCTTCTTTGACCTGTTCAAGTAATATTGGTTTGACTTGCAAATTAGCAATAACTGAACCATTTGAATCAAGTGCAAAACAAACACTCATGGCTCCTAACTCAAGAAGTAAGGGCAACAGACTCAAAGCTAAGCTTGCGAAGGATTTTTTTCGACTTAAGGCTTCAGCCACCACATTGGCTTTACCTAGATGATAGTTAATTGTGAAGTCATAATCCTTGATGAGTTCAAGCAATCTACGTTGTCTTAGGTTTAGCTCCTTCTGAGTACCCAAGTACTTTAAGCTCTTGTGATCAGTGAATATACGGCATTTCTCTCCATACAAATAATGCCGCCATATTTTTAAAGCAAACACTA
>NW_006239067.1:267895-268027 GCF_000226075.1 Solanum tuberosum
TCGTAACCCGACCAACGTATCAAGGTTCTCAACTTGTACACGAGTATATATAACCTTAAAAATACAATTAAATAACTTAACTTCTATTAGCTCAATAATGTTGACGTAAAACAGGATCATCATCACAAGTAA
>NW_006239067.1:268034-277275 GCF_000226075.1 Solanum tuberosum
GAATACAACTATGCTCCCAAAACAGTGAATCAGTCTAGCCTGGTACCTCAAGTCGCAACTCATATTTGTAAAGGAAAAACGCAAAACTGGACTTTATATCCTTCATGAAAGATGTAGGTACATCTCTATATGTTGCAAATAAACAAGAATCACCACTAAATTTATTTTGTACAAAAAGATATATTCAAAACACTAACAGTTGATCATACAGGATTTTAAATTCCGAAATCTAGACAGAACTTTCCCTATATTGCGTCTCATATTCCGAATTCATAACAGCTAAATTTGAGTTATACATAAACATAAGAGTTGTAGGTATACGAATTAGCTTTCCAAATCATATTTATTCACTGTAAACGAAGTTCTAAAGAATGAGATATGCATAAATTACCAAACACTACCCAGCTCAGAAACAGATTTTATCACTTACCAAAGAGAAGGGTGTATCTCGAATTCCAGCCAAAAGGATCAAGATTTTCTGGAAATTTTGTGAGTAATATCGTTAGAAGAAGTTCTACCCCTTTCTTAGAGTTAAGGAACGCCAATTCTTATAGAGGAGGTGTGAAATTATATGTTATAAAAGTGATACTATCACTTACACCAAAAGTCAAAGTTAGCTGCCCAAAAGTAAAATGTTTGTTGCCCAAAAGTATACATATATCCCAATATGTATATATCTCACCTCCCTTCCAAGTTATAAAAAATTTTAACTAGAATATTTCGCAAATACGCCATACGATCACAATTTATGTTAAGCAAGTTTGCCAAATATCACAACATTTAAAGTTCCCAAAATGAGAGTAAAACCTACTGTAGTAATTAAGCAATGGTGTACCGACATCCGATTCTTGGTTAGTATTTAGGGGTGTTACACTTTCGGAGGACCCCTTTTTACTACTTTATAGTTAGTTCATTAGGATGTCATGGGTCTTGTCCCAACGTCCATCTCAGGTGTTAGAGGCTTCATAGACAGTTAGTAGTTCATTTGTCGTTATCTTGTTATTGGCTTATTGGCATATGTTTTGATATTTGAGTTGCCATCTTGGCTAGTTGAATGTTCTTTTAATACATTCTAGTTTTAAAAAGAAGAAGAAGAAAAGTATGAAAAGGCACTTATTGTGATTTATCATAACAACCACAACCTTTCAAAAATGTCTCAATTCTTTGAAAAGGTCACAACTCATCGAAAAAGTCACAACTATTTGAAGAAGTTAGGACCCTTCAGAAAAGTCACAACTCTTCAAAAATGTCACAACTCATTGGTAAAGTCACAACCCTTCAATATGTAAAGGTGTTTTCTTTTAATATAATATAAATAAATATAATATAATATATAAAACATATACTAAATTAGGTGTTTTAAGAAGAATAAGAACAACCCTTCAGAAAAATCACAACTCTTTGAAAAATTCACAATCTATTTATAACCAACTATATTGTTTGTTTAAAGTTGAGGGTATTATAGTGACTTAACATTCAAGTTAGGGGGGCGTTCATGTTTTTGAGGTAGTATATAGAAGATAGATATAGATTTTCATCTTGTTTGACCTTAAATATTAACATTTTTTTATATTGCTTCTATTTTTGTTTTTGTCACGCCCCGAGCCTACACCCTGGGCGGGACTGGTACTCAACAACCATCGCTACCCGCAAACGAACCCTTGGCCTAACTTAACTCATAGCAGAAGACTTAAATAACAAGATAATAGTCTTAAAAGATAAACTCATGAAGCACTTTAGTATATTTTATATTTTTTATTATATTAAAAGCTTACACCTTTTCAAATTGAAGGGTTGCGACTTTTTCGAAAGGTTGTGACTTTTTCAAAGAGTTGTTACTTTTCTGAAGGATTTTGACTTTTCCAATGAGTTGTAACTTTTCTAATTAATTGTAGCATTTTCGAACTTGAATATTAATTTACTATAATATTTCAACTTAAAACACCCAATTTAGTATATCTTCTATATTTTATGTTTACATTTAATTATATTATACTAAAAGAATGAACTCCTACAATACAACAATAAGAAAGCAAAGAATTATAGGGGAGGGAGGAGAAGGTATATTTAAGAGGTGTAATTAAAAGATTTTAAGAGTGATTTTTTTCATTTACATATCAAAGTTAATTTTAAAATGAGAAAAAAAGTTTTAAAAAATACAAAAAGATAAACGTAATTGGAGTTGCCACACCACATTATCTATATCTAGTTTTGTATTATAAATAGATATATATATATATATATATTTTTGGATATTCATTTTACAACTTTCAGTATGCACGCACTCAGTAATCATTAGAAAGCTTTCACATCCATTATTCATAAGAACTTATAATTTATTATTTCATTTATAATCCTTTACTAAAAATTTTGGTTTAATAATATTAACAATATCTTAAAAAAATAGTGTACTTCAAGATTTTCCATTCACGTGCAGCGCACGTGCATTGATACTAGTATCTGGACATGCGAATTGCACGTGTATCTCATAAAAGTAATACAGACGATACGAACCATATTAAACGGTAATGTAATGAGAAATTAAATAAAAAGGTGCAAGCTAAAATACTTTGAATACGTTGTTGCTAGATTATCTTTGGACAACGTGAAACATTTTTCGATTAATATTGCAGGAAACTATTGCAATTAGATGAACTTACACAGTAATGCTTAGCAGAATTAATATGAGAAACTACAGTATGAATATCAATTGTAGATCTTAATAAGTTACATGAAAGTGCACAACTTCACCTATCTTATTTTTCTAGAATAAGAAGATAAGACTGAATTGTTCATATAAATTATAGAGACTATATAAAACATTTATAGGCCGGAGGCTCACCTTCAGACTTGTAGATTACACATCTCTTGTATGATAAGTTTGTTAAAGTGACATCTTGACAATCAAAACTTGAAAGTTATTGATGTTGTTTTCTTATTAATGATATAATTGTCCTTTTGTTATTATATATGGATTTCTCCAATTTATATATATCAGTTAATTTATAAAAAAAAAATCTAAACATTGCGAAGAAAAATATTTTTCCTCTTTTGAATTTTCATTATTCAAAAGAAAATTAGCACTAACAAACTAATGTTGTAAATAATTAGTGGATGTGGATGTCCTAGGGCGCACATATATTGTAGTATGCTTAGTTTTCCAAGTTACTTTAGGCTGATAAAGGCACTAACAAACTAATGTTGTTACTTTTTGTTCTTCCTTTTCTTCTTTGTTTGCTCTTTCAATTTGATTTTGTTTTATTTTATGACGCGTTATCAGCACGAGTCTCTAATATTTTTGAGGATTTGTCTCAACTTCTTCTATCCGTGAGATCCGGCATTGGTCATGATGGATTTATGGGTAATTTTTTGAATCGTTCACAGAAGTAAAGTTGGGTAACTCATTCCAATTCTATTTTACAATTACTTTTGGTGGTTTGCAACTCTTATTGATCTCTTTTACATGTTTATTGTTTTCTTGGAGTATTACCCCTTTTTCATCGCAGGTAAAAGACATAAATATGTATTACTATGAGGTCTGGTGTTGATCAATCAGTATGATGGTTAAGTATCAGAAACGACACTTGATGGTGAAGTTATTTTTGTGGAAAATCTTAAAATAGCAAGAGTTGTTATTTTGTAAAAAAATAATTATTGTTTATATGGATAAAGGACCAAAAAAATATTTTTTAGTCAAGAAAATGAGTCACCAACCACAGAAAAATTATACATAAATACCTCACAGTATCTTCCACCATATCTGAAAATATAGACATCATACAACGTTGAAAAGTCGTTGGTGCATTACAAAACCCAAATGACATCTTCCTGAAAGAAAATGTCCAATAGAGGTAAGTGAAAGTAGGCTTCTCTTGATCATCCGGTGCTATAGAGATTTGATTGTACCCCGAATATCCATCTACAAAACAGTACCAACCTTTTCCGGCTAGATGATCTAACATTTGGTCCATGAACGGTATTGGAAAATGATATTTCTATGTCGGTGCATTCAACTTGTGATAATACATGCAAATTCTCCAAACAGTAACTAACCTCATCGATATAAGTTCATTCTTTGAATTAGGAACCATAATGATTCCTCCCTTCTTCGGCACGCATTGAACTAGACTTCCCAAATTACTATCAGCAATCATATAAACTACTCCAGAATCTAACCACTTGATAATCTCTTTCTTCTGAACTTCATGCATTGGTGGATTTAATATTCTATGGTTCTCAATACTTAGTTTACAATCAGACATGAGTTGGATCTTATGAGAACGTATACCTAGTGGAATACTTATAATGCCGCAATCGTTCAATCAATCGTTCTTTTAAAACGCTTCAACATTGATATCAAGGCCTCTACTTTCCCTTCATTCAAATCAGTAGCAATAATGACAGGCAAAGTATTATTCTGACCCAAGAAAACGTACCACAAATGAGATGGGAGGGCCTTTAGTTTCAGCTTCTAAGGCTCATCAATATATGGTTTTCCAAGTGGAGTTTCTCTATTTTTCAGATCCAAGTCTATCTCTTTTGGTGGGCGACGAGTATAATCCTCCCCATCAAGTACAACAACTAAATCATCATACTCCTGAATGTTCTCTCCATCAAAATTAAGGATCATATTCATTAATGCTTCAACACCTAATATCTCTTCAATTGACACCTCTAATTGCTCCTCAATAGTCAAATTCACAACGGACACCGCTTTAAGATCACTTTGATAGTTCAATTATTTGTAGATATTGAATGTTACCTCTTCATTATTCAATCAGAATTTCATCATCCTTCTCTCCATATCAACTAAAGTACGCCCAATAGCAAGGAATGTTCTCCCTAAGATGATAGACACTTTAAACCTCGATGTCTAATATCACAAAATCCATCAAAATATCAATGCCTCAACTTTAACTCGAACATCTTATAGAATCCCAATTGGTTTCCTTACAGTACGATCAGCCATAAGCAGCCGCATTGCGGTCGATTTGGGGTCTCCCAAGCCCAACTTTTTTAACACATATAGCGACATCAGATTTATGTTAGCACCCAAGTCACGTATGACCTTAGCAAAGTGCAACATGCCAATAGTACATGGAGTAGTAAGCTCTCCAGGATCCTCCTTCTTTTGCACTAACGATCTAGTGGTTGTGACACTAAAATGTTGTAACCTATCATCCATCCCCTTCAAAACTGGTGGCCCTCTGTTTGGTCACTAGATCTTTCATAAACCTAGAATATCCCGACAGTTGTTCAAGTGCTTCAATCAAGGGAACATTTATCGAGAGCTATTTCAATATAAAGATGAACCTATGGGTCGTAACTTTTTTAAATAGTTGTGACTTTTTCGATGATTTGTGATCTTTCTGAAGAATTGAGACATTTTTGAAAGGTTGTGGTTGTTAAGATAAATCACAATAAGTAACCTTTCATACTATTCTTCTTCTTCTTCTTTTATTTTTAAAACACCCACTTTAGTATATTTTATTATATTAAAAGCATGCATCTTTTCAAATTGAAGGGTTGTGACTTTTTCGAAAGGTTGTGACTTTTTCAAAGAGTTGGTTACTTTTCTGAAGGATTTTGGTTTTTCCAATGAGTTGTAGCATTTCCCAATGGTTGTGAATTTTTTCAATAAGGCATAATAAGGACTTTTTCATACTATCCTTTGTTGGTTATAAATAGAGGGGTTTCCTCTCATTTTTAAACAACAAATTTCCTAAGTTTTTTATTCATATTTTTCTTAAAACACCCGATTTAGTATATCTTCTTTATTTCATATTATATTTATTTAGTTATATTATGTCATTATATTAAAATAAAAGACCTTTCCACATTGAAGGATTTTGACTTCTCCGAAGGGTTGTGACTTCTTCGATGAGTTGTGACATTTTCAAAGAATTCTGAATTTTATGATAAGCCACAATATGTATCTTCTCATACTACCCTTTGGTTGCTATAAATGGAGGAGTTTCCTACATTTTTAAACTATAAATTTTCTAAGTTTTCTATTTTTCTCTTCTAAAAAAACTCAAGTGTGAATTGAAGTGGTTGTGTGAGTTCAAAGTTTAGTAAAATTTGAATACCCCATAACTTGAATATTAATTTACTATAATATTTCAACTTAAAACACCCAATTTAGTATATCTTCTATATTTTATGTTTACATTTAATAATATTATACTAAAAGAATGAACTCCTACAATACAACAACAAGAAAGCAAAGAATTATAGGGGAGGGAGGAGAAGGTATATTTAAGAGGTGTAATTAAAAGATTTTAAGAGTGATTTTTTTCATTTACATATCAAAGTTAATTTTAAAATGAGAAAAAAAGTTTTAAAAAATACAAAAAGATAAACGTAATTGGAGTTGCCACACCACATTATCTATATCTAGTTTTGTATTATAAATAGATATATATGCTTTTGGATATTCATTTTACAACTTTCAGTATGCACGCACTCAGTAATCATTAGAAAGGTTTCACAACCATTATTCATAAGAACTTATAATTTATTATTTCATTTATAATCCTTTACTAAAAATTTTGGTTTAATAATATTAACAATATCTTAAAAAATAGTGTACTTTATGATTTAGCATTCACGTGCAACGCAAGTGCATTGATACTAGTATCTGGACACGTATATCTCAAAATAGTGTACTTTATGATTTAGCATTCACGTGCAACGCAAGTGCATTGATACTAGTATCTGGACACGTGTATTGCACGTATATCTCATAAAAGTAGTACAGACGATATGAATCATATTAAACGGTAATGTAATGAGCAATTAAATAAAAATGTGCAAGCTAAAATACCTTGAATAAGTTGTTGCTTGAGTATCTTTGAACAACGTGAAACAGTTTCCGATTGATATTGCAGGAAACTATTGCAATTAGATGAACTTACACAGTAATGCTTAGTTGAATTAATATGAGAAACTACAGTATGAATCTCAATTGTAGATCTTAATAAGTCACATGAAAGTGGACAACTTCACCAATCTTAATTTTCTAAAAAGAGAAGATAAGACTGAATTGTTCATATAAATTATAGAGACTATATAAAAAAATTATGGGCCGGAGGTTCACCTTCAGACTTGTAGATTTCACATCTCTTGTATGATAAATTTGTTAAAGTGACATCTTGACAATTAAAACTTGAATGTTATTGGTGGTGTTTTCTTATTAATGATATTATTGTCCTTTTGTTTTTATATATGGATTTCTCCAATTTATATATATCAGTTAATTTATAAAAAAATATCTAAACGTTGCGAGGAAAAATATTTTTACTCTGTTGAATTTTCATTTTTCAAAAGAAGATTAGCAGTAACAAACTAATGTTGTAAATAATTAGTGGATGTGAATGTCCTATGGCCCACATGTATGGTAGCATGCTTAGTTTTCCAAGTTACTTTAGGCTTATAAAGTCCTACATTGTATGAAATAATATCTCATATATTGAGAGAAAGTTACTGCTACTTTTTGTTTTTCCTTTTCTTCTTTGTTTGCTCTTTCCATTTGATTTTAGTATTCTAGCTTTATTTTACAACACATTATCAGCACGAGTCTCTAATCTTTTTGAGGAATTGTCTCAACCTCTTCTATCCAGGAGATCTAGCATTGGTCATGATGGACTTTTGGGTAATTTGTTGAATCGTTCACAGAAGTAAAGTTGGGTAACTCATTACAATTCTATTTTACAATTACTTTTGGTGGTTTGCAACTCTGATTAATCTCTTTTACGTGTTTATTGTTTTCTTGGAGTATTACCCCTTTTTCATCGCAGGTGAAAGACATAAACATGTATTACTATGAGGTATGTTCTTGATCAATCAGTATGATGGTTAAGTGTCAGAAAACGACACTTGATGGTGAAGATATTTGATGTGGAAAATCTTAAATTAGCAAGAGCTATTATTTTGTGAATTTATTTTATTGTTTTTGGGGATAAAAAGCATAAAGAATATTTTTGGGTCAAGCAAACGAGTCACAAACCACAAAAAAATTATACAAAAATACCTCATAGTATCTTCCACCATATCTGAAAATGTAGACATCATGCAACGTTGAAAAGTCGTTAGCGCTTTACACAACCCAAATGACATCCTCATGTAAGAAAATGTCGCATAGAGGTAAGTGAAAGTAGGCTTCTCTTGATCATCCGGCGCTATAGAGATTTGATTGTACCCCGAATATACATCTACAAAACAGTACCAACCTTTTCTGGCTAGATGATCTAACATTTGGCCCATGAACGATATTGGGAAATGATATTTCTATGTCGGTGCATTCAACTTGCGAAAATACATGCAAATTCTCCAAACAGTAACTAACCTCATCGATATAAGCTCATTCTGTGAATTAGGAACCATAATGGTTCCTCCCTTCTTCGGCACGCATTGAACTAGACTTCCCAAATTACTATCAGCAATCATATAAACTACTCCAGAATCTAACCACTTGATAATCTCTTTCTTCTGAACTTCATGCATTAGTGGATTTAATATTCTATGGTTCTCAATATTTAGTTTACAATCAGACATGAGTTGGATCTTATGAGAACATATATCTGGTGGAATACTTAAAATGTCGCAATCGTTCATTCAATCATTCTTTTAAAACGCTTCAACATTGATATCAAGGCCTCTACTTTCCCATCATTCAAATCAGTAGCAATAATGACGGGCAAAGTATTATTCTGACCCAAGAAAACGTACCACAAATGAGATGGGAGGGCCTTTAGTTTCAGCTTCTAAGGCTCATCAATATATGGTTTTCCAGGTGGAGTTTCTCTATTTTTCAGATCCAAGTCCATCTCTTTTGGTGGGCGACGAGTATAATCCTCCCCATCAAGTACAACAACTAAATCATCATACTCCTGAATGTTCTCTCCATCAAAATTAAGGATCATATTCATTAATGCTTCAACACCTAATATCTCTTCAATTGACACCTCTAATTGCTCCTCAACAGTCAAATTCACAACGGACACCGCTTTAAGATCACTTTGATAGTTCAATTATTTGTAGATATTGAATGTTACCTCTTCATTATTCAATCAGAATTTCATCATCCTTCTCTCCATATCAACTAAAGTACGCCCAATAGCAAGGAATGTTCTCCCTAAGATGATAGACACTTTAAACCTCGATGTCTAATATCACAAAATCCATCAAAATATCAATGCCTCAACGTTAACGCGAACATCTTATAGAATCCCAAGTGGTG
>NW_006239067.1:285546-330572 GCF_000226075.1 Solanum tuberosum
CACCCAAGTCACGTATGACCTTAGCAAAGTGCAACATGCCAATAGTACATGGAGTAGTAAGCTCTCCAGGATCCTCCTTCTTTTGCACTAACGATCTAGTGGTTGTGACACTAAAATGTTGTAACCTATCATCCATCCCCTTCAAAACTGGTGGCCCTCTGTTTGGTCACTAGATCTTTCATAAACCTAGAATATCCCGACAGTTGTTCAAGTGCTTCAATCAAGGGAACATTTATCGAGAGCTATTTCAATATAAAGATGAACCTATGGGTCGTAACTTTTTTAAATAGTTGTGACTTTTTCGATGATTTGTGATCTTTCTGAAGAATTGAGACATTTTTGAAAGGTTGTGGTTGTTATGATAAATCACAATAAGTAAACTCTTCTTAAAAAACTCAAGTGTGATTTGAGTTGCATTTATTTTATAGTTGCATTTATTTATATTATACTTAAAGAATGAACTCCAACAATACAACAAAAAGAAAGCAAAGAATTATTGGGGAGAGAATAGAAGGTATATTTAAGAGGTGTAATTAAAAGATTTTAAGAGTGATTTTTTTCATTTACATATCAAAGTCAATTTTAAAATGAGAAAAAGAGTTTTAAAAAAAATACAAACAGATAAACGTAATTGGAGTTGCCACACCACACTATCTATATCTAGTTTTGTATTTTAAATTGATACATACATATATATATATACATCTTTTGGATATTCATTTTACAACTTTTATTATTCACGCACTCAGTAATAATTAGAAATTTTCCGCATCCATTATTCATAAGAACTTATAATTTATTATTTCATTTATAATCCTTTACTAAAAATTTTGGTTTAATAATATTGACATTATCTTAAAAATAGTGTACTTCATGATTTGGCATTCACGTGCAGCGCAAGTGCATTGATACTAGTATCTGGACACGTGTGTTGCACGTGTATCTCATAAAAGTTGTAAAGATGATATGAATCATATTAAACGGTAATGTAATGAGCAATTAAATAAAAATGTGCGAGCTAAACTACCTTGAATAAGTTGTTGCTTAAGTATCTTCGGACAACGTCAAACAGTTTCCGATTGATATTGCAGGAAACTATTGCAATTAGATGAACTTACACAGTAATGCTTAGTTTAATTAATATGAGAAACTACAATATGAATTTTAATTGTAGATCTTAATAAGTCACATGAAAGTGGAACACTTCACCTATCTTATTTTTCTAGAATGAGAAGATAAGACTGAATTGTTCATATATATTATAGAGACTATACAAAAAATTTATAGGCCGGAGGTTCACCTTCAGACTTGTAGATTTCACATCTCTTGTATGATAAATTTGTTAAAGTGACATCTTGACAATCAAAACTTGAAAGATATTGATGTTGGGAATCAAAGGCTATCTTGGGAATCAAAGTTTCCCATCTTGCTTAATTGGGAAAGCATTTACTCTTTTCTGAAATCTAGCTCAAAGGCTCTTTGAAATCTCAGTTTCCTTTCTTATTTAAATGTGAAAAGATTTTTAAACTCTTTGGGAATATATAGTCCGCATATACTCTTTGAAGAAATGAACTTCAAATCTTTACTCAACTCAAAACTCAGGTTTTAAAACAAAGTTAAAACATTTGTAAAAGACTTTTGGAAGATTCTATGAACTTCTCTTGACTTGGCTCTTAACTTCTCTTGACTTGACTCTTAACTTTCCTTGAATTGAATTATGGATTCAAGGATTGTAATTTGTGATAGGAAAGATTTCATGATGTTTAGTAGTGTTTTTAGATAGTTAAACATGATAATAGATCAAGAAATCACTGTCTGGAAGCAAGTCCGCAACGCAGAGATGGATTTCATTATTTGGTTGCAAAATAAATTTTGAGGCAGAACGGTCCGTGACACGAACAAAATTTGGTCAATCTTGAGTAACAGGTCTGCGACGCAGACCAGGTACCCAGATATGCCCGACTTGTTCTTTCTTTGTTTTCTACCCCCAATTCACCTAAATTCGATTCTTTTTTCTCAATTCTTCTTTAGATTCAGATACCTAGCACATGTACAAAAGAATCTAACTCAAAACAACTCTACCAATCGACCTTAAACTCTCAACAACTCCTCAATCTCATCCCAAATTCAAGAACGAAAGCAATTCAAGAATACAACTCAAGAACATCAAAGTCTCAATCTTTTAGGACGAAAATCATACTGAAATAAACATGTTTGGTGCGTGGGTGAACGAACTCAACGTTGTGTGAACTCACATACCTCGTAGGGATCACCCCTTGACGAAATCCACGATCTTAGCTTTGAGAATTTGATGATTCTTGCTTCTTCTCCTCTCTTCTCTTCTTCTTTTCTTTTCTTTTCTCTAAAACCCTAACTCAATATTATAGAAGCATAAACTAAATCCTATCGGTTTAGACCCCAATTAATTACCCAAAACGAAATTAAGTCATGAGGTATGGAAAAGACCATAATACCCTACTAAAATCCGAATTAGACTTTTCTTATTTGAACAGTTCAACTTTCAATGGGCATTTCTCACTCATACGAACTTGGAATCGTGCAAACTAAGCGACGTTGGAAAGATAATTCCAAGATATTTCCTACGATATCTGGAAGCACACCTAAATCATCCTGAGCTAGGAGTTATGGTCGTCTGAAAGTTGAACCAAAACCCAAACTTAACATAACTTAACAAATTTCCAGATTTTTCATTCTTTTCTATAATGACTATTTCCAATTCTAACTCTTTCTAGTTCTTTCAATTAGCGAGATGTTTCAGGACACCGCATTAAGATCACTTTGATGTTTCATTTATTTGTAGATATTGAATGTTACCTCTTCATTATTCAATCGGAATTTCATCTTCCTTCTCTCCATATCAACTAAAGCACGCCCAGTAGCAAGGAATGCTCTCCCTAAGATGATATACACTTCAAACCTCGAAGTCTAATATCACAAAATCCATCAAAAATATGAATGCCTCAACTTTAACTGGAACATCTTAAAGAATTCCAATTGATTTCCTCATAGTACGATCAGCCATAATAAGCCGCATTGTAGTCGATTTGGGGGCTCCCAAACCCAACTATTTGAACACAGATAGCGACATCAGATTTATGTTAGCACCCAAGTCACATAGGACCCTAGGAAAGTGCAACATGCCAATAGTACATGGAGTAGTAAGCGCTCCAGGATCCTCCTTCTTTTGCACTAACAATCTAGTAGCATTGGCACTACATTGCTGCAACCTATCATCCATCCCCTTCGAAACTGGTGGCCCTCTTTTTGGTCACTAGATCTTTCATAAACCTGCATAGCCCGGCATTTTTTCAAGTGCTTCAATCAAGGGAACATTTATCGAGAGTTATTTCAATATAAAGATGAACCTATGAAATTTTTTTCCTCTGTTTTCTTAACCAATCTTTGAGGGAACATAGGTGGAGGTCTGGGCATCGCAATGATATTTTGAGTAATTTCTGCTTCTTTCTCACTTTTATCGTTAGGTTGTTCTACTTTTTCGACTTCAGCCTCTTCCGGTTCCTTAGCATTTTTCACGTCAGACGGTAGAGGAGGGTCAATAGTCTATTTTCACCTTGAGTAGTGATCATCATGTATTGTCCATCATTCTTGATATTTTGGACAATATTCCTAGGAAGTGTTCCTTGTTGGCATGGATTTGCGCTCGAAGATATTTAACTTAAGTATTGCTCAATTTTTTTAATGGACACTACATGTGAATCTTTCTTTTATCCAATGCTCGATAAATCAGTATGCATCTTCTTCATATTGTCATTGATCGAGTCAAACCTTTTCATCATCTTAGGCATTATATCCTCAATGCGATTCAAATTTGATCCTCTATCTCGATTCCCTAATGGAACATATGGACTACTCTTATCATTTCTGTTTTATACTCATTTATGTTGTAGTTATTATCACGATTGTGGTGTTATTCACAATTGTATTTGTTGTAGTTCCAACCTTGATTTCCTTGACCTTGGCACCAATTATCCTGATTGGATGCTTGAGCTTTAGTTTGGAAACCCAACATACTTGTGCCTTCTCACACATTACATTGAAGATGTTGATTGTATAACTACAACTATTTCTCATACATCATTGATCACCACCCTCAATGTATGTGGACCCTTACATGACTTGTTTAAACTTATTTAATTGAATAAATTTCAATAATATAATTTATTATTAATTAATCATTCTCCCTTTTAAAGTATACTATCTATGGTTTATATATAAACATCATATTCTAATAGGTCTAGTATAGATCATTTTTGGATCATGATATCACCCCGTATATACCGTATTAGTGTTAAAGTGTAAATGTCATTGGTACGATCTAAATCAAGAACATGAAAAGGTATCAATTGTCCTAATTATCTATATATTTTGACCAACAGTAACAATAGTCAAATACCCAAGTTTTACAACAATAACAAAGTACAAATTGCTACTTTTTCAATGTCAACGTCTGATTTTTCGACAATTCCTTAAGGTATCTTTTGGTAAACTATATATCTAAGTAAGGCTTGTATTAGTTATATGTTTGATTAGTTATACATAGGTTATTTATTATTCATTGTTTGATTTTGGGCATTAAAATAGCATGCATGAGGAAAATTTACAATTTTAGTGAGAAAAAGTGTAAAAATAAATGTTTTGAGAAAAATTACATTCTAATGCATACATTAAAATTATTGAATTAAAAATATCATAAATTTCCATATATTAATAATATAAACCTTAATACACAGAGTGGACTCAATAATAAATATTAATAGACAATGTACAAAATATATGTCATCTTTTGATTGATATATATTAGATCATGAGTAAATTCGACAATAATTGACATTAAATTGACCAAAATGTTGGGGTCCAAAATAAACAGTAGCTTGAGATCTCCAGTAGCTTAATTACAAAAACATAGTTAGTCAAATCTATCTAAGATTTGTTGTTATTCATACATGTGGTTCTCTTGTGTTCGGATCTCTTGCAAATTGAACATTTGTTCCTCCTCTTGCTCTTGAAATTCTCACCGACACCTTTGACAAGTTTTCTTTTCTTCCTTCCAAGCTTGCTATTGACAAGGGATGGAAGAATATTCACACTTAGCAATTCTTCTAGCAGACACGATTCTAACTCGATAGGGACAATATTAATAGATTTAGAGTATGCAAGGAGGTATATTTTAGCTTTATATAAAGGTTAATAATATTCATAGATGTTCATATCATACTCATTGCCACGCTTCGAGCTCAAAGCAACCATTGCGTGAGCGCATGGTATCTTGACCAAGTCATATTCCGTACAATAACATGACTTTTTCAGTAGGTTCACGGTGGAAGTAGAACTTATGCCGAACACGATGAATTGATTGTCGTCCCCGATTATGTTCTCCAATATAAGGAGTCACCCTCGATCATTTTTTTCTTGCGATCCTTTCGGGAGCCGACACCATTTTATTACCCTTTGATTTAAGGACATATGCATGTCTCTCCCTGAACAATTCTCCAAATCTCTTAGCAATCTAATTAAATATGGATGTCACAGGGTTCTCTCTCTCATCTATCAACATAGCATTGAGTGACTCGACAATATTTGTGTTCATCACATCATACCTGTTGCCTGGAAAATGTGCTCTGCTCCACTTTTCAAAACCAACTTCATGCTCAAGGACGATGATTGCTTCGGGGAATTTGTCCTAGAATTCCATAAAATGATCCAAAGAATAAGCATTTATCGCATTGTAGTATAGATAGAGGGAATCTTCGCAGTGGTGATTTACTCGGAGATTTTCATCGAGGTGTCTCTTGCAATATCTATGATGAGCATGATTGTAAACCTTTGCAATACCATTGGCAAAGCTCTTGTGTCTATCGGAAATAAAACACAAATTATATTCATAGACCACAATATCCTTCAACTTCTCAAAGAAGAACGTCCAAGATGCATCGTCCTCTTTGTCCACGACACAAAAGGTAATTGGATAAACATGATTCTCCGTATCTTGTGCAACAACGTTCAACAATACTCCTTCGTATTTACCATGTAAATGAGTGTCGTTGACCGCAATTATCTTTCTCATGTGGGAAAATCCCCTAATGCAAGAACCAAAAGCTAAGAATTAATACATGAACCTATGAATATCCCCGCTTATCATGATACAATTGTTAGAACCAACATTAAGAGTGTCGATCATATATGAAAAGGCTGGTAAGCATGAATATCCGTGTTTCGCTATCATTCGAACCATTTCCTTGGCAATCACATCTCTCTTTCAACATTTCCAATAGCTTGGACTACAATTAAAAAAAGTAAAAATAGTCCTCTAAATCTCTTTAACGTTTGGATCCTTGCCATCACGATAAATATTCACACAAATTGACGCAATGACTTTGGTCGATATTTTTTATAGCTGTTGATGGCATGTTCAACACCGCAACTATGATCGCCAATATACTTGTAGATATGAAATCTATCTGAACACTTATATTTCTTTGCCCACAGCATCCACGCACAAGACGAGATACACGTTTCACCTTTAAGTATTTATTACAACTCTTCATTGTACCAAATTCAAAGATTTCCTCACCGCTGCTTCGGATAATAACAATTGCAGCTCACTCTTGGTACTGAATATTTGATACATATAAAAAAATAGTTTCAGCAGAGAAAGAATGGTTCGGTTGTAATCCCTATTCCTGCTTTTCCTGCACTTCTTCAAAATGTTTGAAATCTTCCGCATCCACTGGTTGATCTTCAACATCCACTGAATGATCATACATTTTCATTGAATAATCACCCATGTTGTCATTTGAATGATCACAAAAGCTCTTCTTTGGTTGATCACCCAAGTTCTCATTTTCAACCGAGTCGCTGTCGTTAAATGTATTCGTTGGTTCAAAGGGAGACCTCGCAATGACATTTATCCTTATTATAGGCCTAGAGACATCAACAGCAATATCCATCATGTACAAGCTCGCATGCCTATCATTCTTTAACATCCATTGAATGATCATACTTATTCATTGAATTATCACCCAAGTTGTCATTTGAATTATCACAAACGCTCTCATTTGGTTGATCACCCAAGTTCTCATTTTCAACCGAGTCGTTGTCGTTAAATGAATTTGTTGGTTTGATGAGAGACCTCGCAATGACACTTATCCTCAATATAGGCCTAGAGCCATCAGCAGCAACATCCATCATGTACAAGCTCACATGATTATCATTTTTTTTATGAATGTGGGATGTATTTTTCCCCTCCCATTCATTTGATAGCTTATCACCAAGTTTCTTGGCTCGCAGGCTAACTCATTAGCCTCAATCACGCTTGCAATCATATCGTCATATGTACCATAGGGACGCAATGCAACAGGCACTATTGTCTTACTAAAAGATGTTCATACCAGCTTTTGAGAGTCTTCTCCCATACTCCCATATAATCACCACCAACAATAACAAATTCAGTTATTGTCATATATAGAATACACTAATAGATACTGGATTACGATATTACTAATTAGCGGTCGATGATTGGTACGAAATCCGTACAAAACGCGAATGAACAAGATCGGGTTTAGACCAAGCTCCTGAAATGGAAAACATGTATCTGTAGTCCTTCTAAACTACTAAAGTTTATCTAAAAACGAGTTATGGAGTGATTTTGGCAAAAAATTCAAACTTCTAAAATAGCAGGAATGTTTTTCTTTGAAGCTATTTGAAAGAAAATGGTATAAAAATGGAAGCAATCCCTAGAATGATGATGATTTCACTTGTGAAAGCTATAATATCGTTGGAAAAGCCGTCAAAATCGGCTAAATCAGCTGCAAAAACGGAAGCATTTTGGTTTCTTCTGGGAGAGCTTTTCTCTAGTGGAATTGTTTTTAATAAATGAAAGAAAACAATTCCACATTTGTTGGATGAGTGGGGACCAAAGTGTAGTATTAAAAACTTGAGAGTAGCGTGTTGTATGGTTTGAAAGAATATTGAGTGATGTCATATTTAGTGTCTAAAGTTTAAATTTTTGAAGACTTGTGTCTAAATGCTCAATTAAGTTTGGAGAGTGGCAAAGTAGCTATTGGTTGAAGGAATTTCAATTGATTTCAGTATCTGCATCTGGTGAAAACTGTTGGGGGTGTATATTTGATACTAAATCAGGACAACAATGCTTCTAATAGATTCATTACTGCTGAAATTTGTGTTTGTGTTTCTCAATAACCTGCAACAAATTTTTACCAGACTCATTGCTGAAATTTGAAGCAGTATTCATGGAGGTTTCTAGACTTTTATTTGAAATAAATATGATCTGATATCTGTTCCCTATTTTGGATTTGGGCCAATTTTGGGCTTTATCTTCTTTGTTTTGTTTTGTTGACGTATTATTGGACCTCTGTCCAAAACCCTTTTTTAATAAAATTCATACTATGCCCTTTTTGGCCACCTTGAATAAAAAACATAGTTGGATAAAAAATTATAGTACTCCTTTTGTCCTATTTTATGTAGTATACTTTTTTTAGCTTGTTTTAAAAAGAACGATGTCTTTTTATATTTACAAATAATTGAATTTTAAAATTTTAATTTTATTGACGCAAATATTTATAATTTTTTCACACTATATTTTAAAAAATTTGTCTTTCTTATACTATCACATAAATTAAAATTGAGAGAATATATAATAATATAAATGGGGGGAAGTCAGACTATATATCTTGACTTTAGCTTTATTAATTTGCATCTAGTCTATAAAAATAATAAAGGGACCGAGGATAAAATTTAAAGATGTTCTCTTCCCCTTGTCTCTTTTTTTTTTTCTCTACTTCTCAATGGAAATGTTAATGCAACATCTGAAAAGATGCCTTTAGTGGTCCAAATAATAAGGTTCAATTGAGGACAATAATGATGGATCACACCTAAGCTTTTAAGGAGTTCAAAGAGCTGTTCTTATATTAACAGTTTTATATGAAGATTTCCATATTGTATTGATAGGAACATGTAGCCCCTCCTCTCTCAATCCCAAACACTCCCCACCAAACTCTTCTAAATTATTAAATATTCATCATGCATGTGTCTTTTTCAAAATAAAAGAAGATGGTGGCATATGTAGTACTCTTCATTCACTTTCATATTGCATCCACATTCTTGTCTTGTGTTTTAAATTTCTATAAATATCTATGACCAAGTAATTAATTTGGTCTGCTCTAGTTGCTACTTTTAATAGGTATCTATGTTAAAAAGTCACACCATGCTAGGAAAGCCAAAAAAGCCTAAGACTAGGAAAGCCAAAACCCTAACATACTTTTTTTTTTCTTTCAAAAAAATATTGAAAACATATTAAACTCGGTTTGAATTATTAATTTTATTTCTAAATTAATAACAGCCTTAAAAAAACATTTTTGCTTGACTAACTGAATTTAATTAAATACACACTAAATCTTGCATTATGAGTGAAATACACTCCTAAATAATTCTCGTCATGTTTAGGAGTGTTTTCAACTCTGCTCTCGGTTTTTTATTAAGAGTCACATGCTCCTACAAGAGTTTGAGACCGCTTGTTATGTCGTGTGGCAGATCGGGGGTGTATCTTAGGTTAGTTAGTGCATGCAGAGGGATGTTTTTAATGTTGTTAATAGTTCGAGGATGAAACTAATGATTTACGTCAAATTCAAGAGTGTTTCCAATACTTCTCTCACCATATTTTGCTAGGCAATAATTTCTGGAAGTAGTTTTTGATAATTTATCTTTAAATAATCGCCATTAAATTTGAGCAGACTGGTTTGAGCCCAGTTTTTAAATTTTTCGGACTTTCACTCGCATTTTATTTTAATAGATGTTTGAATATGTGATTTTATCTCGTAATTTTAAATCATGCGATGAAGTTAGCAATTAGACATACAATTTCATCTCATGAATTCAAAAGGCTTGATTTGAAAATTTCATATCATGATTTTACATTTTTCAAATACAAATGTATCAATCATTTATTTCATATGTAAATAAAATGTATAGTTAATGTTATTACTCATAGCAGCCTTTACATTATTTATTTCGAGAAATACATGATCAATGTGAGGATATATATTGAACTAAATTTCGATCAATAAATGTTGTGTTTTAATTTTTTAGAACAGCTTTCTGATAGTTTATTATAATTTTGTTATGAGCTTTTGATTATTTGATAAATTGTATAAAAAAAATTGAGGCAGTTTTGATAATTTTCACAACTAATGAGATTTTTATATTTATAAAGCAAAATATATAGCTTAAAAATTCAAATTGCGTGTTCAAAGAAAATTTCAACTTATTCATCTCATATGAATTCATATCATCATTTCATTTCGCATAATCAAACGAACCCTAATTTTAAAAAAAGTACATGTTGAAATACAACTTCCAATATTAACGTTCAATTTCAAAATCTATGACTAAACGGAAAATTAAATCTTTTTGGGCCACCTCCTATCGTGTGTGCAGACAAGAGTTGCAGAGAAAAAAAGTTAGAAAAGCTCCTACTGACTAGTGACTGGCAATGTCTTTAATTTAACGGCATTACTTTTCACGGTCCTTAAAAAAATATTAATTACTCCCTCCGTTCCATTTTATGTGAGGTAGTTTAACTCGACACGAAGTTTAAGAAAGAAAGGAAGACTTTTAAAACTTGTGGTCCAAAATGAATAATAGAAATTTGTGTGACTGTAAATCATTTCATTAAGGGTAAAATAGACTTTTTATAGTTAAATTGTTACTTAGTATGCGTTTGGCCATGCGATACGATATCACGATATGATATTGTGAGATGGAATCAGCATTTGGACATGTAATTTTACGCTGATTACATCTCATGATTCCATATCATGAGATGTGATTCCATATTTTCCAAAAACCATGATATGGAATTATATGGGAATTATATCTCATGATTTGAGATATTTAAATACAAAAATTGATCCACGAGTTTATACTTTGTTAAAACAACCACACATTTATATCTACTAACCATTTATTTCATATGTAAATAAAATTTATAATCACATCATTACTTTTTAAAATTTATTATTCTCACCGACATAAAATTTATTATTCTCACCAACATATTGTCACTTTAACTCACATCAACCGATTGTTGAGTAATAAAATTTATTTTTATGGCCTTAATAAGTGCACATTTATATTTTATGTGTAAGTTATTAGTACTTAGTTACATATTTCTTATCAACTTTGTTAAAGAGATAATGTTTATTTTATGACTTTGCATTGTCTTCGAAGCACTATATTTTTATACTCTTACAAATATTATTTTTATGAAGTGCATTCTATAATGCTTCCAATTTATTTTATGTTCACTAAACTAATATTGATGTCTTTTTTATTTGGTAGGATTGTGTTGGTGCGATTGATGGAACATATATAGAAGGGGAGGTTCCTAAAGCGGTGCAACAAGCATATCGTAATCGCAAAGGAAGAACATCACAAAATGTCTTATGTGTTTGTGATTTTGATATGTGATTTACCTTTGTTGTTGCTGGTTGGGAAGGTATTGCAGATGATAGTAAAGTACTTGAGAATGCACTTGTTGAACCAACGTCACAATTTTCATTTCCGCCACATGGTAACTTTAAATTACATCCTTAGAATAAATATTATTTATTTACAGAAAGCTATCTCATTTACGTCACATATGCTTTTAGCAATTCTTTATAAAATGTTTGTTGGTAGATAAATATTTTGTTGTTGATGCTGGTTTTCAAAACACAAAAGGATTTTTAGCTCCATACAAAGGACTACGCTATCATTTGCAAGATTACCGAGGAAGTGAAAGAGAGCCTCAAAATGCCAAAGAACTGTTTAATTATAGGCATTCATCTCTGCGCAATGTGATTGAACGGACTTTTGGAGCTTGAAAAATAGATTTAGAATACTGAAACAAGGCATGAACCATTATGATATTGATACACAAGTGAAAATTGTCATAGCTTGTGCAGTGTTACATAATTATCTGCGAGAATATCAAAGTACTGATGGAATATTTATGGTCTATGAGCATGAAAATATAGTTGCGGATGATATTGACCAACAAATGGCTCAAAGTAACAATGTTGGTCCGTCTTCTTGGTCACATGATCGAGAAATGCAAATTCAACGTGAGAAAATTGTCCGTACTATGTGGGAGGATTATATTAAAGACTAGTACACTACAATTTATGTTCAATATTTTTTTATTAAATTAAAGTTAGATGAAACAATTACTTAAGTGGAGAACAAATAGTTTTGTAATAATTTATTATGCGATTTTTATAAATTTTTATTTATTTGATAAGATTGAATAACAATTGGGGCTATTTTAATAGTTTTACAACTTATGGGATTTTTATGTTTATGAGAAAATATACAACACAAAAATTTCATATCACATGTCTAAACAAAACTTTAATTTCATCTCATGATTCCATATCATGATATCATATCATGATTCCTTATCATGATACCATATCGCATGGCCAAACGGGCCCTTAATATAGAAATGTGTTATTCTTTTTGGCACTGACTAAAAAGGAAAGTAAGTCACACAAATTTGGACAGAGGGAGTATAAGATTAATTTGTTTGTAATTTTTTAAACTCAATGTAATATTATTCTTTTATTTTATATAACATTAATCTCTCTGTCCATTTAAAGTAAATATAAAAATATAAACTAATAATTAATTAATTACATCTTAATTCTCTAAAATGAAAATTATTTTAGATTGGCAATTTGTTTTGACTTAGCATCTATATTTTTTCTTGCGAATTACAAAGTATACGTTCTATTTTAGTAATTCCCCGTTTCCAATTTATCGTAGTTTTTTTATAAATAAATTAATTAAAAGGGATTTTTACTATGTTACTTTATATATGTTTTAGAATATAATCTTTTTAAATTAAATATTTAAGTGTGGTCTCCACAACATATTAACATAGCTCCATAATTGAGGTGTGTGTAAGAATAATTACTACCAAGAGTGCCAAGTTAAAAATGTAAAACATGTTTACCCCCTCCCCCGCCCTCTCTTTTGGAGGGTACGTGCTTTAAATTCATTAAGAGATCTTGTCTAAATCTAGATATTATCCGTAACAAACCAAAATTATGTGACTAAAATAACACTATATTAAAATGAATGATATGTAAGTAAATAATGAAAATGAAGGACACCTTATGTTGGCTGGATAGTACATACACTCGCATTGAAAATCAAATATTAACCGACAAGGGTTGTTGTGGAGTGGTAAGTACTCCTTCATTCTTAGCCAAGAGGTCTCAAGTTTGAGTCCCCTTAGGTACAAAGTCACCTTTGTTAGAGAGCATTTTAACCCGAATTGGGACTTCTCAATGCTTAGTCAGGCATCAATGTGAGTAGCAGACACAGGAGAAAGAGAGAGAGATAAAAGAGGATTTGTGGATCAAAAAGAAGTTGTCCACCAATTCATCATCCTCCACACATGGGGAACACATGTTGCCGGAGAAGCAAAGGCGATGGAAGAAGAAAGAAGAGGTCCACACATACAAGAGTTTTATCATAGGCAGTGTCTCATTCAGACCAACTATTTTGAAAGAGATATGAGGAACAACAAGAAAGTGACATGAAAGAAAGAGAAAAAGGGGACCATGAGGTTAAGGAAGAGAAAGAAAGACAACAACTTAAACACCCTCTTACTAGTTAAAGAGAATAAGGGTGCCTCGAGATTGTGACATGACTTCCTGTGGTGGTTGTGACTTGTGAACTATGACATCTCACATCCTCATGCAACTTGGATGTGAGAAAAAGAAAGATAAAAAACAAAAGTCAATTTCTGTCTAGGCTAGTACTTGTATCAAAAACATCTTCACACAAGAAAAGTTTCAACTACTAACCACATTTACTTATTGTAGAAACCTCACATTAGTTAGAGAAAGAGAGAATGTGTATTGGATGCATATTTCGATGACAAAGGTTCCTATTGGTGAATACAAGACTACTCATTAGACTAGTGCAAGACTTCTAGTCATACTAAATTATACTTTTTTAATTTGTTTAGCTTGATTCGAAGTATAAGAGTCAAACTAACTAATGTTCGTTGTAATTCAGACACAGAATCTTCAATCTTCTTTTTAAAATAAAATTTACAAATTTAGAAATTACATAAAAGGTATTATAAGTCATAATAATTAACAAAATAAATTATTTAGGAAGTATTTGATAAAATTATAATCAAAGAAAATATAATTTGACTGTCCAAATAGTAATTACGGAAAAGCGCCAAAAATGTCCCTAAATTATAGGAAAAGGTGGTCTAAAAATACCCTTCATTCATTTTTTTGTCTAAAATTACCCATCCACTCATCTTTTTGGTCTAAAAATACTTTTCCATTCACGTTTTAGCTCACTATAGCCCTTGAAACTAACAACACTCTATTTATTCTTTATTTTTTAAAATATTTATTATGTGTCATTTTCTTATCGGATGAAATAGAAACCCCGTCTTTACTATAAAAAAATCATAATTTATCCAAGTTTAGGTTCTTTGTTAGTTTTTAATTACTGAATATTGTAGATTGCAGTTTTTGTTTTTATAGATTTTTGTTAAATTTCGATAATTGAATTTGTTAAATTGATACTTTAAAATTTCAAGAAGTGCTTGATTTAACGTCGCGGCACGACACAAGTACCCCATTGATTCACATCGGTTTACACATATTAAATGTCACATCATCATTCTCAATTCTAAATTTCAACTCTCCTAGCTTCATGTAACACCTCGGAAAATTTTTGAGCTTAGACTCGAACCATCCTTCGTAGTGAGTAAGTTTTTACCAAGGAATTTTAATTTTTTCTAAGTGTTAAGGTCACTAGATGTAGCACCTTGAATTCCAAAAATAACTAAAGAGAATTCATTCAAGTCATTCCTAGTTCTTTTAAGTTTTGGGCTACCTTCAAACGACCATAACTTTCAGTACAGGATGAGTTTGGTGGATCATAAGATATCAAATGAAAGGTCTTTGAATTATCTTTTCAACGCCACTGAGTTTGCTAATTTTTGAGCTCGTATGAGTGATTTATACCCTTTTGAAGTCAGGTTGTCCAGTTAAAGAAAGTTACTTGAAAATATGAGGGGTATTTTGGTCTTTTCCTTACCCAACCAGATTTAATTCATTTTTAGTAATAATTTAGGGGTCTAAAAAGATTAGAATCAGTTTCATTCATCCCCAATGCGCTTAGGGTCTTACAAGAGAGTCCAAGAAGAGAAAAGAGGAGAAAAGAGGAAGGGTTCAAAGCGTTCGTCGAGATTCTTGAGTTTCGTTGCGGATTTTCGCCATGGGTTTGATCCCTAAGAGGTATGTAAGTTGTCATAGTGTTGGGTTCGTTCACCCACACGCCAATCATGGGTTTATTTTACGAATTTCATCCATAAGTTTGAGTATGTTGAGTTCTTGATAAGTGTTCTTGAAGTTTCATTCGAAATCTTATTTTGTTGAGGTTTTGATGAATTCTTGAGATAAATCCTTGGAATTTGAGGGTTGTTTTGAGTAGATTAGTGTGTACTTAGGTTGGGTATTCGAATCTAAGTGATTGGGAAAGAAATTGTTTGATTCTAGGCGAGTTAGGGTCAGAAAACAAGAAAGAAAAGTCGTCGAGGTTTTCTGGGTTGGGGACTTGCACCCTGCGCCAGCCAGTGCACCCAAACCACACCTCTGTATGTAGAGGGCTGGCACCCTGCGCCACTCAGTGCGCCAGGGTCACCTGCCCCCACCACTTTTCCGTCGTTTTGCCCGTCTGAGTTCTTTAAAAGGGTACCTTCAAGCCCTATCGATTCTATACACTCTAAACTACTTCTAAACATCTAGAAATCATTCATAATATGAATCATAACCTTGAATTCATAATTCAAATTCAAGGTAGAGCTAAGAGTTATGTCTTGAGAGTTCTTTCGAACATTTTGAGGATTGAGTCTTTTTGAGGAGTCTTCTACAACTTCTAATAACCTGTTTCAAGACTCGAGCAAGTGAGTATGAGAATGAAGAGAATGTATTCATGAGTCTACATTATCATCATGAGATCCTTCATATCATGAACCATAACTCTTGAATTCATAATTCAAATTCAAAAGAGAGTTAAGAGTATAGTTCAAGAAAGTCTTTGAGTTAAATCGTGAATCCTTTGATATCAACTATCGATTTGAGCTAAGTTTTGAGGAAGTAAGTATGAGAATGAGAAGAGTCGTGTACACGAGTTCCATATTGTTATGTAGACCCTCGAGTCGAGTTGTTCATGCCCATAATTCTGCATGAACTTCATAATTTGAGCATCTTTGAGAGGAGTAGTATCTTCAAGTTCTAAGCCTTGAGTATTGAGTTCCTAATCCCTTTTGAGATTTTATTCCTAATCATGGGACTATTACATATTACCCATGAGTAATAATCTCAAACAACAGAAAGAGTAATGTTTTTAAACATATGAGCTAGTTATATTTTGGGAGTAGTATTGAGCACCGATATGGGGGAGAGTTCAGACAACTCACAGCCCCCATAAACCATGTAGCCAACGTGGGTAGAAAGGGTCATACTTTTTAGATGATTTCTTAATGTTTTTTAGCATAGATTAGTAGATCCACTTAGTTGAGGAGTTCTATACCCCGGCAAGGTATAGGACAGTTATGGCAGCTGGGAGAGACGATGCATCATCACATAGCTCATGATGATGGTTGTCGATTAGAGAAACTCCCATAGAGATGTATTCTTATATACAAACATAGTTATTTCGTATCCTTGCATACAATCTGAGTTATTATTGTATTCTTCAATACATTGAGTTGCTATCTACTATTTTAATTTTCATATATTGCATATTTTATCGTTTCTTTATCCAGATTTGAGTATCCACAGTTGAGTATTTTGTTATTGAGTTGAGCCTTATTTCTCTTAGTTGAGTTGAACTGTGTTTCACAGAGTTGAGTCTCTTAGTTATTGAGTTGAACTATGTTTCTTTGAGTTGAGTTGAGTTGAGTTGAGTGAGTTGAGAAGAGGTAAGTATGTTTCGTTTCCACCAATTCAAGTTTATGTTTATGCTTTAGAATTCCCTTAAATGCTCGTACATTCCATGTACTGAGCCATTTAGCCTGCATCGTTTCATGATACATCTACAGGTATTCAGGATCATCAGCAGACGTTTTGTTGAGGTCATAGGATATTCCGATCAACTTTGGTGTAAGAAGCATGGGATATTCCAGTCAGCTTTGGTGAGCCTTCTTACGTTCCGGAGGACTTCACTTTTATCTTACATTTAGTAGTTTTGAGATACCGTGGGTCTTGTCCTGATACCCTTCTGTAATACTAGAGTTTTCATAGATAGACAAAGTTGAGTTGTTTTTACAAACTCTATTCTGATTGATTGCCTTTTTTGATCCCATGCTTTCCGTCGGTCAACAACCAACTAAATCTATACTTCTTCACTACTCGTAAGGATGTCGAATGGAGCACTAAACAAAGGGTTGTGTTCGAAGGTCAATTGTGTTGTAGCTGTTAAAGGCTACTTCACTATTGGTGACTTTGACTTGAAAGAGTAAGTTTTCGCCTCTGTTGTTGAAAAGTCAGGACCCGTTGGGGAATCTATTCTAGCCCCGCCTGCCGGCCCTAAATCTATCTTACTCTTCCTTGACCGGCCCTAAGTTATCTATTGAGTATTGTTCAAATTATTTTAAAATTGAGTATTTGAATTCAATTCAGTTTTTGAGCTTTTGCATGCTTGAGTTAGTTTTTCGCTTGTAGCCAACCAGGATGAGGGTTCTCTTGGGGACCAACAATGGTTCTCGAGTGTCGGTCACGTCCAGGGTGTAGGTTCGGGTCGTGACACTCCACATCTACCAAAGCACACCTCGTGGAAAGAAATGGTCGGCCTAAGATTATAGGTACCTCAATATAAACATCATAATCCAACACTACGAAGTCAGTTGGGATAGTGAATTTGTCAATTTTGACCAATATATCGAAGAGAATCTTCACAGAGCTCTTTATAGAGCTTTTCGCCATTACCAATATCATCGAAGTGGGTTTAAGATCTCCTATCCCCTAATTTTTTTAAAATCACAAGGGACACCAAGTTGATACTCACCCCGAGGCCACACATGCTTTGTTGAACAAGTACACCCCAATGGTGTACGAAATTAGAAAAGCTACTAGATCATCTCATTATAAATTAATGATATCATGTAATGAGCTAATAGACGAGATTAGGTTGATTTTGGAACAAAAACAGTTAGAAAAAAAATCATATGATAGATTGAAATGCAAAGGGAAGCAATCAAGGTTAACATAAAGGAAAAATATGTCCCGGAAGGACCATGAGATGAGTCTAGCGCCACAACTTTCTAAAAACTAAACTTCAAAAACTCAACAAAAGGAGGCCAAACATGAGGTGGGCTCTACACACAGAGGTTGGTCTCCTCGTGATGCCCCTCACATTGCAACCTCTTATCCACCAAACTGGGTTTGACCGAGTCAATGTAGAGTCAAGCCGCGATTAAGATTTGGACCCTATTGTTATATGTGTATTTTGACAATGTATTTAGGGCTACAGATTATTAGAAGAGCTATTAGGACCTGGAATTAGAATTATAGTGTATTGTTCTTAGTTTCTATGATTTACTTTATTATTTAGAAGATTATTGTAGAACGAACGAGATTCACTCGCAAGTGTTGCTTTAATCAAAGGTATCATTTGCTTACTTTTATATTTATGTTATCTAGTAGTTTAAATTATTATAATTATTATTTTACACTAGTTATAGGTAGCTAAATACATAACTGAAGTTATGAAACTTAGATTAGGGATGATGATAATGAGTACTTTACAATAAAATATATATTCATAAAAGGAGTGATCATTGTATATTAAGTTCCTTTCATACTTACGTTTTCTTTGAATGCATGAAAACCATTCTAAAAAAATTATTCGTATTATGACCTGCTTTACCATATAGCTATAGATTAGGAAAAATATTTATTAATGAGGATTTGGTGCTAACAACCACCATCTAATAACTTGTGCTCGAGAGAAGATAGTTTACTTTAGACTTTTGACAAATGGAAAAAGTAATTCCACACCAAAGTGCTTGAGAAGAACATGTGATGATATTCTCTTAATTGGGTTGAGAGGCTTTAGGATATCTATAGATTTGTCGGTTTTGCACAAAAGCACACCTGAATGAATGGATAGTAGAGTATTTGGTGGAGTTCTGATATCTAAGAACTATAATTCTAGTTTGGCTTCTTTATTTATAAAATCCAAGTAGTTAAAGTAGTTGCTAGATCATAATCAAAATTCCCAATTTCTCAAGAGTAGTTACTTCCTTCAATCTCAACATCAAATTATGCGCAGACTCTAGTACGCTCTCCGTAGATTCGACCTCAATCTAGTTGAGTTATTGCTTTTTGCATTGACTATTTTAACCTCGTAAAAAGTGTAGTTTGGGCGACATCAGTTGCTCAAAGTAAAATTGTTCATGGTGGGTATATGGATCGTGTGAATCCCCTATGGGTTCTGATTTTCCATATGCCACCGATGGAGGTAAGTATACACTGGTAGGATCATATGGTCATGCATTTTATTGAATTGCATAGTGTTACTCGTACATCTCATCTTCTTCTTACTTCAGCTACATATACATGGACATGGACTATTTCGTGATGTTTTATTAGTTTCTCTCTCCCCGTTCCTCAATTAACTTTTTAGAGGTGAATGACCTAATTGTGTTATATTTAGTATTTTATATGATATAGCTGTTGAATTCTAGTTTTATCAACTTATGATGCCTTCTGAGTACATGTGATTTCCATACTCAAACAACATTTGCTACATCTTTGACGTAAATTGGTATCCTAGTACCAGTAGGTCTTGTTGATTTGCATCTTAGTCACAATTTTTTTGGAGTTTGTCGTGAGATACATGTAAATTTTGTGGTGCCATAATCCCTCTATCATATACGTTTTTGTATTTTATCATTTTAGATTGTATTTTTGTAACACCCCAACTTTTTGAAATGTTTAAATTAACTTGTACCTTTATGGAAAGATGAAAAGTAATCAATAAATTAAGAATGATGTGGTATATCATATTTTAAATGTTCAAGGGTCGCATCTAAAGTTTTGAAGTTAAGTGAGTTGCAAAATAAAAGTTGGTAAAAGTTATCATAAGTTCTGTTTTAAAGATTTCTCTGAAATTAGATCAAATTCTCGGAGATTTTCTCCCATTCTATAAAAATTTAGAGTATTCATACCCTATCAAATCAGAGTTCTGAGAGTCTAGTTTCTAAGGCATCAAATTGTTTGTCTATACGACTTCAGAATAGAGAGATATTTGTATTTTTGTGGGATGACATAAGTAGGTACGTGACAAGTGTTTTTAAGATGTTAAGCTTGCATTGACCATGATTATGAATTATGTTTTCTAACTTTTTATCTTATGATTACCTTGGTCATTGCATGTCATATAAAGTCTTTTTATCATGATGTCATAACTCCTATGCATTGTTATCACACTTGTGCCTACATTGTTTTATAATGTAGGGTCCGATTCTCCTACCTCTCACACTCGTATCTAGTTGATCTTTTAGCACTCAGGAATCGGTGCAACCTCATGCTTCGAGGACCGAGACACACTTATTTCTTTCTTTATGTCACTTTTCAGACCGTGTATGTGATGTATGGGTTACATCTCAATCATTTCTATTGATGTAGTAGATGGCTTATAGAGACTTATGATTAGACTTCCTCTTGTCAAACTCTTTTAAGAAACATTTTTTTGAAATCTTTATTTATATTATCTTGTATGATGTATGCTAAGTGGCTTGTGTAGGGACTCTCAGGGTCCTATACGCCATGTTACACCTAGGGTATATTTTGGGTCGTGACAAACTTGGTATTCAGAGCATAAAGTTCAGAAAGGTCCTAGGATGTCTCATAAGCAACGTCGAGTAGATTCTTGTTCATGAGTGTGAAACACTCCTCATTTATGAATAAGAGGCTATAAGATGTTTAGGAATCTCTGTTTCTTTCATTACTCTAAAGTCGTGTCATGGAGTCTATCTCTAGAAAGATCCTTCTTCTTAATCGTGTTCAATCCATTTCAGGATATAGCTCCTAGAAAAGCTTATGTTAGAAGGAATACGAATGAGAATGTGGAACAAGAAGTTAATCAATCTCCTCAAGTTCTGATCGACCTTTTCACCGAGAAAGTGACTAATGATGAGTTTTGAGCTGCATTTCTTGTATTGGCCCAAGCTATGATGGCTCAAGTAAATAGGGAAGTTGTGGCTCATGTGAACTCAAGGGTGGGTATGGCAGCAACAAGGGTGAGGGACTTTACTAGGATGAATCCTCCGGAATTTCATGGGTCTAAAGTTGAGGAAGATCCTCAAGAGTTCATTGATGAGGTTTACAAGATAGTGGGAATTATAGGTATCACATCGGTAGAAAAGGCAGAATTGGCTGCTTACCAACTCAAAGGTGTAGCTCAAGTTTTGTTTAATCAATGGAAGGAAGAGAGGGCAGTTGATTAGGGTCCTCTTGATTGGGAGAAATTAAGGTTGATTTTCTTGATAGGTTCTTTTCCCTTGAAATGAGGAGCAAAGGTACTTGAGCTCATTAACCTTCTTCAACGGAATATGAGTGTGAAGGAGTATACTTGTAAATTCACGCAATTGTCCAAATATTCTCCAACTATGGTTACCAATTCAAGGGCAAGAATGAGTAAATTTATATCGGATGCTTCCAACTTGGTGGTCAAAGAATGCATAGTTGTCATGCTTGTTAAGGATATGAATGTCTCCCGTTTGATGGTTAATGCACAACAAATAGAAGAGGACAAGCTTAAGGAGAAAACTAGGGATTCAAAGAGGGCAAGAACATGTAATGGTGATTTCTCACATTCAAGGTCCAGTAGAGGTATTCTCGAGGTAATGATTCTAGTGAGCAAATAGTGTTCAAGTGTCGGGGTGTGGAAGAAGACATAGGGGTGATTGTCTTGCCGGTTCTAATGCATGTTCAGTTGTGGAAAGATGGATCATAAGATAAGAGATTTTCCTTCGGTTGCTAGGAATAAGGGAGATAATCGTCGACATGCTCAACATTACCCTTCTTCAGGTTCTAGTGGTGGTCAGAAACAGAATAGGTTTTATTCTCTTCAGACTCGACAATATCATTAGGGTTCCCTAGATGTTGTAATTGGTAAGTTATGGTCTTTTAGATTGTGGTTATGTTTTGTTTGATGTTGAGTGTTTTGTTGGCTATGGTATGACTCCATGTATAGTTATTGTGTTTAAGGTCGACCTTAAAATCCTTTATGGAAACTTCTTAAGCGTTTACTTGTATCAATGGTTCTGTTGTTGTTAAGACTTTGGTGCTATGCTTGGGTTGAGGGAGATGGATTCGAAAAGACTAGAGAAGTTTGCCCCTAAAGGGGAGATAGTGTGCTTCATTATTGGTGTGTGTGTGTGGGACTATTTAAATTGTTGAAAAGGTTCATTTCTTTGGGTTGGTATGTGAAATGATGGAGGATATTTGATCTCTTAGTATCCCTATCTCTTTATGTTATCTTCGAGTCTAGCTTGAGGCACTAGCCCCTCATGGGTCACTCTTTAGGATTCTTATGTTTTAGTCATTCTCATGTTTCCTCGTGCATGCATGCTCATAAAAAAATTGATTTTCGAAGATATGATTTAGCTTGATTGATTGCTTCATGATTATGTGCATTTGAGTATGATTTGAATGTATGTCTTATGAAATGATGTTTTGAATATGTTTTAGCTTGGAGTCAAGGTTCCTCCTTTGTTATGTGTATTTTGATGAAGTTGTACTAATGTTGGGTTGTTAGTTTCTCTCCTACTCTTTTCATGCCAGATGAGTTCCATTTGAGGGTGAATATTCCCAAAGGGGAGATATTGTAACACCCTAAAAATTTCTAAGCTAAGACTCAAACCATTCTTCATTAGTGTATAAGGTCGTACCGAGTGATTCTTAATTGTTCTTAGGTGTTAAGGTCAATTCTTTAGTGTGGAATGATTTTGGAAATGAATTAAGGTCACTAAAATCCCCTAGCACAAAGTTGAGTTGAAAGCTTTCTTACTAATTGAGTTTCAATATAAGATTTTACTTGAGTCAACTTCAAACAACCATATATCTCAGCACATAATGAATTAGCTGGCCCATGAGTCCATGACCTATCACATAAAGGTCTATGATTCCTCTTTCCAATGCCACCAAGCTTTTTCCATTTTTAAGTTTGAAGTAAAAAGTTATGCCCATTTAGTAAAGCCCTCACAGACAGTTAAAGTTTCACGGACAACATTACGGACAGTTGAGTGTTTCACGGACCGTGGAGCCCTAAACGGTCCGTGAAGCCTTCCTTTTAAAGCACTTCATCAGTTTTAAAGTTAGGAACGTTTTATTCTTTCCCCAAAGTGTTCGGTACCTAAACTATGTCGTTTTAAACCATATTTCAAGACCTATATAAGTTAATTAAGTCCTAAACTACCCATTCTAAATCATTCACCTAATTCCCAAATTTATGTCCAAGTTCTTCTCCAAAATTCACTCTAAGGCTAAGGAAGAGGAAGTTAGGGTTTCAATCACCAAGGTTTCAATTTCGCCATAGCTTTTGAGCATATATTTCTAAGGTATATTAGTATTCACCTATGGAGTCATTTCCTCTATAGGGTTCCCAAAATCATCAAGTTTTACAAGCTAGATTCTCAATTCAAAAGTTAGGATTTTATTCCATCTTCATGGGTTCTTTTCAATCATGATTCAATTGATTATTTCTATCTTCTTATGCATGAAGTGAAGTAATTACATGATTTTGAGTTGAATTCATATGAACCTATGTATGATCCATGATTTTTAGGCTATGAACACATGATGAAGCTTATGAACTATGAAATATGATTTTTATGGAAACTATGCATGTTTTATGAAAGCAACGTTTACGACTCAAGTAAGATTATAGATGAAGGTATCTATATATTTTATGAAGCTTGACCACATGACACGAATGGCATCTAGATTTTCCATCAATTCTTTTGATTTATTCTATATTAGGTCTTGATTAGTATGGTAGCCAGTTATACCATCAATAATCATGGATCAAGTTTTCTAAAACTAATACCATTAGTAGGGTGACATTTTTAGTATGAAGTTAATGATTATGGGTCTTATAAAGCTATTATGAAAAGATCATGAACGGTAAAAGGTTTTCTCACGCATGGTCTAAGGAGCTACTCTATGATGTTTCTAACTTGGATTAGTAACTTAATTGTACTTTCTCTTGGATGATAATATAAATATGATTAATGACTATTCCGTGGGATTTTTACTTAGCACCAAGAGGATATTGAGATGGAGGCTCTCCCGTTGTAGAGGTTGGGCCTCTAGTAGCAATCTTTTTATCTCATAACTATGTGTCACCATAGGATATTGTCTCAGATAGACATTAGCTAGTGGATCCACCTTATCTCAGACTCATGGTCCTACCTTGGCAAGTAGGACACTCTCTTTTCGGTGTGGGAGCAGTACACTGAACTCCATGTTATAGCTCACATGGTTTATGTCGGTTAATGGTAAACTTTCCACAATAATGAACTAATGTTACTTTTAAAGTATCTCATAAAGTATTTTTAAGATGTTAAGGTTGTATTGACCATGATTATGACTTATGTTTTCCAACTTTTTATCTTATGATTTACCTTGGTCATTGTATGTCATATAAAGTATTTTTTATCATGATTTCAGAACTCTTATGCATTGCTATCATATTTAATACATTTTATGTACTAATGCATACTTGTGCCTACATTGTTTCATAATGTAGGGTTCAACGCTCCTACCTCTCACACTCGTGGCTAGTTGATCTTTTAGCACTCAAGAATTGACGAGTCAACATGCTCCGAGGATCGAGACACACTTATTGCTTTATTTATTTCAGTTTTCAAACTTTGTATGTGATGTATGTGTTACGTCCAAATCACTTCTATTGATGTAGTAGATGGCTTAAAGAGACTTATGATTAGACTTTACTTTGTCAAACTCTTTTATGATATAAGATTGTTTCTTTTCAAATCCTTATTTTACTATATTGTATGATGTATGCTAAGTGACGTGTGTAGGGCCTCTCGGAGTCCTATACAACATGTTACGTCTAGGGTATACTTTGGGTCATGATACTAGGTTAAGGCCAAGAATAAGTCACAATAATCAATCTAAGAAGGTATCGAGTTACAACATGGCAAGGCAACAACACAACAAAGTTAGACATGCTTTAATTTCCCAAAATTACCCGAAAAGAAGCTAAGGCATGATTTCTCCCAAATAAACATGATACATGCTAGGAACCCTCCCAAAAATAGCTAAACATTATATAAATACCAACACAAGCTCAATCTATGATTGGTAAGCGATAGCCTACCTCGAAGTCGATCATACGCGCTCCAAAATCAATAAACCGGAGGCTTATCCTTTCGAACCGCCCCTGATTGCTGCCACACTATCAAATAAATAATCATGACGTCAATACGGACGTTGTGACACCAAAATAGCAATAATTGAAGATGAGCCCAAAAATGAGTCTAAAACGGCATTGTGGGACCCACAGGGAGAATCCCACAAGTGACTCCATCAATTGGTCCCATGTAGCTCAAGGAACTTGTGCCCAAAAAAAAAGACACAATCCGAACTTAAATTTGAGCAAAAATAGTTCATGCAACATTACAAATCATAAGACAGCATTAAAGAGAGGCAGAGAGGTCTTCGGGATGAGAATTTACCTCTAATACGAGCCCCAAACGCAACCCAATGATCCCAACATGAGGTTAAAACAATTCCCAACAAATAGCACCAAATATGAGCTCAAACGGAGCTCTAATGATCAAAATATTGAACTTGATATTGAATAATGAACTAATTTTTGAGATATAACTACCAACAATAGCCGCTAAAGCGATCACTTGGTCGCTTAAGAGTCCTAGCTAAAGTTGTGCCTTGGCCACTAAAGCGGCTAGGCTCGCTGACCGGCTCCGCTAAAGTGGCACCCTGTCCGCTTAAACGATGCCATGGCCGCTAAATCGGCTAGACCCTTGCTAGCATGACCCGCTAAAATGGCTTCATAACCGCTTAAAGGATGTCAAGGCAGCTTAAGTGGCTACACCAGCATCAGGCACCAGCAAATTTAACTAAATCCCAACGGACTCCGCTTAGATGCTTGGGATTAGTTTGAAAACCAGTGCACGCAAACGAGTTATGCTACCCCACCAAATTCGACATTCCGGACTCAACGGAGATGTACCCAAATGAGCTATGTTACCCCACTAACTTCGACATTCCGGACTCAACGGAGATGTACGCAAATGAGAAATGCTACCCCCACAAAATTTGACATTCCTGACTCATCAGTGATGTCGAAACTTCCAAGGGATGTCATCTCGACAAGAAGTAGGTCTCACAGCCAAGGCTTTATTTTCGTCCAAAGCCACAAGGTAGCTTGAAATGAGCCCGGAAGCCTTGGGGGCCCTCACCAAAGATCCTTCTAGACCAAACTTGACGTTCCAGAGCTAATGGAACCATCATAATTGTACTCTAAGGTTGTCTACCTAAAGTTTTGACCGAAGTCAACTATTCAAGTTTCAAAAGCTCCAAAACACACAAACTCGCTTCAAAAAGAACGAACGACCAGGTGACCAAACGGTCAGTCCCATCAAGTCATAAATGACTTGGGGTTGCTATAGGAAAGCTCTTAACATAAAAAATAACGCAGTACAGGAAAATGACCTAAAGAGTCATTACAAATTATAATGGTAGTAATATAATCGTGAGGATAATTAAACGACATCCCCTAAAGGTATATCCAAAAATCGAGAAGAATAATTAAAAATCCAATAGAATCTGAAGGTGATGTTGAGAAAACAAGAAACAAATAACAAGAAAAGGAAAGGGGATCATGTAAGATTGTTTTCCCACTTTATGAAGGCACAAGTGGTGCAGTGGAATTGAACTAACTCTTTTGATACATGAATAATGATTAAGAATATGGTCCCCTCTATACCTCTGAGACTATGACTTTAATGGTAAAGATGGTTTTGCATGAAATGAATGAATGAAGGTGGTTGTTGTTGGGTTTTGCTATGAGATGTGAACTTCAAAGACAGGTTTTTTGGGGCTCCACTTCTATTAACATGTTGCAATCTATTAAAGAGAAGAAACCAGTGTACATCTATTTAAACACAAAACTAAATATTTGTTCAATTATGGCAACCTGTCTCATCTTTATATAACTCCAATAATAAGATAGAGGCTATTCTTTTTGTTTTTTTGTTTTTCTTTTCTTCATGATAGTGACTACTCTTGACATGGCAATTGGCAAAACAAAATAAAGAGGACCTATTCATATGATTTAATTTCCAATTTTTCTTTTTACTACATTTGAAATATATATGCATGCTTCTTTTCATCTTCTACTCTTTAATTACCCTACAAATAATTTAATGTTTCCAACAGTTTTTTTTATGGGTTTAGAAACAATAATTTTAATTGAGAATACAAAACTTAGAGCAATGCATGCACACTTTTATAGTTTGCACCCTCTTTTTAGTTTCTTAAAATAATATGCATCATGGTCTCTATATTTTCTTATAAAATCACAATAAAAAGGTTGATTTTGTTCATTAGTAAGAAGATAAGGTAGAAAAAACACAAAAAAAAAAAAAAGTATTTTTAATTAGGGGTGACCAAAAACGAACCAAAAACTACACTAAATTGTAAATCGAGTCAAAAAATTTGACTAATGGTTTAGCTTGACTTGGTTTGGTATTGAAGAAAAAAAATCCGTCTATATTGGGTTGGGTTGGTTTTAACTTTAAAAAGTCAACCCGAGACCAAATCCAACATCGTATATATAATTTTTTAAATTTACTTTATACATAAAAGTATTTACTTTGATATAATTTATTAAATATTTCTTATACATTTTAATAGTTTTTATCTTTTTAACATATTATAAGTTTGACTTTGAATTTGAATAGTCCAATAAAGGTTATATTCCATAGATATTAGTAACTCTAATAAAGCTAAAAATCAAAATTGAATCGATAATAATGCTAACAAACAAAAAAAAAAAAACAATTCAATGCTAAGAATAACAATAATGTTGAATATTTGTTCTTTAGTTATATATTCGTTTAGATAGTTAAAATACATAGCCTAATTTTGATTTTCTTTAATGTTTAATAATCATATAATAAATACTTATTAGACTTATTTTAGCGTGATTTAGTACTTTAAAATTATGATCATTTTCATTTTGACTTATTTATTTGCAATATTTATTTTATGCGATTACATTATTATTTTTGTTGAATATTTTAGTCTCATCACTCATATCATATTTTGTGTTATTTTCTTAAGAAACACCTTAGATAATTGTATTTTGGTAGGACTAAAGAAATTTTTGAAGCACGCGTTAATTATATGTTTGTATGAATACTTTATTAGAAAAACCCAGAAAAAGAAAATCAAAAATCCTAGATTGAAAACCTCAAAAAAATTTAATTTGATTTAATTCATAGATTTAAAAATTCGACACAAATAATTTGATTTGATATTTAAAAAATCTGAACCAACACAATCTATGTACCCCTAATTTTAATATGTAAAATACTAACAAACGTTATAAATTTAAATATATAAAGGAAGAAAGTAGGAAGCGGAGATTTGATTTGTTTAATCCAGAAGTTTTGGTTTATTTTCATCTTCCCTCCTACCTACCTCACCAGGTCCACAATCTCCTCCAGCATCCAATTTTACTCAAATAAAATTGTTTTCTAGGAAATTCTATTTTTATTTTCGTACTTTACCCTCTTAAATAGTTGGTAAAATAAGTATTTTAAAAAAAAATTGTTAAAAAAATTAGAAATACTCTTGCAATTAATTGCTCCTCCTCCAATTTCTTAATAAACTTAATTATGCTCCATAGTTATAATTTGCATATTTGCAGGTTGTAGCTACAGTTTAAGCTGCTTTGTTTGTATAATTCACGAGTTTGTATAATTTGCGGGTGAGTTTGTATAATTGAGTTATTTTTGTATAAACTCGAAATAACGAATTTATACAAACACAAACATCTGAACTTTAAACAGTTATACAAATTATACTATACAAAATTTATACAAATGTGTGAATTATACAAACTCGAAACCCCTGTCCACGTAATTATCACGGAATGTTAGTCGCGAGTGGTAATTCATTAAAATTATAGCTATGATGACTAATTAACTAGTACATGTTCGCTTAACCATGTAATTTTCCTTTTCTATTACTTGTTCATTTTATTAAAAATAGATGACTATTTTTATTTATTCAATTTGACAATTCAAGAAATAATTTATCACATATACAGCTCTTAATTTATCATTATTATTAACTATAGTTACTTTCAAAATATTAAATTTATTACATTCATAAAATAATATAATAAATTTATTATTTTATTACTAACTTTTTAAAAGGTGCATCAAGTTAAACATGAACAAATAAAAATAGACACTAAAATAGATGTAAATACTAAGAGTAATTTTTTTCTCATTGAAGAGGTCGAATTCAAAAGATTTCTTTTTCCACTATATCTTAGGCACAGAGAGTATTTTCCAATATATTTGGATCTTTTGCTGATCCTTGAAATTATCTTTTTTTCTGTAATAAAGATGCTATTTAAGGGTGGATTTAGAGGGGTTTGAGGTATTTATTCGAACCTCTTAGGTCAAAATTATATTATATATATTATATAATTTTTATTTATTATATATAGAGAGAGTGTTTAAAATTTTCTAAATACAAAAATAGAAATTGACTTAATACTTTAGCCGTTCATTATTCACTTTAAAATTTTAAATTTAAATCTCAAAACATTATATTTTTAGTTTTCAAACCCTTTTAATAAAAAATCTAAATCAACCAATATATTAAAATAATTAAAATAAACAGTACAGGGGAGTCATTAGATCTCTACCAATGGAATACAAAATGTTAGCAATTGTAGCTATCCTATTCTCTAAATTAGATGGGTCTTGGATAGTAGTGCTAAGTGTTTTTGTCATTATATATCCAAAATTTGGGTCATGATAATATTTACTATATCTTATTGGTTGGTAAATTAATTTATAGTTCAAAATCAATGATAATGAGCCTAAGGAGTTGAAGAGGTAGAAGGAAGTATAATGAAAAAACAGTGGAAATAAAAGAGAGTATATATATACAACCCTCGAATAAGGACAAATTATAAGACCATATCCAAAACCTGGTGGATGCCAATACAAGCTATTACAAAAGTAGATTATAGACTAAACATATATACAAGTTTTCTTGAAATAAAAAAGATTAGTCAAAAACTATACAATGATGGAGATGAGTCAACTCTAATTGCCAATAAGTTTATCCTCGATCTTTGAAATATTAACAACAGCAGCACGAGATTTATCGCGGGTAACTAGTATGAGTATGCATCTAAAAAAAGGTGTAGGATGTAGTATGAATATCAAAACAACGAGTACTCAGTAGATATTATAGGCCGATTAAGTTTGTGATTTCAATAACAAGATAAGAAGCAAGTAAAACAAGGTAGGAAGACAATGATAAAGGTATAACTAGACATGCATTACTATAAAGCTATTATAGTAAATAATAAAAGGACTTAAAACTATCTAAACCTAATTGGACCCCATAAGCTCAGAAGGCACATACAAAAGCATAACAACAATAAAGCATGCAAACAATAACTCGATCAAACCCCATAAGTCCGACGGATAAACTAAAAGTTATATTACAAGGCACAATTTCAAAAGTTTAGGCCTTTGTATAAAGGAAAAAAGGTCAAGAATACCCCTAACCTATTAGAAATGGCTTAAATATAACCTCTCTCTTTTTCATCTTTTGAGTCATTTCTAAATAGGTTAGGGGACTCTTTTTCTTTATACAAAGGCCTAAACTTTTAAAAACCAAATCATAACCAAGTCAGGATATTGCACGACCGTTGTGGGTCTTGTGCCGCGCTACGCAAAGTCAATATAATTAGCAATGGTTTTTTACTATACAAAATAAATATAACATTAAGAACAAATTACTATAATTAATATTCAAAAGAGGAAAAGGTATTAATATATAAGGTAAATAATGACTAAATATATACATTTTAGGTTGTACATCAAGAGGACATAACAAATGAATTGTCACTTACGAAACTTATTTTCTCTACTTTCACTAGAAATTTTTATTTTTCTAAAAAAAAAAAAAATTTATAAATTTAGCAACCCATAGTGACCTTTTATTTTTAGATGGGTTTACAGGACCACCGACTAGCCAAAAAAAAAACAGAAAATAACAAACACTAATAAAGAAGAATCACCAACATCAAGTACCTGGTCCCTCTAGAGATTGACCCACAAGACATAATTAAGTTGTTTTCTTTTCCTTGTATACTTCCAACTCAAATAACATCTATTTTTTTTAATTATTCATTCGATGTTCGATATTATGTTGGAGTCTAAATAATTTAAATTTGTACATTACAAAGTTTATTTATGTGGACAATGCTATCAATTGATTTTTTTTAAAATTCAGAGTTCGAGCCTAAAATCTCAAACCATGATATTAATTTAAATTAGATATAGAAGATGAATTTGGCTAATTTTGAAGTCCAATTGATTGGGAAAAAATAAATTGTGGTCCAGAATTTGTCTCATTTGTTCAGTATGGTCATAAAGTAGAATGGTTTCAAATTAATGGAGATAGATAGCTAAAGCCAAATGTTTCAATAAAATTGACAGATACCAAATTAAAAGGACTGAATGTGGACTTTACCTCCAAACTTGGTAATTATATTGCACATTCTAAGAAAATTCAAAGAAGAAGAAGATTATTAAGAATTACTAAGTAAAATACATGTTCATGTAAATAATTTTTTATTTCTTTAATGAGTGATGCTCCTATACAGGGCCGTCTTAACCACTAGACCATTAAAACCATCGCTTTGGGCCTCATATTTTTAGGGGCCCTCAATTTATTTTTAAATACTTATATATATTATTTTAAAAAAATATATATGTACTTTAAAATGTTTTTAAAAAAAAAGCATGTAAGAACTAAGAAGTATATTAAAACAACAAACAAAATGACTGTTAGTTTTCCCACTTAACATTTTTTGGGAATAATTTGCTTAAGTGGGAAATTGTGTTTCCTTATTTATTTCCTTAAAATTTGACTCTGTGCAACAAACAATCATTATATTGAAGAAACGCAACACTATTTCAATATTGTTTTATCAACTTATCAAATTTGTGAGCCATGTTTTATTATTCTAACTTTATTTATTAGTTTTTCTTGAAAATCTGTTATTCTTGATATTCCTAGTTGTCAATTTAAATATGTCAACTAGAAAATATGATTCCGAGAAGAGAACTTGAAGAATTAAATAAATCCCAAAAAGGAGCCCTTGATTGATTTTTAACAAATAATAAAAATTGTGAATAAAAAGTTATTGCTTAAAGAATAATGTTAGCAATTTCGGTAACCGTTGTCTCAGCCGAAAGAAGTTTTTTAAACTAAAATTGATAAAATCTTATCTAAGATCAACAATGTCTCAAGAGATAATGAATTAATTAACTATATTATCAATTGAAAAGGAATTAATAAAATAAATCAATAATAAAACAGTAATTAATGACTTTGCATAAAAAAAATACTAAAAAATAGATTTTAAATAAAAATATATATAATAAAAAAATAAAAAAATAAAAAATAATATTAGGGTCCCTCTTTAAGATTAGGGCCCCTCTTGTTGAGTCGGCCCTAGTCCTATATCTATTTGAATTTAAGTAAAATGCATGCCCATGTAAATATATATATACCTTTCTGTGAGATTCACCTGCCATATAAAAATTTTCAACTCGATTTCAACTAAATATGGATTTCAAATGAGTTTAAATCACCTTTAATCTTTTTCAAATTATATAGTATAATCTTTCTCAACTCAATACTTCTTTTATCTTTGCGCTTAAATACAAAGTCATTTTTACTCTTTCAAATAATGCACTAATAGTCTTTTATGTTTGCAACTTTGAAACACTTTTGGCTCTTCCTCAATTTGTCTTTTTTTAAGGTTGAGATTTCGATAACATAACAGTTTTTCCTTTCCAAAAGCAAATCCTTGCAATTTCATTTTTTACAATAAATTATTGGGAAAATGGTCTAAAATATATCCGAATTTTGATCGAAATTGTTGTAACAATACCGAACTTTGGAAAGGACCTTTTACCACCTGCACTATTTAATAGTGTATTTTTAAAGGTATATATGTTGCCCACGTGGACATCATAAATATTGCATTATTATAAATAGTCATGTGTCCACGTGGGCATATATACCTTTAAAATACACTATTAAATAGTGCATGGGGTAAAAGGTCCTCCATAGAGTTTGGTATTGTAACAGCAATTTCGACCAAAGTTAAAATATTTTTCAGACCCTTTTCCCTAAATTATTGATATAGAATTAAAACTAGCTAAGAAACAACTCATAAATTTCATTTCTATTTTCATAAAGAAAAATAATAAGAATTTTAGTGGTAAACAACTTGGATTGTCATGAAAACTTTAAATTTCTATTTTCATTTTCCTTTCTTCCAATCCCCAAGAGAATAACCTTCCACTAAAAAGAGTTCTTAATTTGATGGGGCCAAAAATGAATAGAAAAATGGTTGATCCAACTTCTATTTGTTATTAGTGGCAATAAATATATACATTAATAAAGAGTATTAAAGTTTTTACTGAAATTAGTTAATTTCATTGGATTTGATGTCGGTATAAGTTTTAGAGACATTCACAAAGAATGCTAAATGTCATTAAAAATATATTTAGCAGCAATTAAGCTAGTGTCGTTAATTAGTTGCCACTAAAGATTATTTTTTGCCTAATGTATAAAGTGTTTGGCTTAAGTTGGTCTTGTTATATCATATTTATAGATTCTTTCATGTATTGCCATTTGGAACTTACTCCTCATTGAAGACAATTTTTTTAGTTATACTAAGTATAGTCCAAAATTCAAAATAGATTTTTGGTTTAAGCAAGTGATATTTGGTCTGAACAAAACAAACAACACATGGTTTATGTTTCAAAGAGAAAGATAAGTAAGCATTTCATATACTAAACTTTGGAGGAAGTCCACTTTAAAAAAAAATAGACGAAAGTTAGGATAAAATTAAAAACGCATCAATATTATAAATATAAACGACTATTAACACAATATATGTAAGAATAAGAAAATTTTTAAGTCTGAGCTCATAGATAAAAGAACTACTTTGAGCCATTCCTCAATGAAATTACGTGGTCTTAATATTTATAGCAAACATAATATATATAATAATAAGGCTCTATAGCTATAGTTTCGATAATTGTCCTAAATAGCTATAGTTTCATTTGCTATAGAGGCTGCAGTTGCATATTTCTGTCCGTTTATATATTTCGCTTGCGAATGTACAAATAAGGTAAGTATATGCAAATTTTGTATTTATACATTTAGAAAATTTTCAGAACTCCATTTGTATATTTCGCTTGCCAATATACAAACAGGGTAATTTATTATGAATTTTTCTTAAATCGTATACAAATAGCATATACAAAATTCTAGATTTATACAATCAGAAAACCGAATTATACAAATTCTGAATTTATACAAATCAAACGAATTATACAAATCAGGCTAAGCAAGATTGGCCGGAAGCCTGAAACTATAGTTCCAGTTTAGAATTTCCCTAAAGAATAGCTATAACATTTAATATTTAAATGGTTTAAATATTTGTTATTCTACCCAATTTTTCCAATAAAAAATACTCTATATTTGAAAAAAAGAAAAAGAAAAAAGATTACACCAAAATTTGTGTGTGGCTATGTGAAGTCACACTACACATATTGAAAGGTCAGGTGATCAGACCACTTCATTTATAGCTGGTCCCTCTTTGCCCCCTCCAACTAAAGAAATATAGACAACACACTCCTTTCCTTATAGCTCCTTGTAATATCCTCTTTTTTTCTTCCAAAATACTCTCTCATGGAGAAGACAGATAGAGAAACTCGTGATTTCATGAACGTTGAATCCTTCTCTCAGTTACCTTTTATCCGTCCAGTTCCAGCACCGCCTAAAGAAAAGACCGGCATTAGGCTTTTCGGAAAAGAATTTGGAGCTGGTACTGGTGATGCTGAGGAATCAGAATCGGAAACCATTGAAGCAGAAGAAATTATAAAAGAGAATTCTAATACTAATACTAATACTAATCGGAAATTTGAATGCCATTATTGTTGCAGGAATTTCCCAACTTCACAAGCTTTAGGAGGACATCAAAATGCGCATAAGAGAGAACGTCAACATGCTAAACGAGTTCATCTGCAATCTGCAATGGTACATGGTGCAGCAGCTGAAGCAAATAATATTTATGGTATAATGAATTATCGCGTTCCCAATTATCATCATCATCATCCATCAACATGGATGACAAACAGTACTACCAGATTTTATGGAAGTCCTTATAACTCTTCTCATCATCATCATCATCATCAAACTCCGCCTATTAATGGAAGTCCATTAGCGTTATGGAGAATTCCAGCAGCACCAACTTATAATAATTCTTCTAATTATGGTCGTCCAGTCGTGTTTACTGCTAATAATCATCAGGATTTCAAGTCTTCTCCAATTATCAATACCACTTCATCTTCTCAAGATCATGTGAGTTTAGATCTACATTTGTGAAGAAACTAAATAGTTTGGAATTTCCAATTTAGTCTAGCTAATTAATTAAAATTCTTTAATCTTCTTCAAAGCTTTTGTTATTTCAGCAACTTTTAATTAATTAGTCTACCGACGTTATGTAAATGACATAATTTTAGTAGTATATATATATGCAATTCTCTCTTCTTTAATTTCTCTACTCACTTTTGTCGGTTGAAGAATGTTTAGCCATGGGTTATAATAATACTAATATTTATAGTTTATACATCACTTAAAAGAATAATTGTCCACACCAAATGAAATTGTTATCTAACTACTTCTTCCATTTCAATTTAATTGTATACTAATTTTGACTTGTTGGGAGTTTAACGAAATACAGAATATTTATGGTCTTAAATTAAAGGTATATAAATTTTATCAAAATATCCTTTAATTTTATAATTTTAAGCATACCACAAAAATTAAAATTAAAAAAATTTATCAAAAAAGAATTATTTTTTAAACGGACGGAATTCTAAAAAGATAACATTAATATTGCGGTGTTTTTTTTTTACAGCGCAGTGTATATGTAAGTTTTAAATCAATAAAATCAAAACTATGGTGGTACACGTGTCTTTTCTTGTTTTGTGTGTCTACCTATGCTGCTAGCTTCTTATAAGAAAGTTACAAGTTATGTTGTATATATAAAGTCCTATTTGCGCTCAAAATTGTGAAAAATAGCAACAGTTTACTTAGTTACTAAGTAACAAGATTCTGGTTTCAATAAGTGTATATGATATATAATATCTATAACTAATTGAAATCTGAAATTGTGTGAATATAAGTTCAAATAGTCAACTGGTCAAAATACAATGTACTTACATATTACATACCTTCAATTAGTCACTAGTAAAGGTGTCAACTAGACCGGATAACGTCAACCCAACCCATTAAAAAAAGGAAAAACTATATAAATGGGTCATAAAACTCAAGATAATTACATGTTCATACCTCTCAATTCAAAGTAATACAAGAAATACCCATTCTCCTAAAAAAAAAAAATACAGTCCATACCCCCATTCATTAAGGCTATTAATTTTCACTTAACTGATACTAAATCAGTATCATATATTGTATTGATATCATTAATGCTGATAATTTCGCTTAACTGATACTAAATCAATATATCTATATTGTATTGGTATCATTAAGGTTTCTTGTTCAAAAATTACTCATTAGTCAATGATACTATAAGAGTATATGTATATTGTTGTGGTATCATTAAGATTTTTTGTTCAGAAATTATTCATTAGTCAATGATACTATAAGAGTATGTATATATTTTTATGGTATCATTAAGGTTTATTGTTTAGAAATTAATGAGTAATTTCTAAACAAGAATCATTACTGATACCAATACAATATATATTGATTTAGTATGAATTAAGCAAAATTATCAGTCTTAATAATACCAATACAGTATATGATACTGATTTAGTATTAGCTAAACGAAATTAGTTTGGGGGTATATAGTGTAATTATTTAGTGGGTATAAATGTATAGCGGTATATATTTGTAATTTTTTTTTTCTTTTATGGGGGTATTTATTTAGTTTCCCCTTAAAAAAATCTATCGATCTCCGATACAGGGTTGGGCTGGGCCGAGTCACTCGTAACTAGGCTGGTTTGGTCCGAGCTCAACAGTAAAAAAATTCCATCTAGCCCGGCCCTTAACCTGCCAACCTTATTATTCCGATCGGGTTGGGACCAATTTTGGCCTAGTGGACTTGATGGGCTGAGTCATTTATTTTTTTAAAGAAATAACGTTTATTAATTCAAAAGTTTGTGCCAATTACCAATATAATGTAGATTTTTATCTATTTAATTTTGAAATAATTATAACTATATATATATAAAATATACACATAATATACTTACAATATATATAAAATATACACATAATATATTATCTATTATAATAGAATACTTACATTATATTATATATATACTTACAATGTATATCAAATATACACACAATATAACAATATACTATATATTACTTATAATAGAATACGTGTATATATATTTATATACACACACTTACAAGGTATATCAAATATACACATAGGAGTCGGTTGATTTGAATTCAAGTTATGATGGGATAAATTATGATGGAATTAGTTATGATGAGATAAGTTATGTTGATATTATTTTTTATTGAGTGTTTGGTTTGTTGTATTCAAAATAATAGGTTTTACATAAATTTTAAGAACAATTTATTTGTTTACAAAAGTACCCTTCATGAATGTGAAAAGTGATATATAAAAAATGTTTAGAAGGATATTTTTGTCATTTACTTATTTTATCCCGGGATAAGTTATTCCGGAATTACTATACCACACAAGGAGAGGGATAGCTTAGCCCGGTACTAATTATTAATCCCGGGATAAATTATAACGGACATGACAACCAAACAACAAATTAAGTGACACTACAATTTAATCTCAAGACTATTATATGTAATCCTTCACACCAAACGACCCCAGAATATACTATCTATAATAATAATAGAATACCTACATTGTAGGGAAAAGGACATGATGTACCCTTCAATTTTGTCATTTAGAGTTGATATACCCCTCGTTACAAAAGTAGCTCACATATACCTCTATTTTTACACATATGACTTAAATATACCCCGTCGTTACAAAAATGGTTCACATATAGACTTTAATCTTACGGAAATGAAAAAATAACTTTAAATTTCTTTATATTTAAATCATATGGACTAGTATATATGATCCTTTGCCCACACAATATTTTTTCTTGAACTCTTTGATTATCATTGTTTGAGTTCCCTATTCTTATTTTATTTATTTATTTCATTTTAGTGTAAAATATGAGGAAAAAAGTAAAAAGAATGAATATATTGTAATTTATCTTTTTGTATGTGTAACAATATTTGGGGGCATATATGATAAATTTTACAAGAAAGTTAGTAAAAAAATAAATTTGACCATCAAAATAATAAATTCAGATTAGCTGATGACTCAAAAAAGGCAAAAAAAAGAAGGGAGAAGAAGATATGTTTGAGAATTATCAAATATATCCAACATGATTTTTTTTAATAAAAGATTTTAATAAATTATTTTTTGCATTATGTGAGCCATTTGTGTAACAATAGAGTATATATGAGTCATTTTTTAAAACGAGGGGTATATCATCTCTAAATGAAAGGGCTGAGGGGTATATCAAGCCGTTTTTTCTACATTATATTATATGTATATATACTTATAATGTATACTAAATATACACATAATATACTATCTATTGTAATAGAATGCTTTTACACACACACACACACACATATATATATATATATATATATATACAAAAATGTATATCAAATATACACACAATATATTAATTATCTATTATAATATAAGTCTTACACTATATAATATAATATCTATTGTTGGTCTTTCCCTAAAGCCATGATATTTATCTTAATAGTGATAGTCATATGTCCTTTATTAATTCACAATGTTGTTGCTATACTGTTTACCTCTTTAATAGCTTATGACTGATAATGTGTGCATGATTTATGCTTACTGGTTATACGAGTTAATACTACGTATATGACTTCTTAATTGACAAAAGTTTCCTCCTCATATACTAATTTGTATCCCTTTTTAGGAGACTTCAGTGTAAAATCTCCCCATTTGCATGTCAAGGAGCCATGAAGGCCCTAATATTTATCTTTTGATCAATTGAAGCAGAAAAGAAGTAACTATACAGGTCTTGGAATATAATATACACTGGGATGCAGTGAAAGTATACACTAATATACAAGGACGGAAATGGACAAAAAACCCAAAATCAGTAGTTGAAGGCCCAACTTCTAGTCCAGTCGGATAGAAATCAGACTTGGGCCTAATTTCTTTATTCTCTTTGTTTTTTTGATAATTTAATTCTAATTTATTTGATTCTAAGTATAGTTTTAGTTTGACTTAATTAATTTCTCCTAAAGAAAAACCAAATTTGTTTTGTGTTGATTTAATAAAATGTTGGTCATTTCGGATATGTTCATTTCCAATTGTTCAAGTCAATTTTCTACTTTTTAAGTGATTCAAAAGTCCCTATTTACTTTAGATAATTTTTTCAAAGTTAGTCAATATTTTAGTGAAATCATCGAACAACCACATGTTAGCAGATATTTTAAGTGCTAACACATTCTCAAAGTAGAAATATGAACATCTTACCCATTTTCTCTACATCTTTAAAGGTTTGTCTGCTAATATTCTTTTAAATTAAGTTTTCTTAATTTCTTTAAAAAAAAAAAGTGGTGACTCTTTCTAAGTATTTTTCTCAATTGTTTTTAGAGCAACTTACAAAAATGACTATATTTATAGGGTTATTAAAGTTCAATAGCTATAATATGTTATTTACAAAAGATGACTACAATTTATGTCTTTTTCTAGATGTATTATTATATATGTTTTTTATTTTACTATTTATACACTGATACAATTTTAATTACAATGAACTAAATAAGAAAAATGTATTAATTGCACAAATTCAAATTGGTATCTCTATTTATAAAACTTAAAGTATTAATATATCAAGGATACAAGTATTTATAAAAATTTAATGTATTAATATATTAAACAAGGTAAAGTATAACAATTTATTAACATATGAACACGATAATTTGAAAAATGAATACATTGTTGTTAAACAAAAAATGAATACTCCAATATACTATACATATGAATATATTGTTGTTATACAAAAGATGGATATATTGGACAACCCAAAAACAAGAAAATGAAAAACAATAGAATGTGTGGGTAGCAAAGTGTGTAAGTATTCGGTTGTATAAAAATTTGAAAAGGCCAACAAAAGTTGATCTCTTTTTGGTCAAGTTTTCTAGTAATACTTGAGGCTTGGTGTTAACTCGGGTATTTGTTTATAAAATATAGTATTAATGTATCCAACTATACTTGTATTGCCTAATCAATTTTTCAAATTGAATAGATTACTTATGTATCCAAATATACTTGATTCACAAATCACCATTTCAACTTGTGTTAATATTACAATACAAGTATCTATAAATATTCTACTATATACAAATTTGATAATCACACAAACCTCAATCTCTTTTTGCTCATGTTCTTCCTTTACTACCTTTTTTTTAAAACTATAGTCATTGTAATGGAGAAACGAATAATTCTTCAATCGAAACCCTATAAAAATAGATGTAAATATAGATGTATACAAATATAATCTTCATAAAAACGAGAAAAAATCAATTAAAAAATATCTGATGAATTCAAATTACAAAAATTGCTGCTAGAATCATCAAAAGGATCTTAAATTGGAAGAAATTTGGGGGAAAATACAGAAAATTTGTGATATAGGAATATTGATGAAAGAAAAAGTATTAATGAGGATAAACATGGGGAACCAATCACATAAAACATACCTAGAGATAATCAATTAGGTGTGTAATAATAACTTTCATATTTAATATTAATAATTTTTTTTGATTATTTGTATATAATTAACTTTTGCTATTTATTGTGTAGTTATATCCATATAACATAAACAAAATAAAATGTAGCTATTTATTTAAAATATATATTAATGTTTGTCATATTCTGTAGTTTTTCCTTTTTATACTTGGAGCATTCCAAAAGTGATTTTTCAAAAGAAGTTAAATCACACATAACTGATATCACATTCTAGGCTGCATTTTTCTTTGATGAAATATATCACCAATCTCAACCATACACATTATCTACTTGACTGATTTACTAGAGGCGCTCTAATTTGACCAAAGCTCCATGATGGCTCCGCGACAAGCAGTGAATACGAACCTTACTGTCCGTTGAAATAAAATTTCAACTTCTAGCTCTTATTATTTATTTTGTTAAGGGTGTTTTTGTTCTAAAATTTTGGGAGTCATTTATATGACCCCAAACGTGTAGAAAATCAATTTTTCATATGTAAACCCTCTCATTCTCTCCTAAATTCATACTCTCAAGAACTTCTAGAAACACCAAGGCTAAGGTTCATCTTTCAAGATTTTTCTTCAAGATTCACCACTTAGGTATGTAGGACTATCATAGTGAGTGAATGAGTTCTTCCTCACGCCCTACGTCTAAATTTCAGTTAGCAAGGTTCAACTAGGGTTTCAAATCCAAGATTTACTACATTCGAAAGTTCTACTTCTTCTCTTATCATGAATTCTTGATTTTTGTTGTGGGTCTTTTAGTATATTATTTATTAGATGATTCTCAATCATTGATCATGCTTGTTTCATCCCATGAACTATATTTAACTAGAAAATTCATGAAAGCCTTGATATATCAATTATTATGCATTATCTTTATCAAGAAAACAATGTTAGTTTAAAGAAAGCATAATCAGTTTTAGAGAAAAGATTTTTAGTCAGCTTTAAAGTAAGTTGTGCATTGATAAAATACTATTCAGAACATTGAGTCAAAATAAGAGTTTTAGAAAAGCATAGTCAAGTTTATTTAAGTTCAGTCCAGTTCAGTTTTAAAAAAAGTATTATTGAGAATAGACTTAAAGTATCAGATTTTACGTTTTCCTCTAAAGTGGGACATTTTCCCTAAATGAGACATTTACAATATTGAGAATTATTGCATGTTTTGAGAGTATTATTGAGCACCGATTTAAGTAAGAGTCAAGACAACTCTAACCCCATAAATTGTGCCGCCAACATAGATAGGATCATATCGTTGGTTCAGAAGATTCCTCACCCAGTCTTATTAAGGATTTTTAGATGGATCCTTAGGTTTAGTTTTGTTGTCCTATGCTCCGGTAAGGTATAATATGACTCTGGTAATGTGGGCTAGACATTATATCATCACAAAATTCATAGTGATGGTTGTTGGTTAGTGAAACTCCCCAAGAAAAGTAAAATATATTCTTTTAGTGTTTTTCTATTATTTCATATCTCATTGTAAAGCTTTAATAATTTGACTTCATATTCATACTTCACTTTCAAACAAATTACTTTCGGTTTCTTTTCAATTCATTTATCCAGTTCAATTATTTATTTCATTTAGTCTTATTACATATCATACATTTCATGTACTGACGTCATTTGGCGATGCCTCATTTATGATACAGTTTTAGGTACTGATGTTTGCGTAATCAAGACACAGCTTCCGAAGCAATTGTCTACGATCGTACAATAGTTTAGTAACCCAACCAAGGGTTGGGATCGTTCCCCAGAGAATGGTTTTGAGAATTAATAGAAAAATAAAATTTAGTTCTAACTAGTCGTAGCTAAAGACATTAACGATTAAAAATATTGTAAATTAAAGGGAGACACAAGAGTGTCAATTAACAATGGGGTTTTGACACTAGTAAGTAAAAACAACAAAATAAACAAGGATTTCTAAGTAATGAGAAGGGATCCTTGGGATGTGACGGGAATACGGGTTAAGCTAGATTATTGGGTACATGCTTTCGATAGAAGATTCATAGAATAATTGTGACTAGGCTAAACTTTAAGGGGGATAAGCTCTCTCTCGAGAAACTTACCCCGTTTCAAATGCGTTCCTCTCGGACACCCACTTGCCGCATGAAGACCAACCTACGCCTTAACCCACTCACTCTCTCGAGCTGAATGTGTGGGAATGAGACTAGGATGCACTCTTTCGAGTTGAACCCCATGTCGACCCACTCCCACCGGCCATCAATTTAGTAGTTTTAGTTTTACGACCTCTCTCGATCGAGCAATCCGAAAACACATAAATAAACTTGTATTTACAACTACAAATTATTAAATTCATCCAGAACCACTAAACGAAATCACATTTAAACTAGAAATAGACTATCATCAAGCAAGACCCAACAATTATCTTAAACCATATTCGCTAAATCACACCCTAAGAATTGGGTTTTTTAGCCACACATGTATAAGATATAGAAATTTATGCCAAATTGAACTCGCATTCAACTGGGTAAGAAGATTTAAATCTTGATATAGGCCATAATGCGTCGTTAGTCGGCTCGGCGATTCGCCTTTTGGTGTAGTTCATCACCGTCTTGCACCACCCTTCAGCATCGTCGTGCTCTAGGTCATTGGGCGACATGGTACTGCTTCGCGAAACTTCTTGGCGATGCACCGACTGCTCCCTTTTTCCGCCGACTTGATCTTTTCCTTCAGGGATCAGCACACTGGAACAAAAGGCAAAGTAAGACCCCTCGGCAACTCGCCAAGTGGACTCGGCGATCCTCAGGCCTTCATTTCTTCATTTTTTTCAGCCTCTTCATTCCTTTTTTGCGACGTAGTGTCCATGTTTTCCTTCAAACTTCAAATACCTGAAACTTAAGAGTTTTCATCAGATATTGAGATAAAATAAGCATTTTGAAGGACACAAATTTTCTATTAAAATATATCCCTAAATGAGTCCAATTTGTGGACTCATCAACACCCCCAACTTAAAGTTTTTGCTTGTCCTCAAGTAAAAACTCAAGTTCAACAGTTCAACAAGGATGTCTCAAACAGTGCTACACAAGACTCAATTTTGAATGTACACAATAAGACTCAATTTACTTATGCAAGGATCAATTGTGTACTCAAAGATTCAAGTTGTGACACACCATTACCAAAGATTCTCAAGCTCGCAATACTTTATTCAAATGCAAGTTCAAGCTCAACAAAAGCCTTCGAATGCCCTCACACGAATGATGATTCCATTTTCACACGCAAAGGTATAATCAATTTAAAGTTCAGGAATCAGATACAATGCTCACACTCACAAAGATGAACACAATGCATGCTTTCACCCATAGGTTTTCCCATATTTTCCAATCAATATTTGTTTCGACTTTCTCTAAGATCACAAAGGTCTTAACAAGGCTTGTAACGGGGCTGAGTGTAAATGTATGGTCATTTAGGCTCAGTGACTTTTATCCTCAAGAAATGTGGTGCTCTCAACACTTCCTTTCTTTTTCGTTCATCATTTTCATTAGTGCATCATAGGTCATCCTATTATTCGTTTCCCATGGATTGTTCGGAACCCTATTTCTTTGGTACTTTATTCCATAACTTTTTTTTTTTATTCTTTTCTTCTCTTTTTCTCTTCTTTTTTTTTTTATATGGAAGAGTTCCATTTTTCTCAACACCATGGGTTAAAGGAGACTTTCCTTGCACTTCTTG
>NW_006239067.1:330747-335547 GCF_000226075.1 Solanum tuberosum
CCTTTTCTTTTCACCACACCCCCAACTTAGACTTTTGGCCTAAGTTAGCTATTCAATTAACCACAATTCAAGAGGATTATAGGTAATGGATTAAGAAGGGTTTAGTTTACATGAAGTTTCTTCCAAAGAAGGGTAAGGCTCAAAGGGTATTCAAGAGAGAATCACATGCTCACAAGGTAGGTCACAAAAGAGGTATATGTCAAATTGGTTCACACTCTTCGAAGTTGCCTAAGATCATATCAAGAGAAAGTTTTACTTAGTCAACCAGACCAACATGACAAATTCTAGGTGTTGTCATGCATGGTTCCAGGTAACCTTATCACACAAGACATCGACACTTAAGTCAAACAAGACTCCTCACTTTTGCTAGTATGCAACGGTCATCACAAGAGAATCAATTTGATAAATGGCTAATCACAACGAGATGCAAAAAAGTTCACATATTGTCTATGCAACTTTATTTGGCCTCATCATAGCCGTACATTCATGTTTGTTCGATTGTAAGCACTATTCAAGTCATCGGTATTGATCGAAACCGAGACTCAAATTTGCCAAGGAACAACCACATTCACGAGCATATAAAGGGTGGTGAAAATGTGCGAAAAATTCAAAAAATTTCGGAAGGGTCAAAATCATTTTGCAATTTAAAATAAAAAGAAGAGCCATAAGCTCGAACATCCACAAAAAACAGTATTAACACAACAATAGCTCACAACCCAAATACTCAAACAAACACGATTTACGAGTAGCACATACAGGTGTGGGCCTCACCCCACCACAAACAAAAATATTTGTCCTCAAATGCAAATAAAAGTATCCAAAAGTAAAAGCATATAAGACAGAGAGAGAGATAAGGAAAAGTCCTGGCTATACAGTTTCTCCATCTGTCAGGGTCTTAGTGCCCGATGTAGAAATCTGAATATGGGCATCAGTGCCCGGAGTAGCCTCAAGAGAAATAGCAGTGCTAGGTCTGCTAGGAGTTGATGTGACGTCTCAGTCAGCGGTGTCTAGATCGCTGGTTGCACAACTATCCCCACAAGATCTGGTGCTGCTACCATCTCCTCCTCAGGTGCTGCTAGTAGTTCCTCATATGTCCCTGCATCTGAATCATCATCTGTTGTGCCATCCGTCTGCACATCTTCGGTGGTAGCAAGAGGGATCCCTGAGGTATCAGGAGTGTCCAGGTCGTCTTCCCTCTCTATTAATGAACCAAAGTCGGTAGACTTTAGATAGTATACATCTTTCCTCAGATCTGCTACTTCGGCTTTTAAAGACGAAACCTCAGAAGACTTCCCTTATCTGCTTTCACAAGCTGTGATTCTCACCGTTAAAACATCAATAGAAGTCTGAAGCGGGGTGAGTGCAGCAAGTATGAAGCTCTCGATCATCCCTGGAATGGACCTCTCGAGTCGGGCCGCTCGTGTATCAGTTGATTGGGCTAAACGCCCCATTTTTAGGATCATGGCTTGAGTAATCCTGACAGGCTGGGAGGGTGATGAAACACCTAGGGCCTGCGAAGAAGAGGAAGGGGTGGATGTACCTGAAGGCTTAAAAGCCAGAGTAGGTGAAGATGCCTCTGCTGGTAATGAGTCAACATTGACCTCTGGAGAAGTGTCTGCTGGAGTTGTTCTCCTCCTGTCAACCTCTTTTCGTGTGAACTCGGCCTCAATACACCGAATATTGATGGCGGAAGACGGGGTGACCTCAACATCCTTCGTAGTGTCACGAGGTACTCCAACTCATTGGCACAACTCAATGACCAGAATTGGAAAAGGCAGAGACATCAGCTTCTGTTTGGCTCTCATGGCCACCTCTTGTGAAATCAGCAGCCCAAGGTCAATGCACCTCCTGGCCATGATAGAACCAAGGCAATCTGCCTTAGGATGACGTAATATGGACTCGTTCTGGGATGGCATGATAGTGCTGCTGATGAAGTCAAACCAGAACCTGGCAGCAGTGTTCAAGTCCATCTTCTCAATAGGAGCCCCTGCATCCATCCACCTCGGGGTGGTGTTAGAAATCACTGGAGCTAACCAACCCTTCAAATCATCTAGAGACTGAACAATAGTTAACCCCTCATAAGGAAGTACCGAGTGCAGTAGTCTACCTAACACACTGTTAATATGCTCGCTGTGGCACTTAACCGTCTTGCCTCTAACCATGATCGACTTCACCGGTCTAAATTCACTTGCCATCTTCTTGTTCTTGGGCACCAACTCACCATAGGCTGTGTAAAATTCCCTAACCCAGGAAGGAATGTAAGGGCTTCGGGGTCTTGTGAACTGCTCGAACTCATGGTAGCGAAGAGTGTCCATAACATCGGGATATTTGCCTTCTATGCCCTCCATAGATAGAAGATTTTCTTCTATGATAGTTTGTACCCCTTCACCTTTTAACCTGTTCAGCAGTCTAGCTGGAGGAACGATAGAGAGTGCAGGAGTTACAGGAGGTGCCGGAGCTGGCACTGCATCTGATTCAAGAGGAGCTGCAACTGATGAAACTCTGGTGGTGTGGGTTGAGGTCTATCTCGGAGCCTATTCTGTCGGTGAATCAAGGGTTGATCATCTTCAGGCTCAGACCACTCAACTTGGGTCTCAATAGCTACTCTTTTCTTGGCTATGTGTTTCTTCATTTTGCCTTTGTCTCCCGGTGGGAGTTCTTCTCTTCCTCTCTTTGGAGTATTTGAACCCCCGTCGTTTATATTAATGCCCTTTGCTGCTTTCTTGGGTGGCATGTTTTGATTTGTATGTACTATATCTGCAAAATTTTGGGAAGAGTTAGGGGAAAAATAAAATAGAAGCACAGGCAATCTACTGCAGGAAGACTCGCCAAGTGGATTGGCGAGTCGCCGAACCTCTTTGGCGAACTAACTCAGGCACACCGAAAGGATTGGCTTCAAATTATAGCAAGTCAGTGATGGGAAGGTCCTTTCGGCGAGCATGGGTTTGTCCGCCGAAAGTTACAGTGCATTAAGGGGTCAAAATAGCATACAAAGGGCGTTCAAGAGTACTTTTGGCGAGTCGCCGAGTGCTTTCGGCAACCCATGTTTCTCACCGAAAGTTACAGACTCAAACATCCAATTTGACACAATATTAAGGGCGATATAGAGACATTGGACGAACCGCCGAACGATTCAGTGAGTTCGACCCAGCTCGCCAAATGGCCCAACGTGCCCATTTTCAATCCACCTTCTCGAATTCAATCCCGCAAACCCCAAAAACAAAATCAAAGCATGCACTAACGAAATTCAAACAAGACCGTGACTAACCAATTCCCTGGGATACTCAGATTTCTCCCAAATTTGCTTAATTTGGCCATTTGACGATATTTGCTCTTAAGAGTGGTGTCACCTTCTCTATCTTTGATCAATTTTTTGACATTTAGCGCAAATGTGGGCTACTCAGACTTCACCCAGTCAATCTAACGACAAGCAATCATAACCCAATTCATTAAAAAGCACAAAAATTATGGGGATTTGACAATCAAACAATACGGGCAAGATTTTCAAATTATACTAGGCATTTAAACATTTTAATCCTATCAGAGAGGCCCAACACATATCAATACGATATGATCATAGCAAATGAGTGTAAAATTTTCAAATGTAAGCTCGGGATTCAGAAACCAACCTTTTGTGTCGATTAAAACGTGATTGGAAAGCTAGGCAGCAAAGAAATCCAAGTTCCAAGCACCAATCAATAACTAAAATACTAATTGAAAGCAAGGAGATTGTGAGTACTACCTTGGTGTGAGTTTTAAAGTTTAAAAAGCGAGGGAAAGTGAAGAAGTTCGAATTTTAAGACTTTTGGCCATTATAAACCGTCCAGTTCGTGTCCATTCAGCGACGTTAGTATTGCTCGCCGATCTAATCAGCGATTCGCCGAATGGTCTCGTATCTCGCTGAGTTTTACAGGGCTTCCAATTTACATGGAGGTCCAAACGACGGACACTAGCGGGATCGCCAACCAGTTCAGCGATTCGCCAACTGGATCCTTATTTCGCCAACCTGCACTTTTCAAAACATTCTTCGTTTTAACCTACAAAATCAATACACCATTATTTATAAAAGCAAACTAAAACATTTAAAACCTTGGGTTGCCTCCCAAGAAGCGCCTTATTTAACGTCGTGGCTTGACGTGAGCTACCAGTCAAACTTCATCTCTGGGGTTAGACCTAATGCCACTAGGCAACCCGCATTTACTGCTTGGGTAGAGATGAGGCAATGTGTGGTTCAAGAGGTCTTTAATCAACTTGATTGATCTTGAGTGGGAGCCACTCATCTGATTCAGTACCTCTACTCTTTCCCTCATCACCTCTAACATTCTATCTTGCTCGTGAAGCTTTCGGAGAATGATTAATAGCATATCCTCGATACGCTTATTTTCATTGCTCCTAGACCTTTCTCGCTCATAAGGATGTATGTGCCTCATTTGGCTATTGCACTAGTTTTCCACCTTTGAGATTTTGGTGGCCAAGTCGTTCAGCTGAGTTACCATTGCAGCTAACTTGAAGTCACCCTTGACTTCTTGGTTCGCCTCAGCTAACTTGCCACCACTTCCCTCAGCCATGCTCAGGGTTTTTGCATACAACAACTTAGAGAAAAACAAAACAAAAAATAAAATTAGTAAAACTACAATTAAAAACAAAAATTCTACTTAACTAAGAATTTCCAAATAATACCACTCCCCGGTAGCGGCGCCATTTTGATGTTTGCGTAATCAAGACGCAACTTCCGATGCAAGTGTCTACAATTGTGCAATAGTTTAGTAACCCAACCAAGGGTTGGGATCGTTCCCAAGA
>NW_006239067.1:335762-335997 GCF_000226075.1 Solanum tuberosum
AGCCTACGCCTTAACCCACTCACTCTCTCGAGCTGAGTGTGTGGGAATGAGACTAGGATGCACTCTCTCGAGTTAAACCCCATGTCGACCCACTCCCACCGGCCATCAATTTAGTAGTTTTAGTTTTACGATCTCTCTCTCGCGCAAGCCGAAAACACATAAATAAACTTGTATTTGCAACTACAAATTCATTAAATTCATCCACAACTACTAAACAAAATCACAATTAAACTAC
>NW_006239067.1:336370-390067 GCF_000226075.1 Solanum tuberosum
TTGTTCGACTCTTAAAACTACAACTCTAACTAGTATTTATAGTTTTCACAAATTTGTGCTGTAGCGAATCATTTCGCGTTGTTAGTCGGAATCGCCGATCAACTCGGCAATTCGCCTTTTGGTGTAGTTCATCGCCGTCTTGCACTATCCTTCAGCATCGTCGTGCTCTGGGTAATTAGGTGACATGGTACTGTTTCGCGTAACTTCTCGGCGATGAGCTGACTGCTCCCTTTTTCTGCCAACTTGATCCTTTCCTTTAGGGCTCAGCACACTGGAACAAAAGGCGAAGTAAGACCCCTCGACGACTCGCTAAGTGGACTCGGCGATCCTTAGGCCTTCATTTCTTCGTTATTTTCAGCCCTTTCCTTCCTTTTTGCGATGTAGTGTCCATGCTTTCCTTCAAACTTCAAATACCTAAAACTTAAGGGTTTTCATCAGATATTGAGATAAAATAAGCATTCGAGGACACAATTTCTATTAAAATATATCCCTAAATGAGTCCAATTTGTGGACTCATCAGGTACTCATAATATTAGGCGTTCAATAAGATCTTTTTTCCTCAGCAGTTGGGGAGACCTGCAAAAAAAATACTACTACCAAATCTTCACTTTCGAAGAGCTTCAATTAAGTTAGTTCAGTTTATTTGATTTTTAGTCATTTTCAGTGGAATAGTCAAGTAGCTATGAGTCTTGTCCCAACACCTATCTTCAGTTAGAAGGGGATTCATAGAAAAACAAAGTTAATGAGTCAGTTCAATCTTTACTATTCAGAAGTTTTAAATATCGTTGGTATCATCATCGTCGTCTTCATCATTGTCGTTATTTATATTCAGATTTATTTCAAACTTTTGCATGTGATATCTTTAAATGATTTTAAATGTTTATTTTATAATGTAACACCCCAAATTCGAGAAAGGAAAAATTCCAGATTTTCAGAAGTTGCAGGTGCTACAGATGGAGGCCACCTATGGACCGTAGGTCGAACTATGAACCGTAGGTAGGGTCCGTGGTTGGCAACCTCAACTATTCCCCAGAACCCTTAAATTTTTTAGTTAAGTCTTGACCAACGGCCAAACATACGGACCGTAGGTGGAACCACGGTTCGTGGTCTAGGTCCGTGGATTTGATCCCCAGCTTTCAGCCTTCAGACACCAAACGACGACTAACAAGACTGACCGTCAGTCGACCTACGGTCTGTCGGTCACCCCAATCAACTTTTTAGTTAGGGGTAGTTGGGTTTTTTCTAATTATTTTAACCCTAAACTACTTCATTTTGGTCAGTTTTCACCTATTATTCTAGTCAGATTTTACCCTAAACCATTAGTGACAAAAATTCACCAAGCTTAGAACAAAGAAGAGAAAGAGACGACCTAAAATCCTCCAAGAATGCAACAAGTTTCCTTCAATTTCTTCCCCGAAATCGAAAGATTTCTCCATAAAATTTGTCACCAGGTATGTGGGATTTCACTAGTGGGTTTCTTTCACCCATTAGGTCCATAGAATTCAGTTAGATTCTTGATTCGCTATATCTTGCTTAGACCTAGGGTTTCTAAACCCTTAGATATTAGTTGTGATTTAGCTGTTAGAGTATTCCTAATCAGATTATCATGTTTTCGTGGAATCGTTGCTTAGTTCTTTGCATGAAACTCACAACCCTAGTTGTGTAGATTTTCTTAGTACATGAATTACACATGCTAGGTCAGTTAAAAAGATATACATGCTTCAATTTTCGAATGTCACATTATTAGTATATAATTGTTACATACTTAAATTTGTATGTCAGTATTTTGAGCTATTTAGCAATTCAATATTTCAGTTATGTGTGTTAGATATACATATTCGATTGGGAGTAGGCTTAGCACCGAGTGGACTAGGGTTTCAGCGTACCCTCATAGTCTAGAACTACGTTCCCCCATAGGTTAAGTCCCCTCTATGGGCATCAGATTTAGTTATCACGCCAGTCATGCCTTTATACCTTTGGCAACGTATATCGGGCTCTTCGATAGGTTATATACATCGGACAACACGGTTACCTCACATGGTGGTTATGTCGGTTACTAGTAGATCCCACAGTCAGACTCTAGTGTATTTGACCAGGTTTTCAGTTATATTTTAGTATTCAGTCTCATCATATTATATACTTGGTCATTGCATTCAGTTTAGTTCTTTTCATTATATTTTCGTATTTCCATCATGTTCAGATTATATCATTGCTCAGTATGATTTGTTCAGTTTATATGTTTTGTTCAGCTTTTATCCTATCATGCATGCTCAATACCTTCCAAGTACTGACGCATATTCTGTGCTACATATTTTTATGATGTAGGTTTAGGTCCTCAGTATTCAGATGACGCGTAGATCAGTTCCCAATCCACATTCAGCAGCTTTAGTGGTGAGTCCTCATACTTCGAGGACAATAGATATATTTTAGATTTAGTCTTTCATTTCAGTTTTAGTTTTGCTAGGGTTAACTAGGGACATGTCCCAGCAACTCTAGGCAGTAGAGGCTTTTTCAGACATAGTTTTAGATTCAACTTTAGCATTTGAGCAATTGTTCAGTATCACTAAACTTTTATTCAGTATTTATATATTCAGACCAGTTTTGGGTATTCCCCACTATTAGTTATTTCATGGTTTAGCTTCTGCATTAGTTCATTTTTTCATAGATATGTTAGTTGCCTATGATATGCCAGCTCAGGGTTAGCTTGGGGTCACTCGTGATCCTAGGTCCCGTATTTACATCAAGGGGGTAGCCTCGGGGTGTGACAAACTTGATATCAGGGCAATAGGTTTAAGAGTCATATGTTGTTTGGAAGCCGCACTAAGTAGAGTCTCTTTCATGGGTGTGAGGGAGGCTGCGAGGTGTTTTAGGAAAACTTCACTTTCTTTACTACTCTTATCATGTGTAAGAAGTGACCTAAATTCTCGTTCTAATTCGACGTTATGCGTTTCAGATCATGCCTCCTCGTAGAGCTTATCCAAGGAATGCTAATGCACACAACGCTAACGCAGTTCCTCTAGTCCTAGACCATGAGGTTTTGAACGCAGAGTTTCGGAATGTGATTCATATTTTGGCTCAGAGTGTATCCAATCAGAACAATCATAGTTCCTACTAATAGAAATGGTGGATCAGTAGTAGCTAGAGTTTGAGATTTTGTTAGGATGAATCCGCCTGAGTTTTTAGGGTCACAAGTTGGTGAGGACCCACAAAACTTCATTGATGAGCTTAAGAAATTCTTTGGAGTGATGCAAGTGACTGGTAATGATATGTTAGAGTTGGCATCCTACCAGCTTAAGGATGTGGCTCACATTTGTTCACTCAGTGGAAAGAAAACAGGAGTGTGGATGCAGCTCCTGTGACTTGGGAGTGTTTTACCGGAGCTTTTCTGGACATGTTCTTCCCAAGAGAGTTGAGGGAGTCGAAGGCACACAAGTTTATGAATTTGAGACAAGGTTCCATGTCAGTTTAAGAGTACGGGCTGAAGTTCACCCAACTCTCTAGGTATGCTCCACATATGTTTGCCGATCCAAGGGCACAAATGAGTAAGTTTCTATTTGGGGTATCCGACTTAGTGAAGACAGAGTGCAAAAATACTATGTTGTTAGAAGATATGAATATCTCTAGGCTCATGACTCATGCTCAGTAGGTTGAGGGAGATAAGATTAAGGAAATAGCTAAGGACAACAAGAAAGCTAGAACATAAAACTATGAGTACTCTTTGAAGAAATCGGGTGGTGGAAATCACTCAGAGTTTCGATAGGACCAGATAGTAGAGCACCAGGCTCTAAGTCTCAGGGGAGTGTTTCAGGAAATAGGACCTACCCAACTTGTCCAAAGTGTAGTAAGAACCATCCGGGCGAGTGTCTTGCAGGCAAAGAAGGATGCTTTGGGTGTGGTCAGGCTGGTCATAGGGTGAAGAATTACCCTTCTTCAAGGTAGGGGCTAGAAGGTTAACAATAATAGGGCTCAGTCTACAGTTCTAGCAGCACCAGCAGGTCTCCCAACTCAGCAGAGTGTGCCATCTAGTACCGGTGGCGGTCAACGCCAGGGGAGATTCTATGCTCTCCAGGCTTGCCAGGACCAGGAAGATTCTCTTGATGTGGTCACTGGTATGTTACAAGTCTTTCTTTAGATGTTTTTGCATTGTTAGATCCAGGGGCTACTCTTTCTTTTGTAAATCCCTATATAGCAATAAGCTTAAGTGTTAGTCCAGAAACTCTTTTAGAACCCTTTGCAGTCTCTACTCCAGTTGGTGACCCAGTTATAGCTCGACAGGTATACATAAATTACCCTGTCACAGACTCTCAGAAAGTCACCTTAGCAGATCTTGTAGAGTTAGAAATGGTAGACTTTGATATCATTCTAGGCATGGATTGGTTACATTTCTGTTATGCCTCGGTCGATTGTAGAACTGGGATCATTCGGTTTCAGTTTCCAAATGAGCCAGTCTTAGAATGGAAGGGTAGTAGCTCAGTGCCTATAAGTCACTTTATCTCTTACCTTAAGGCCAGAAAGATGATCTCTAAATGGTAGTATAGCACCAGTTGAGGAAGAAATGAAGGAATTAGCAAAAGATGTTCATCGACTTGCTCGCTTAGGAGTTGGTCTTACAGACATGCCAGAGGGTGATGTGATAATCTAGAATAGATCAAAATCTTCATTGGTAGAGGAGGTTAAGGAAAAACAAATAGTGATCCTATATTACTTCACTTGGAAGGTACATTTCATCAGCAGAAAGCAAAGGTTTTCTCCCAAGGGGGAGATGGTCGCTTATGTGTTCCTAAGGTGGACGAGTAGGTGAAACAACCTTGACTGGGCCAGATTCGGTACATGATGCTATGTGAAAAGTTCATCTCATCAGAGATAGACTTAAGACATAAGCCCTATGCAGATGTAAGGAAAAGAAACTTAGAGTTAGAGATAGATGATTGGGTTTTACCTGAAAGTATCACCTATGAAGAGGGTGATGAGATTTAACAAACTTGGAGGAGTCAGTCCGTAGAGGGAGCTACTTGAGGAGCAGAAGCAGCCATAAAGGCCAAGTATCCTCATCTCTTTCCTTCCAATTCCATTTCAATTTGAGATAATAGTTCCTCTCCAGTCTTTCAGTTTACTCGTGCGTAAATTCAGTCTTAGTACCTTGTTCCTTCAGCTGTTCTTGCATTTTCAGCATATTTGCATGTTCTTGGAACTCAGTTCAGTCACATATCAATTTCTAGTACTTAGGGGTAGGGATTGCAGCTCCTTCCCTCCATACCCAGCTAGTTTAGACTTCATTCGAGGACGAATATTCCCAATGAGGAGATATTGTAACACCCCAGATTTGAGAAAGGAAAAATTCCAGATTTTCAAAAGTTGCAGGTGCCACCGACGGAGGCCATTTATGGACCGTAGGTCAAACCACGGACCGTAGGTGGGGTCCATGGTTGGCCACCTCAATTATTCCCCCCTAACCCCAAAATTTTTCAAATAAGTCTTGACTAATGGTCGGACCTACGGACCATAGGTGGGACCATGGTCCATGGATCAGACCCCCAGCTTTCAGCCTTCAGACACCAAACAACGATTGAGAGGATGGACCGTCAGTCGACCTACGATCCGTCGGTCATCCTGTCGACTTTTTAGTTAGGGGTAGTTGGGTCTTTTCCTAATTCTTTTAACCCTAAACTATTTTGTTTTGGTCAGTTTTAGCCTATTATTCTAGTCAGATTTTACCCTAAATCATTAGTCACAAAAATTCACCAAGCTTAGAACAAAAGTAGAGAAAGAGGCGACCTAAAATCCTCCAAGAACGCAACAAGTTTCCTTCAGTTCCATTCCTGAAATCGAAAGATTTCTCTGTGAAATTTGTAACCAGGTATGTGGTATTTCACTAGTGGGTTCCTTTCGCCCATTAGGTCCCTAGAATTCAGTCAGATTCTTGATTCGCTATATCTTGCTTAGACTTAGGGTTTCTAAAACCTTAGATATTAGTTGTGATTTAGCTGTTATAGTATTCCTAATCAGATTGTTTTCGTGGAATCGTTGCTTAGTTCTTTGCATGAAACTCAGAATCCCTAGTTGTGTAGATTCTCATAGTTCATGAATTACACTTTCTAGGTCAGTTAAACAGGTATACATGCTTCAGTTTTCGAATGTCACATTATTAGTATATAATTGTTACATTCTCAGATTTGCATGTCAGTATTTTGAGCTATTCAACAATTCAGTATTTCAGTTATGTGTGTTAGATATACATGTTCAGTTGGGAGTAGGCTTAGCACCGAGTGGACTAGGTTTTCAGCGTACCCTTATAGTCCAGAACTACGTGCCCCTGTAGGTTAACTCCCCTCTGTGGGCATCAGATTTAGTGATCATGCCAGTCATGCCTTTATACCCCTGGAAAGGTATATCGAGCCCTTCGATGGGGTGTATACATCGGACACCACAGTTAGCTCACGTGGTGGTTATGTCGGTTACTAGTAGCTCCCACAGTAAGACAATAATGCATTTGACCAGGTTTTCAGTTATATTTCAGTATTCAGTCTCAGCATGTTATGTACTTGGTCATTGCATTCAATTCAGTTCTTTTCTAGTATATTTCCATATTTCCATCATGTTCAGATTATATCATTGCTTAGTATGCTTTGTTCAGCTTATACATTTTGTTCAACTTTTATCCTATCCTACATGCTCAGTACCTTCCAAGTACTGATGCATACTCTGCAATACATCTTTTCATGATATAGGTTTAGGTTCTCAATATTCAGATCACGCGTAGATCGGTTCCCGATCCACATTCAACAACTTCAGTGGTTAGTCCTCATACTTCGAGGACAATAGACATATTTCAGATTTAGTCTTTCATTTCAGTTTCAGTTTTGCTAGGGTTAGTTGGGAACATGTCCCACCAACTTTAGTCAGTAGAGGTTTTTTCAGACATAGTTTTAGATTCAGCTTTAGCATTTGAGTGATTGTTCAGTATCACTAAACTCTTATTCAATATTTATATATTCAAACCAGTTTTGGGTATTCCCCACTATTAGTTATCTCATGATTTAGCTTCTGCATTAGTTAATCTTTTCATAGATATATTCAGTTGCTTATGATATGCCAACTCAAGGTTAGGTTGGGGTCACTCGTGATCCTAGGTCCCGTGTTTACGTCAAGGGGGTAGCCTCGGGGCGTGACATATAATGTTTCTGCATGTATGTTTAGTCTTTCGCTCAGTAATCAGCCAGACCAAGGATTCTCTCGGGACCATCAATGGTTTTCAAGTATCGGTCACATTCGGAGTGTAGGCTCGAAACGTGACACTAATGACATATCTTGTGCTATAAAAATGATTGAGTAACTCTTGCTCTAACTTCTCCCAACTATCTATATTAACCAGGTTTGCGATATGTGTATCAATCAAATACATTTTCTTTGAGAGATCGAACGAACTGTTTGACGAGATAATCACCATATGTCCCAAAATCATTGCAAGTCTTGACAAAGTGCGCTATATGTTGTTTGAGATTTCCTTTACCATCAAATTATTGGATCTTAGGAGGTTGATAGACCTCATGCATCTCCAAACTATCAATCTTTGTGTATACTAGGCATATGTGAGATAAAATTTGGACGATGACTCATATTTGTCTTTGATGGCCTCTTTTGTAAAATCCATCAATTAATCAATATGAATCAAACTTTTAGCGAAGAGATGGATTTCTTTAATCTTTGTTTGCTTTATGCAAGACTTCTTTTTCTTGAATTCTAAGAAGCATCATAGGTGCTTGACTTGATCCTCTTTCAATTATGTTATCCATCTTATTTGTCAGCTTGAAAAGTTTAGCATCTTGTTCGTGTACACACTTTGTCAAACCTTTAATTGATTTAGTCAAGCTTGATAGTTGTTCTTCTAACTTACCTTAATCTTGACTTATACTTGAACTTGTACTTGGATTCAAGGGCCTTCTAGCTTGATTTTGAATCTTGATCTTGATCATGACTTGTACTTGAATTCAAGGGCTTTTTAGCCTATTCTTGAGTATGATGGTCTTGATCTTGAGTGCTTGAATTCTTGAACTCGTAGCTTATAGAGGAATCTGCGGCGTTTGATCCACGAGCTCGCTCTGGCTTCTCATTAGAATTTTGGTGTTTTTTCTAAATTATGAGAATCCCTATTTATAACTGTAGAATGAGGGAGTAATGCCAAAAATAGGTCTCTCTTCAACCTATCATATTTAAGTGACATGACATATAAAGCTTTAGTAAAGTGGACTCTTTGTAGCCCAAATCAATGGACTGGTCCAATGAAATTGAGCTTTTAATTAAATCTGTATTATTAGATTTAAATAATTAAGGGATAATTTCAAAGACCTCCTTCGAGGTTTCGCTCTATAACACTTACTTCCCCTATGATTTATGATATTATGCCTACCTCCGTTATTTTGATTTCTTATAATCATTATTTAAATATTTTTAAAATAAATATAAATTAACAATGATTGGACAAATTCGTCCTTCTTTAGATTAATTTCTTCATATTAATCCATATAATTAAAAAATGACTTATTTAATTAATACTTCAAAAATAAATTTAAATGAAGAAATGTGTATCTTTGTTTGGTAAACAAGAATACGTGTATACTGTTCTAGAACAAAATAAACTGTAGAAGATTCCAATGGAAAAGAAAAGAAAGCGCCAATAGATTGAAAGAGACAGTTATCCAGCTTCACACTCGAGACAACCACACCAGGAAATGAGATCAACTATTGCATAGCTTAAATAGTTATCCTAGCTAGGACATACATATACTGTTTAGTTTTCTTAGTACAAAAGAGGTATTTTTCGAGGTCTAGCTCGTAGAGTCCACTGAAACTAGCGATTTGTAAATGATTCACTTTTGGTTAAATAAAAGTTCTACATTTGACAAAAAAAACTAAATTGTGCTAATTTATTTTTAAAGTATTTATTAAATAAGTCATATTTTTTATAATATGCATTAATAAGAAGTTAATATAAAGAAGCGCAAATTTGTCAAGTCATAATTGATTTACACTTATTTTAAATAGGTTTAAAGAATTATTACAAAAAAAGAAGAAGGAATGTAGGCGTAATATTGTAAATCACATGGAAGGTGAGTGTTATAGAACAAAACCTAAAAGGAGAGTCTCTGAAATTATCCCAATAATTAACTTCATTATATTAATCTATAATATTTATTTGAACTAATGTATTCTTGAATTAATATAAGAGCATCCTAATCATTTTATGAATTTATATCCTATAAATTCTAAATAATTACAATATTAGTTTATTATCTTATCTTATCAATGATTTTTTTCCACTATCCCAAGTCGAGATGAAAAAAATATTATCTAAGAGAGGTCATTAATTTAGAAATGTTCTATATACATTGTTTATCTAGCCAAAAAAAAAGAAAGTAATCCGAAGTGGGAATTGTTGGTTCTAAGGAACCCCCGTCTCCCTCTACTACTACCCCTTAATAGTGGCCTCTCACTTCAATCCTCTATTGCTCTGAGAAAAGTGAGATAGAGAGAAAGAGAGAGAGCGCAATGGAGATGTCAATGGCTTCAACAACTCCATGTTTCTCCCTCCCCAAGAAAACTTTTTGTATTTCCACTCCTATCTTTAAGAAGCACTTGTTTGGTACTACTTTGCCTTGTTGTTTATCTGCTAAACTACCCCTCAAACTCAACCCAATTCCTACTTCTATCAAATGCGCTGTTTCTGAGGCTACTCAAGCTCCATCTGGTCAGTTGTATTATTCATTTTCTGCCCTTTTCTTTCTTTGATTAATTAACGTTTATGGGCTTTTAACTGTAATTGGGAGGGGGCATTTCTGATTCAGAATTCTTGTTGTGGTAAAATTGAGCTAGTTTTGAAAAAAAATGGTATTTTGGAAAACATGAATTTTGTTGTACATGTAGTTAGTGATTGCCCTTCTGTTTCTAACTGCCTTAGAGAAGAAGAGCCAATTGATGAGGAGAAGTGATATACGGAATATAGCAATTGTTGCACATGTTGATCATGGGAAGACCACATTGGTTGATTCAATGCTCAAACAAGCAAAGGTTGGTAATGAAATGACTATCTCAATGTTCTTATGGCGTTTTTTTTTTTTATCTCGGCTAGTATAAGTTAATGCTATGCAATTTAAACAACTTTACTATCCTTATGGCTTAACATACTCTTCATCCTCAACATTCTATTGAGATATTCATGTTGGTAGAAAAAAGTAATTCTAAATTTCTTAAGAGTTACTGAATCACAGTGTTGAGTGTTGACTGCCCTCCTCTTTAATTTAGAGCAAGTTATTAGGAATGTTGTTGATGATTCTTGAATGGTATTGGGAGAAATACCTGGTGCTTAAGAATTTAAGAGCAAGTTATTAGGAATGTTGTTTGTGATACTTGGTGGAATCTGTGTATTTGCTGTTTCAAGGAGGCACACCTTTGCTGTCTGAAAATAAAAAGAACACTTTTTTTTCTTTTAAAAGTAATGTTATAAAACCTCTTTCTCTCCTTAAAATCATCATAAAACTTATAAAGTTTAGTTTAGAAGTTGATATCATTGTTATGTTTTTGGGATGATTACTCTTTAAAACCATTAGACTAAGTATTAACGTTGAATTTTATTGCAATTTTCCATTGCAGGTTTTTCGTGATAACCAGTTTGTACAAGAAAGGATCATGGACTCCAATGATATAGAGCGTGAAAGGGGAATAACTATACTTAGCAAAAACACATCAATTACTTACAAGGATACAAAAATCAACATAATTGACACTCCAGGGCACTCTGACTTTGGTGGTGAAGTAGAACGCATCCTCAACATGGTTGAAGGAGTTCTCCTTGTGGTACTTTGACTACTTCTACTATAAAATTTATAAGAGGGACCGTTTCCTATTTAATACTATCAATCGTGATGTCTGGGATTTCTTAGTTAGTTTTTTCTTTGCTCTTCTGTGTGCCAAGATTTGGCTATGTTTTTGTCTACTTATTTAGGTTTATTTTTCTGCTGGTTAAAAGAATGAAGATCTGAAGAAGGAAAAAAGAAAAGAAAAGAAGTCAACCAGGATGCTAAGTTTTTAGGACAGGGACTCAATATGCTAAGTTAATGGGACATTGTTGTCAATTTCAACTTACCGTTAGGCTTCCGTTTTGAGTGTAAATATTAGACCTTTATGAATATGTTACTACAGGTATTTGCTTCCGAAAAGTGAAGTTCATTTGGATCACTTGACATGAAAGAAAGGAGATCAATTTGATGAAATGTAGGTTTAGAACTGCTTAAAATGTTAATTGTAGTTTATCAGACCCAAAAATTATTAATTAGTAGTTTAATTTGCAGCAAGGTAGTTCTAGATCGCTCAAATTATTAAATGCAGATGAATAATTGGGGTTGTTTGCCGACTAATCATTGATCCCTTTGCTTCTACTTTGAGCAATGAATTATCTACTTTGCCCTTTTCCTTTTTCTCTTTTATCCAGGTGGGTACCAAACTGCAGATTTCGGGAACCGTGGAATTGGAAAGGTGTCCGAGTTTGACTCAATAACTTGTACTTTAACTAATTTAGCAAACCCCTTAATCCTAATAATATGTTTTCTTTTTCAACATTAAATCTATATGATTAGTAAGGTTTGAATGTTAAATCACTTGGTAAAGAGATGAAACACCTCTCCTTTCATCCCGTTTTTTATTAGGAATTTACATCAAAGCATTATTTGGCACTTTGATGTACAATTCAATTTGTTGTGGTAAATAAAGAATTCAAGTTGCTGTTGGATTTCTGGTACAAGGTTGATTTCGTAATTAATACATTATTGCTCTTACTTTAGTTTGAATCTTTTTCATGTTGGTTAGATAATCGAAATTAGGTCACCTGCCTTTGGTTATAATCAGAGACGGATCTAAGATTTGAAGACGACTGGGGCACCATTATCTTAACATAAACGCCAACAAAACTTCCAATGAAGGCTGAGGGATAGTTCCATGTCTGGCTGGTCACTGGTAGTGTGAGCAGTGTTGAAAACACAAGTGTATAGGTCAAATAAGGTTCTACGCTAATAATTGAACTTTAACACTGCTTAAACAATTCAGAGAGATAGCTCAGTGGTTAAGATTGAGCAAAATGTATGAATTATTGCAGGTTTGATTCTCAGCTCTCTCATTTGTGCTTATTGTTTCCTGAAAATAGGTGTAAAATCAGATGTTTAACGTTGATACTATAAGCCATTTAAATTTAAACCAAAAAAAAAAACTATAGAAAAGGGACAGTTGGGATTCGATCCCGGGCCACAAATAAGGGAAGCAACGGCTGCACCCAACGTGCCCCCAGCCCACTTTCCTTTGTTAGGGTGCACAAAAAAATATATATTAGTTTCTCAAGGTATATACATATACATACATATTTTCCCGAAGTAACGGGCGCGTGTGCACCCCCACCCTTCCACGTGGGTCCGCCTAATTGGGATAGTACAAAGTTGGTGACTGCCATAAATATTAGCATAATGCTTTCATCTGTGATACAGCTTCACAGTTTTACATTAAGCAATAACAAAAGAAGTACGCGATTACAAAGATCTAGTGCATGCTTCACAGTTTTGAGTTGATGGAACTGTCTGCTTCCTTTTTATGAGCCGGGAATATTATAGTGTTTTCTTCTGTTGTACACATTGTTTTAATCTATTATCTTTCAGTACCATTTATAGTCGCATTGTAGCCCTTTTCTTTTGGTTAAATTCTAGAAATGCTTCTTCTCTAATGGTAGAGTTTCTGCTTTTTTGCTATGTATGCCTAAGTATTTATTGTCTCTGTATATTATTTTCCTGATGCATTCTCTTCACATAAAACCTACTATCATGGTCTCTTCTATTTTGTTTCTTTTGATAGCCACTATAACTGTGCTCTTTTTGGATTCACCCTGCTTTCTGTATATTTTTAGGTAGATTCTGTTGAGGGTCCAATGCCACAGACAAGATTTGTCTTGAAGAAGGCTCTGGAGTTTGGCCATGCTGTAGTTGTTGTAGTCAATAAAATTGATAGACCTTCTGCTCGTCCAGAGTTTGTTGTTAACTCTACATTTGAGCTCTTCATTGAACTTAATGCCACCGACGAACAGGTACATTTCTTGCCATCTGCTTTTCAGAGTAAAATGTCTCCTTGATATTTCCTTTTTCATTTATCTTATATTAATTGAATACTGAAGAAGAAACAAAGCAGTAGCTCTACATACTGATTTTGTGACATATATAAACCCTTGTTATAATGTTAAACAGATACACATATGGAACTACAACTAGTCTCACACAAAAAACAGCAGATAATGAGATAAATTAGATGTCAAAATCTTTATCATCATTTGAGAGTTGTACAATGAACATGAAAATATTCTCTTGAGTTGTTTGGGTATTCTTGAAAGAGGAATTTCTTAATTAAAGATGCCTGGCAGTTATTAGCATTAAGGTCCACTTTTAACCAGTTGAACTTTCTGGGATTGTTGGTACCTTATGTAAGACATTGATTTTGATCTCTATCTCATTATCCTCTTTTCTGCAGTGTGATTTTCAGGTAATATATGCCAGTGGTATCAAGGGAAAGGCAGGACTATCACCTGAAAATTTGGGTGAGGATCTTGGCTCATTATTTGAGGCCGTCATTAGATGTATTCCAGGGCCCAAGATTAATAAAGATGGTGCACTTCAAATGCTTGTTAGTTCTTTCTTCACCTTTCCTCTTTTATTTATCCTATGATAAAGCTGCTGGTCTGCATATTTTTTTATGCAGTAAACCATCTTTATTTTCTTTAATGGCTCTCTTTAAAAGATGCAAATTTGTTCCTTGTGTAATGGGTGCTTGCATCGAGATTTATTCTGGAAGCTCTTTGTTGTGGGGAAATGTCGGAAGGCTTTGGAAAGAGTTGAAGCATTGAAAAACACCTTAAGCACTGCTACACAGGAAAAATAAATAAAATGACCTCTAGTAATACTGATTTCTTTCAAGAGGGTGTTTCAATAGCAATGTGGATAGCTTGTCAAAAATGAATGAAGTTTCAGCCTTGTAGGTCCAGTGCTGAAACATCATCTGTATGTAAGATCTTAGAGTGGTGACAATGCTTACTCAGATGTTGGCTCTTCTGCACCACTAAGTACTTTGCAGTTCTTCTTGAAAAGGAGCCATAGTTATGTATTTTCTTATCTAACTGAACAATAAACATTGTAGGCTACAAATATTGAGTATGAAGAACATAAAGGGCGCATAGCTATTGGACGTGTGCATGCTGGAAGTCTGCGCAGGGGAATGGATGTGAAGGTAGGTCATACCATCTTCTCTCATTTGGGGTTGTTTATCCTATGAAAGCTCTTACATCAGTCTTTTTTTTTCCCTTGCAAACTGCTGTTGTTCCTGTTTATACACACTAGACACTACATTCAATTGTTTGAGATGTTATCAGTTAAAGTATTATTCTTGAATAAGTACCTTCTAGATCAGTTTGTCCTACCAATGGAGCTCAAATTGACTTCTATACTGTTTTACTGCTTGCCTGCAGTGTTTAGTTATGCTCATGCAAGGGATCTGTTGCGAGGATGCAACATAATTTCTCTCACTCACAAAATTGTACAAGATATAGAATTTCCTTTCTGAATACAGGATATATATATATGTACGTAAAAAACGATGTGATTCTGTGTGCGTATTATAATTCTTACAGTCATATTTGCTTATCAAGAGAGATTATTTTTTAAGAGGCTTATCAAGAAAGGTTTTTGTTGAAGAGGCTTATCAAGAGATTTTTAGTTTCTCCTATGTTAGTATGTTAGTAACATGCATAAAAGGAAGTCTTTCTGTCACTTGATAGATGTTATGTCTCTACGTTAGGTGCATTAACAGTTGAGATAACGAACTAATCTTCTTCATTATGGGAAGGCTAGGTTATCACACATGAACAAAGTTCTAAGTTCCAAAATTCCAGTCTAACCTTTCTTGTTTTACTATGAGATCAAAGACGACGTCCACACACTTGTACACATTTTTTTGATAAGGTAATTAATTTAATCAATAATCGGAAAATCTCCCATATACAAGCAGTGTATGTGTATGTGTTGTATTTACAAGCTCACACACTTCACAAGAGAGATTTAACCTCTCCAACAGAAGTTCTCTAGTAGCCAAAAGCAATGTTTTCTATAGCTTGATGTATGCGTATATTCTAAGTTAAGAGCATTGCAGTTGATCTGACAGATGACAAACCAATCTTTGTGCTGACCGAATGCAAGTCATGAGTCTCCATCCATTCTCCCACCTCTAGTTGTCAAATTTAGGTTGAGAAGTTGAGAATATATGATCAAATGCTAGGATTCTTCATTGATCTTATGCTCTGATTGATGTATAATTCCACTAATACATATAAACCTCTGGTGCTGATCTTAATGGTTGATCTTAGGACCTCGTATATTAGTGTCGACTAAATGTGACTAAGACTGTTGCTTGCCTTATTAGCTTATCAAACTTTTTGAGATAATAAATTTATGAAATTTCATTTTTTTCATGGAACTTGTTGTACATGCTAGTCCTATCTATGTGAGAAGTGTGTTCTTTTAGTTTTCAATTTCTTTTCTTGACGAGTTATACAATAACCTTTACAGATATGTACATCTGAAGACGCATGCAGATTCGGCAGAGTAAGTGAGTTATTTGTGTATGAGAAATTTAGTAGAGTTCCTGCTGAAACTGTTGAAGCTGGAGATATTTGTGCGGTGTGTGGCATTGATGATATTCAGGTATTAAAACTGAATACGTTGGTTGGTTGGCTTATATACATTACTTGTCATTTGAGATGATTGCAAACATTTGATGCAAAGCTGTTTCTGAACCACTGTTCTTCTTTTGTAAACTTAGATTGGAGAGACTATCGCTGACAAAAGCGATGGAAAACCATTACCTTCAATCAAGGTTGAAGAACCTACAGTGAAAATGTCATTTTCAGTCAATACATCCCCCTTTGTTGGCCGTGAGGTAAATCACTATTTAGTAGCATCTTTTTTTACATGTTTTTTCATACCATGGAAGGGACAAACTATAGAGTTGACTTTCATTCTGAAAAATGCATTGCTTCTTTCAATTTGTACTTTTTCGTCTTATAGTGGCATATTTTAAAGCAGGCTTTATTCTTTATGTTGTTATTTCTTTTGCCGTCTAGATCCTTCTTTTTCCCTTTAGGAAAAGGCATAAGTACCCCGGAACTCTGGTCGGATTTTTAGTTACACACCCGATCTTTGTGGGGTCTTGTTACCCCCCAAAATTTTTTGACTTGACCTTGAATACCATAGGTATAAAACATAAACGTGCCCTTTAACTTGGCCTTAGCTGACATTTATGCCCTCCAACTTTGGATGTGCACAAGTGGACACTTAAACTTGTATAAAGATGAACAAGTAGACACACACGTCCTTAATGGCGTAATATAAATCAGTTAGAGTATCTCTCACACGAATTGCCAAGTAGGACATGTGTGGATACTTGTTCAACTTTATACAAGTTTATGTGTCTACTTGTGCACACCCAAAGTTGGAGGATATAAATACCAGTTGAAGCCAAATTAAAGGGTTATGTGTTATGCCAATGCCATAACTAGATCTGATGTAAGTTGTGATACATATTTTACCACTTAATATATTTATTTTTCACATTTTCTTCTCCTTCCTTCTTTCTTCCTCCACCCGCACTCCACTACTAGAGGTGTCAGATGGGCGGGTTGAGCTGAATTTGAGTGAGTTAAAATGGGTTGAGTTTCCCAATATTTTTTTTTTTTGATTTGCACCGGGTGTCCGAGTCTCTTTGAGCCCCGACTAATCCCGGGGGTGCACAGGCCCTCGGCAAGGAGTTTCCCGCAAGTGCACCACGGTTAATTCAGGTTTTACCCAGTCCGATGGCCCTCAGAAATTGTTTGCACCCAGTGGAGTTTCCCAATATTTATTTGGGCTGAGTTGCCCAAAAGTTATTTGGGATGAAATGCAGGTCATAATCCAACCTGCCCAATTTCTTACTAAATTCTAATTGCTTCATTTGTACTTTTGTACTCCCTCGTTTCAATTTGTTTGTATGGTTTTGACTTGACATGGTGTTTAAGAAAGTAAAATAGACTTGTATCTTGTACTTTTAAACTAAAGATATGTCAAATGTATCAAAATGTCCTTTAATCTTCTGGTCTTAAACATGTCATATGGAAATTATGAAAGATTGCCAAAAAAGGGAAGGCATTATTTTTGAAACGGACTAAAATGGAAAGTAAGACAAACACAAATTAGAAGGGAGGGAATGATATTTAGTACCTAATAAAACTATTTTTTTTCTTTATTATGGCTATATATAACACGATCAAACAAAAAAAAAATTTGAAAATATTTTAACAAGATTTTTTATGGGTCAATTTGGGCTACTTATCAACCTAGATTCTATGGGCTGAAATGGACGGAGGCACTGAGCCAATAGATGGGCAGGTCAATAACCAACCCAAACTTAGGTGGGTTGTGTTTTCATGGGCTAATTTTTTCACCTTTATCCACAACCACCAGAGAAATAACGGACCAACTTTGAATTCATCCTTACAAGATTCATTACAAAAAGGCTAGGTTTGGTATGGAGAATTTGTGGATCACCAATCTATCCACACAACCTTATGGATCTGGAGTATGGAGATCCATCAGAAATTTATGGATCAAATTCTTTAACAAATGCAAAATAAAGGTAGGGAATGGTGGAAGGACTTTGTTCTGGGAAGACAAATGGGTGGATCAAGTGACTTTGAGAAATAGGTTCCCTATTTTGTTCAACATGAGCCTTCAAAAAGAGGTTACAATCAGAGAAATGAGAGATAATCAAGGGTGGGATCTAAGATTTAGAAGACATCTAAATGATTGGGAGGTCAATAAAATAGTTGAGCTACTCAACATTCTAGGGCAGTGCAAAGATCTAAACACAAATGAGGACAATCTATTTTGGAATCCAGATGAGCAAGGCAGATTTTCAATTGGCTTGGCTTATAGAAGCTCACAAAGACCTGGTACTCATATAGGTGGATGGCCTTGGAAGATGATTTAGAAAGTCAAAATACCATTCAAGATAGCATGTTTCACTTGGCTGTTAGCCAATCAGGCTGCACTCACTCAACACAACCTCATGAAAAAGGCATGCAAATCTGTTCTAGGTGTTGGTTTTGTGAATGTGAGGTCGAGATAATAAATCATCTCTTTCTACATTGTAGAGAGACTGCGAAGTTGTGGCAGATTTTCATCAACTTAAGGGGCATCAGTTGGACTATGCCAAGGAACATCAAAGAAGCTCTAGCTTGCTGGAACAGAGATGGGAATCAGTCAGGACACAGGGAGAGATGGAAGATTGTCCGTGCCTGCATTTGGTGGTCTATATGGATGGAGAGGAACCAGAGATGTTTTAAAAACAAGAGCTGCTCTATGCAGAATTTGAAGCTGAATTGCCTGGTCCTTTTCTTGTTTTGGTGTAAACATGAATATCCTCAAGATGCAGAGGATATTCCTAGTATTTTAGAGTTCTTATGACCTCCATAGGAGTTCTTTGCTTTTTGCAACTTTTGGATGTAAGTATTACTAGAATACTCCTTATGTATTCTTTTGTTTATAATACAAGTTACCTTTCTAAAAAAAAAAAGATTCATTACAAAAAAATTCACTTACCAAAGCTAATGGACTGCGAGTCTTCCCAATTGCACTTGTCTGTTGCTTTGAACTAAATCTAAATGTCTCAGTAGGCTGCTATGGACTTCTTTCAACTATGGACTAAAGAAGCTCTCTTTCAAATTCTTTTTTTCAATTTCATTTTTGATATGACTATCTCTGGTGAATGCAATGAAATTGCTGAAACATACAACATAATTAGGAAAATCCCCTTCTTGAATAGTCCAATAAGGTGTAACACGGTAGATAAGAGGAAACCTACTATTCAAGAGGTTTTTCTTGACTCAAAATGGGAGCAGGTTTGAAAAAGAAAAATTGGGAAGTCTCTTTGACGATGATGATAGTGGAGACAATGCATATGGTTTCTCCATCATCGGAAGGACATCATTGATCTATCGACGCCAACCACAGTTCCATCCAAGAAGAAACAAAGAACAGAGAAGTCTACTAAATGGAACCCCACAGTTTTCACCATCAAAGATGATGATTTGATGTTGTTTAAGCCTTCACTCCTTCCTTTGTAGTTAAGATCCCCATGTTTGATTTCTCTAAATCTGAAGTTTCATTTGTTTAATGTTTGTTAGAATGGGTAAAAGTCCCACATTGGCTGGGGAATGGACTAGTGGTCTCCTTATATGGACTTGGGCAATCCTCCCCTCATGAGCTAGCTTTTGAGGTTGAGTTAGGCCCAGGTGCCATATCTTTACATGGTATCAGTGCCAGGTCCATCCCCGTTTGGGCTCCCGTTCCACGCGCCAATTGGGCCTGGGCGTGAAGGGGGTGTTAGAGTGGGTAAAAGTCCACATTGGTTGGGGAATAGACTGGTGGTCTCCTTATATGGACTTGGGCAATCCTCCCTTTATGAGCTAGCTTTTGGGGTTGAGTTAGGCCCAAGTGCCATATCTTTACATGGTATCAGTGCCAGGTCCATCCCCGTTTGGGCTCCCGTTCCACGCGCCAATTGGGCCTGGGCGTGAAGGGGGTGTTAGAGTGGGTAAAAGTCCACATTGGTTGGGGAATAGACTGGTGGTCTCCTTATATGGACTTGGGCAATCCTCCCTTTATGAGCTAGCTTTTGGGGTTGAGTTAGGCCCAAGTGCCATATCTTTACATGGTATCAGTGCCAGGTCCATCCCCGTTTGGGCTCCCGTTCCACGCGCCAATTGGGCCTGGGCGTGAAGGGGGTGTTAGAGTGGGTAAAAGTCCACATTGGTTGGGGAATAGACTGGTGGTCTCCTTATATGGACTTGGGCAATCCTCCCTTTATGAGCTAGCTTTTGGGGTTGAGTTAGGCCCAAGTGCCATATCTTTACAATGCTCATTGGATACCTCTTCAATTATGGACCTAAGTCCTTCAGTCTTTATTTGACCCTATCAATGGTTGGCTGTCAAGTGCTTTTAAGGGGAGATTTAGGAGATGTTGGAGCAAGTAGTGGAAGATGTGGTGGAAGGATGGTAGCTTGTGGTGGTGGTGGCGCCGGTGAGGGTGGTGGTGGAGGAGAGAAGAAAAGAACAGAAAAGTAGAGAGGAAAAAAAGAAGTAAAGAAAGTAAGAAAATATATATTTAATAAGAAATGTTAAAGAAGTATTTTTTTCACATTTTCTTTGTTTTTCACTATTTTTGAGAGTGTAATACACTCTTCCGACTCCCTACCACATCATGACTTAGGGGTAATAATTCCACTTCAAGATAGTCTAAGGGCTAATAATCCTCTACAAGGTTGGACGTGTAACTGAAAATCCAGCCTTAGTTCAATGGGGTACTTATGCCTTTTTCCTTTTTTTTAAGGTGAGATGTTGGGAGGTGGGACAAACACAAGGTCATCTTCCTCTTCTCTTCTTTACAATGCAACACTTTGAGCAAATCTCACATCAGGAAAACACCCAAGACATGCTGGGTATATAAGGAAGCGAGCCGTAGATCCTAGTAACACGTTTTTAAATCATGCAGGTTGAAGGTCAATGTAGATAATATGACTACTGAGCTGGGTTGTTACATTTGGTGTTAGAGCTACTTGTGTGCAATCTTTTTTATGGTGAGCCGAATCTCAAGGAGGACGTTCAGTTTTCTAAGGGAGGTGTATGTAGCACCATACTGAAATTGTACATTGACAAATTCCTTAGGCTCTGATGTGCTGTTTAAAGTCATGTAGATATAGGCCCAAACTCGACAATAACATGAGTGGAGTGATCTATTATAAAGTCACAACCTTGGATGGAAGTCGAAGAAACCTCGACGAGGAAACAGAGTGCTTTAGAGGGGACGTATCTAACAATTTAGACAATCCCACATTGACAAAGAGCAGGAGATGCTGGGTGTACAAGGGAAACAAGTATTAGACATAGAGATACCTTTTGAAGCCGTGCGAGCTTAGGGCCAAAGCAGACACTATCAATAGTATGTTGGGTTGTTATATATGACTTCAATTAGAGCATGATCTGAAACTCTTTAAGTGAATTCCACATTGAAAAATACCTTAGGCCATGTTGGTGTGTTTTAAAGCCATGCAACCTAGGCTCAAGGCCCGATGATGTGTTTTAAAGCCGTACAAGCCTAAACACAAAGTGAACAATATTAATACTGGGCCTACTGCCTAGGTTGTGCGTCTGTAAAATGCATCAGCAGACTTAAGGACGTGTCGATGTGGTATTCTCATAGAGTATTGCATGCACTCCTTTCTCCAAATTCTAATGTTTGCTGCTTTTTTTTTTAAAAAAGAAATCCTGAATTTTGAAGTTTCAAGCCTCTTTAAATCCACTGTTCCATGATAGAATGAAGTCAGAACAGGTTTTGAATAAAAATTGTGACAATCAAATGTGGCAATTAATAAGAAATTTTTTACATTAAAAAAATCATGTTCAGTCTTCTTAATCATTAGCATTAATTGTACCATAGAAATTGCAACAAGGCAAAATTTTACATCTGTGTCCAACTACCTGGAAGTGATACTAGCTCAGATTCAATTTATATGGCATTCTTTCTATTTTGGGACTTCCAAAGTGTTCGACACAATTTTTCTAGTATATATTACATACAATTTTCACAACTTCCAATCAATCAAATTTGTAACTATTCAATTTTTAACTTCGAAGTGATGTTTTCTATATAAAAACAACTTTTCAACATCTATTTTAATATTTTATTTCCGTCATTAATATAAAACAGAAGTCTAAGTTAACAAAAGTTAAAAGTCAAAATATTTATGTTAAATTATATGGAGAAATTGGAAGCTAAATGACATTAGAAAACCCCCTGCTGTTGGACCCGAAAATGAGTAAACATTAAACAAACAATTCTGTTTTATTTATTAATGATGATATGGTAAATACAGGAAGCTACTCTAGCTGAAGTTATGCCAAACTTTTTGCTGCCCAAATCTTTATTTCATTTATCATACTCCATTCAATACATACACACACAGCTTTTTTCTTTCTCGGCGCGTAATTTTCCTGTTATGCTTCAAACCAGCTCTCATGTAGATAGCAATTGAGATCTGAGAACATGATAGATGGCACATTCTGTGCTGAAACCGAATTTGAGGACAATGCATAGTTTAATTGAAGAGTATTTTGTCGCCTTTACCACAGATAGAACATGCTTGCTTTCATGAGAAATGATTTTAAACAATTTTATGTGTAGTTTAGTTGAAGAGTACTTCACAGATAGAACTTGCTTTCATGGGAAATGATTTTAAATATTTTTCAGGGAAAGTATGTTACTAGTCGAAACCTAAGAGACCGGTTGTACCGTGAGCTGGAAAGAAATCTGGCAATGAAAGTTGAAGATGGTGAAACTGCAGATACGTTCATTGTCAGTGGACGTGGTACTTTGCATATTACCATCCTGATAGAGAACATGTAAGAAAATTCTATCACCTACCCCGGACCACACTATCTTACTTATACTAAAAATCTGAAATGTTCAGGCGAAGGGAAGGATACGAGTTCATGGTGGGACCTCCTAAAGTGATAAATAAGAGAGTGAATGACAAGTTGCTGGAACCTTTTGAGGTAATCATTGGCTGAGTTTGTTTTGTGTATAACTGGACGAAATGGATAATGCACATAAGTTGAGATCATTTTTAATATATTATCCGTGTTGTATTTTTGGTAGCACTGTGGTAACGTCTCATGATTTTCACTTTGGTTTGGCCCTTCCCCAGACCCGCGCATAGCGGGAGCTTAGTGCTTTTTTAATACATCTGGAAGCTTGTCCAATATTGCTTTCTGGTTCTGTTTCTGTAGGACTTATCTGTTGAACTTGTATACTAGGAAAGTATTGTTTAATCTCTATCAATTGTTAGTCCTGACTTTTGTATTCCATATTTGCAGATTGCTACTGTTGAGGTTCCTGAAGAACACATGGGGTCTGTGGTTGAACTTCTGGGGAAAAGGCGTGGGCAGATGTTTGATATGCAAGGGCTTGGGTAAGTAAAAATTGTCATGATGACCGGATATTTTTCAGAATGATAAATTGGTAAAAGATTCTCTCAGCTTAGTGGAGTAGGTTTGGCATCATGGCACATGGTAACAGGATAGTTAAGATAATTCCAACTGTGAATATTTGCTAAGAATCATGAGTCTTACACTAGGAAGTTAGGGAAGTACCTGTTCTTTGGCAACATCATTCGAAGCATAGATTAAAAACATTGCTTTCAGTCTCAGAATATCTTATACAATCCTACCGGTCCTTAAAATGAGATCCTCCCTACGTAGATCTGGCAATTCAACAGTTTGTTGTCTTCTGAGATAGCTGTATGTTCTTAACCATAACAAGGTTCTAGTTGTGCTGAAAGTTGCGAGTTTGATTAATGTGCTTCCGATTTCCATTTTGATCCACTGTTGTGAGGAAAAAAAAATTAAATTCTTAAAAAATAAATAAATGAAATGCTGATAATTATTGCTATAATTATTCAATAAAACTGTTTTGGTTTATGTTTAGCTCAGCTGAAGAATACCATCAAGGAAAATGACAGATATTTGTGATGTATGTTTGCTCGGACTCTTCAAAAGTGTCAGATGGTGTGTGTCGGATCCTCCAAAGGTAGTGCATTTTTGGTGGGCCCGACTTCAATATGGCAACATTTTAGGAGAGTCCTAGCAACATAGTTTGTGATCAGATATGGACATTAGGCTCATGGAATCAATTTTGGTCTTGTTTATTCAATGTTTGTCCCAGGAGCGGCAACGTGGTTCTTTCAATTATTTGCATTATATGGACATCCTGCATTCTCATTAGTGATATGCTATATCAGATGATATCCTGGAAAAAAAGGGAACTTTTCTTCGTCTTCTTGTTTTATTGTCCACTGTGTTTTTATTCATTCTTCGTGATATTTTGGGTTCTTGAAAGGCACAGTTTTTAGCTGCAGAGTACTTTTTCATTTTTGTTCATTGAATACAAGACACTAATGCAACTTATCTGTCAGGTCTGAAGGAACAACTTTCCTCAAATATAAAATACCTACCCGTGGTCTTCTTGGATTGCGGAATTCAATCTTGACAGCTTCTAGAGGCACAGCAATTCTCAACACAGTATTTGAGAGCTATGAACCATGGGCTGGTGATATTTCTACTCGTGATCTTGGTTCACTGGTAATTTTCCACCTTCGGTACAATCTTCTCCTCAGTAAAGATCAAATTTTAAATTGGTTTTAACGTCTTAGAAAATAGCAGATGGTCCAAGTTTTTACAAAATTTTGTTTTTAACTTTAAAAAGATGTGATTTTTAGTAGTTTTATTTAGTTTTTAAATATGAAAAATTTATTTGAAAACATTAATAAACTGATGTGCAATTTCACGACAAAAATTGGATGCATTGATCCTCGTACTCTGAATCTTGTGCTTTTTCCGGAACAGAATGATATTATATTCTAAATTTTGCTTATATCATCATAGGTTGCATTTGAGGACGGAACAAGTACATCCTACGCGCTCATGAGTTCTCAGGACAGAGGACAGTTGTTTATTGGCCCTGGAGTTGATGTTTATAAAGGTCAAATAGTTGGTATTCACCAACGGTCAGGTGACCTTGCCCTGAATGTCTGCAAGAAAAAAGCTGCAACAAATGTCCGTTCAAACAAAGAAGTAACAGGTAAAGTCAGCACCAAAGATGTTACTGAAAAATCTCAACCTTTTCCTACATAGAATTGGAATAAATTGTTCAAGAAAAGATTTGTTTACATTTTGGCCCCATATTGTATCAAAGAGCTTAAAATTCTGCAATTCGAGCTGTTACGTAGAGAAGAATGGTGTGTTACCTTGCTACTAGCTTCATTCCCCACCTTCCTTAAAATATAGTTTCTAATTCTGCTTTCAAGGGAGTCCAATATTATCCTGATAGCATGATGGGGGAAATCACTACCTTTTTTTTTTCTTTCTGATTAATTATAAAATTGTTCTTGTGTACTTAACATTCTGATAGTATGTCTTTGCTTTTGTCTGCCTCATACTAACTGAAGCCCCATACCATTACATGTGCAGTGGTTCTTGATACCTCTCTAAATTTTAGTCTGGATGATTGCATAGAGTACATTCAAGAAGATGAGCTTGTTGAAGTTACTCCATCAAGTATCCGGATGTTGAAAAATCCAAAGTCTGCCAAAAAAACGCGATGAGGGTTTACATAGAATGAGGCAAAGAGATGTGATGAAGTATACATAGGATGAGACAATAGACATGTTACCCAGCTCATTAATTCATTCCAAAGCCTCTCTCTTTTGGATGGTGCATACAGGATCATTAGCATGTTGGTACTTTTAACATGTGAATTGAACTTTTGGTTAATGCAGAGCTATACTGCATTCAAATCCTTAAGTACAATAGGTTGAAACCTTTTGGTAGTTGGATTTGGTTAGACATACAAAGGTGTGGTATATTTCTCACAATTTGTATAGATGATACAATAGAGAGCGTGCAAAACAATTTGCAATATTTGGTTATTTTTGGTATTGTAATAACTATTATAGCATTATCAAATTACATATTTTTGTGTAAAATTTGCTTAATGGGGTGCCCATTATTTATTCCAATCAACTTAATAATATGATTTGGTTATATTTGTTTTTCCTTCATATCTTATCCAGATATTCATCCATGTAGATGCATAATAGTACTTCACAAATATTTATGCTTCTTAAACTAAGTGAACCGTGCTTAATCTTAATATGTCATTATTGTTTTCAGAACTAGAAAAATATGGCACGGGCCAAACTTGAAGATTGTTTAAGCTAGATTGATGTTATTCACAGTAATAATTGAAAAACATATATTAATTATTTGATAGTATTTACCAAGGGGAGCCAAGTTTACAAAATAGTTTTGCGCGTCTTATTTACATAAGTTTACAAAATAGTTTTGTTCGTCTTATTTACATAAATTTACAAAATCTGATGTATCTTCAAGTTTGAGATTATTAACCATAAAATTGAGACCCGCTACATAAAGAAGGTGAGATTAAAGTGAATCACAATCACTTGAAATGATTAATAATCAAAATGAATTAAGAGTTATAGCCACTTTTATTCCCAAATTTACAACAAAAAAAACATAGGCACACATCCTTTTGTGATTATTCTCCAAACTTATAAATGATCGACATACAAGGAAGGGGAAAAAAGAGTGAACAAATATCCAATTAGTTTGAGATGGTATTGAAGTTAGGAAGATTTCACAAATTGACTTGGCGGTGTCTACTCCAAAGTCAATGAATTTTGTTTAGTTATTCGTTCTAATTACAAAGAATTGAAGTTAGAAGAGGTTACCATATTCAACAATATAAATGGATCTCTAACATAAACTAATACTCCTTTGTCGTAGATTTACGTTCCTTATTAAAAAAAGAGCATCCTTCGCATATAGCAAACAAAAATATCATATTTGTATGCTATAGCTATAGTTTGCATAATTGCGCTCCATAGCAAACTTTATGTTTGCTATGACTATTTCGCTATACATATATACAAAAGAAGCTGGCTATTTCGCTATACATATATATAAAAAAAACAATTGTATAATCTGTTTCGGTATACATATACAAAAGAATCAATTGTATAAGTTGTGTTTGTATAAAGCGAGAAATAGAGAAAGACAAAAGAAAACTGGGCAGGGGAAGATCGTATTTGTATAATCATAAGTGTATAGGACGAAAATATATGCATTTGTATTTGTATATACAATTTTCTCTCGCTTTATACAAACACAAATGCAATGTATACATTTATATTTGTATAAAGTGAGAGAGGCGAGTGAGTGAGAGAGACGAGCGAGATCTGGCAGAGTGACGAGTGAGATCTGGAAGAGGGGAACGAAAATATATATATACACACAATTTTCTCTCACTTTATACAAACACAAACGCATTTTATACATTTGTGTTTGTATAAAAGCGAGGGAGACTGCCCAGCGAGAATGAGAGTGGCGAGCGAGATTCACCAGGGAGAGAGGCGAAATAGCAACAGTTTGTTATGGGGTACAATTAAATCAAACTATGGTTATAACATTTAATTTGAATTAATAGTTTGCTATTATATACAATTTTCCCTTCAAAAAATGACACATTTCTATATTTAACAACAATTTAACTTTAATATGTTTATTTTATTCTTAATGAAATGATTTTTAGTCACAAATATCTATGACTCACATTGAACTACAAGTTTCAAAAGTTTTTCTTTCCTAAACTCCGTGACTAACTCATATAAATTGAAACGAAGAAAATACTAAATTTTGTACATAGAATACGATGAATCACATACTTTGACACCTTCAAAATCTCTTTCATACTTTACTTCATTAAACAACACTTGTCTAATTTTGACCAAAAAAACATGTGAATCCACCAGCTCAACAAAGAACCAGCCTTGATGAGCATTTCTTTACTTCAATTTTCTCTCTCACACAACAAAAAATCAAGCCAAACTTCATCTGCAAATTCAACTGATCTTTCCTCAATTTTTTTGGATCGAACAAAGTCCCAGTTCCTATAGTCTAGAGCAAAACCTACAAATCTAGTAAATTAATCTAATTACCTAGAATGAGTATAATCGAATTGGGTTTTCTTTCTTCCGTAATTCTTTCATTAAAATTTATGGAGGATGAAGAGAAATCTCAAAGCAAAACTCAAACATCTAACCAAATAACTAAAAAGGATAACAAAAAACTGAATTAATGATACAACATAATAAATTTATCTGAAACAACAACACCACTACACCTTATGCTTGCTCTTTCTTTTCCTAAACAGAGAAGAAGAGATAGACCACCAAGAAGAGAGAGACATACTATTTAAGTTAAAGCCAAAGTATTGCTACGTGTCTACTCCAAAGTAGATATAAGATACGTATGTAGCCTGTAAATACAAATCAGTTTGATAGGAAAAATGACCATAATACCCATATTTTAGAATTAACTGCTATAGGATAAATGATCATAATATCCCATATTTTAGAATTAATTGACCAAGAAGCACACATGTTGAAAAACTTGAAATTGTCTCTTCTATATAAGAGAAAAGAATGGAGAAAGATTTCCAATTTTTTTTGAAATTATTTTTCAACCAAATGCCTTCATGGAGTCTCTTTTTTAGATTTTAAAAAAAATCTGAAATATACTGTCACTTGTGTTTGAAAAATTTGCATAGCATAACAACTTATATATTTAATTGTCAATAAATAACCTATTTTTACCTTTTTAGCAAAAAAAAAATCTTTTTAATATTTTTTTGGCTTTAAATAGTCATATTTCTTTTCTTGAAAAGTGATTTTTTTTCTTCTACTTTTCTCTCTCTATTTCCTAGAACACGTTTATTATTGTTCTTTTTTTTTCTCTCTCATTATTTGCTAACTGTTTTTATCATCATTATAAACAAACCGTTGCACAATTATAGGGGAACACTATTTTATATAAAATATGATTTTTTACATTAATGGATTCTTTTAGATTTATTATTACTCTTTTTTGGATACTTTTTTTATTACAACTTATAGCCTAATTTATCTTGAAATCACATATTGTTCCTCTCACCTCTCCCCTTCTCCTCCGACCCCTCATCTCCCTCCTCCTCCAGCCCTCATCTTTCTCCTTCTCCAACATCATCGAAGATGACTTCTCCGGCGAAGAAAACAACAAATAACAACCACCCAAATTTTCACTTTTTTTTCTCACCTCCACACCACCACTAAATAGACCAAACAATAAAAAACAACACAATAACCAAATCGGAAAATCACCAATTTTCAACAAAAATTAGGAGCTTCGACGAGCTTCATGAAAATCGACGATGTCCAATTTCTATTCTCCTTTCTCTTTTATGTTAATTTTTATTTTATTTTATTTTTCAATTTATAAGTATAAGAACCAAAGAAGATTATAGTTTCTATGTTCATTGCTTAAGTAAAAGTGTAGAATATAAAATTGGTGGTGTTATTAAATCTGAACAGAACTCTGAAGGTGTTTTTTACTCCGGTGATCTTCATGAAAACTAGCAGCTAGATCTGATCGAAAAACCCTCTCTGACGTTCAAATCTAGTGATGGTGTTTGGACCGAAAAAAAATGGTGAAAGGGGTTTGGTGGTTGCGGTTGGATTGCATGGTGATTTATTTTGGGATCAACTTGAGCTGCTGATGGTGGTCAGGTGGTGATGGTGAATCACCGGAGAAGAAGAGGTGCATCTCTTGAAAAGTTGTATTATAATTGTATTAAAAGTGTTTTAAATATAAATACAATTATAATACAATTCGAATTCAATATTATACATTGTTATGAATTCAATTATTTTTATTTCAAAAAATATAATACATTTCTTACAACATAAAATTAATTTAAATTGTACTAAAATATTTGAAATTCACACATAATACTTAGAAGGGAAAATTGTATATAATAGCAAACTATTAATTCAAATTAAATGCTATAAATATACTTTGATTTAATTGTACCCTATAGCAAACTATTGCTATTTTCGCCACTCTCCCTGGTGGAATCTCGCTCGCCACTCTCGTTTGGTGGCAGTCTCGCTTGCCCTCTCTCGCTTTTATACAAACACAAATATATAAAATGTGTTTGTGTTTGTATAAAGCGAGAGAAAATTGTATATATACATATATTTTCGTTCCCCTCTCTCCCCCTCTTTTAGATCTCACTCGCCACTCTCCCGAATCTCGCTCGCCACCCTTGCCTCTCTCGCTTATACAAACAGAAAACGAAATGTATAAATTGCGCTTTTGTTTGTATAAAGCGAGAGAAAATTGTATATATACATATATTTTCGTTCCCCTCTCTCCCCCTCTTTTAGATCTCACTCGCCACTCTCCCGAATCTCGCTCGCCACCCTTGCCTCTCTCGCTTATACAAACAGAAAACGAAATGTATAAATTGCGCTTTTGTTTGTATAAAGCGAGAGAAAATTATATATACACATGCAAATACATATATCTTCGTCCTATACACTTACAATTATACGATACAAATATTTCCTTGCCCAGTTTTCTTTTGCCTTTTTCTCTTTCTCGTTTTATACATACACAGATCTTTTGTATACAACTACTTTCTTTTGTATATGTATAGTGAATTATACAACTGTTTTCTTTGTATATGTATAGCGAATTATAAAACTGCCTTCTTTGTATATGTATAGCGAATTATAAAACTGCCTTCTTTGTATATGTATAGCGAATTATAAAACTGCCTTCTTTGTATATGTATAGCGAATTATAAAACTGCCTACATTTGTATTACCATGTGCATTAAAACATGCATATAATATGTATTATATATTGAATTCAAAATGTATTATAATTATTTTTTTATTTTTTCTCTTATTAAAAATGTTAAAATATATTATTGTATTTAAAATATATTAGTTATATATTCACCACGTGCATTGAAAAATGCTAATATATATAACGTATTGAATTCTAAATGTATTACAATTGTAGTTTATTTTTATTTTTTCGGAAAAGGGCATAAAATACCCCTCAACTATGTGAATTGGTACAAAATTACCATTCTTCTACCTTTCAAGCATAAAATCCCCTCGACGTCAACCTTTTGGCTCTATTTTACCCTTATCTTTAATGGACTAAATCATAACCTCAATTAATAAATTCATTAATGATGTGTCACTAACCTATTGGCTACCCTAACAATTAATTAAAATAATTAAAAAGATCAAACTCACCCGCTCCACCCAAAAACCCCACCCGTAAAATCCACAAATCTTTTAAGGTTTCAGTTTTCATGGAAACACAAATATTCTCAAATTCTCTACATGAGAAAACAAAGGACGTTTTCTCACACAGTGATTGTAAACTCTCAGCAGAAGCAACCTCCGATGCCCTATCAATGGCTAATGGAGCCTCAGTATAGTCATTTTGTAATAACTTATAAATGGAATAGTTCAGCATCCCAAATACATAATCATTCGAGCTAGAATTTGAAAAGAGAGCAGTAATATCAAATATTGAAGCAGACTTTGATAATGAATGAGAGTTTTCACTATCTACTGCATATTTTTAGAATATTTGTGTTTCCATGAAAATTGAAACTTTAAAAGATTTGGAGATTTTTACGGGTGAGGCTTTTGGGGTGTAGAATGTGAGTTTGATCTTTTTAATTATTTTAATTAATTGTTAAGGTAGGTAATAGGAAAGTGACACGTCATTAATAAATTCGTTAATTGAGGTTATGATTTAGTTCGTTAAATATGAGGGTAAAATAGAGCCAAAAGGTTGATGTGGAGGACATTTTAGGCCCGAAAGGTAGAAGAAGGGTAATTTTGTTCCAATTCGCATAGTTGAGGGGTATTTTAAGCCCTTTTCCGTTATTTCTTTTATTAATGATGTACAAAAAAATCTTTATATTTTCATATCTTAAAAAAAGTTAGTCTTCACCAAAAATAGAATAAAAATAGAATAATTGATATTTAAAAGAGAGAGAGAGAGTGAAAGACAAAAGAAAAAAGAAGAAGAGAGAAATAAAGAGAAGAGTGTATTTAATAAAATGTGGAATGACCTGGGAGGCCCTTGTACTTGGCTTTGTTTGTCAGTTGAACCCTTCAACTCATCACTTTGCCTAATGAACCCTTAAACTCGATGAAACTTTATTTTTTAAACTCCTCTAACTATTGACCGAGCTTATGTGGCACTAAAATGGTTGAGTTGGACAAATACGTGACCACACACATTTTCAAGCAAGTGAATACAATATTGTTATTTTAAAATTGTCAAAATTATAAGACAAAACAACAATAATATATTTTTTTAAAATACTGAAAATCTCCTCGTTCTTCACTCCACCCCACCTCGCCCCACACCACCCATACTTCTTTTCTCTTCTTCTTCTTCTTTGACGTACACATTATCACTATAAAATCATCAAATAAAAAAATGATTTTTTTTTTGCAAGAAAATATACCATTCACCATTTTTATAAACTTAATTCTTTAAAATCTATTACTTGAATTTACATATGAACATATTTTTTCCAATTTGAAGTTTTCTTGGTATCTCTTTTTATCAAATCAAAATAAATAGAACCCTAAAGCATGTGCAAGAACTAATCATAATCTATCACATTTTGTGATTGAGAATTTTTTTGAGTGTGAACTATGAAGAAAGATGCAAATGGTGATTTTTAATTTTGGGATGAAAATGGTAGAAGGTGGGAACAAAGAAGATGAAGTGGGAAGGGAGTGAAATGAGTACAGTGAGAGAGAAAAAAAATGCATTTTCTAAATAATTTTTTTAAATATTTAATTTCTGATGTGTCATTAGAAAAATAATAATAATAATAATAATAATGACGTGTCATTAAAAAGTGACGTGGTATTTCATCTGTAAAAAGAGTGTACTACACGCACATTCATCGAATGAGAAAGAGGTCTAAAATATTGTGTTTAAATGAGTTTAAGGGTTCAGTTGGCAAAGTCGTCAGTACAAGGATCCAACTTACAAATCGAGTCAAGTACAAGGGTTTCTCAGGTCATTTCGCCTTTAAGAAAAAAGAAGAAGAGAGAGAAATAAAGAGAAGAGTGTATTTTTTTTGTTATTTCGGATAAGAAAAGTACAACTATTTTTGGTAAAAGTAAAACTTGTACTAAAACTTGTAATTAATGTTCTATAATAAATTATTTAAGTAATTGGACCTATAAAAAGTCATGTATTTTTCTATTCTCCCTCTTTTTCTCTTTCTCCATTTTTTCTCCCTCTTTTAAGTTTTAGGATTTTTATCTTCTTATCTAAAATTTCTCCATTAGAGATCAATTACAACATAATTCTTCATAGTAGTAACTCAAATCACACCAAATCTTTTTTATATTGATTGTCTGCATTTTTTTCAAAAAAAATGAGCAGAGTTTTTACATTCTTTATCTTGTAGTTAAATGCAAAGTCTTTTACAATTTTTTGTGTTTTCTATTATATTTTAATTGGTAAGAGTAATTCATTCTTAAAAGAGAAGATGTGTAGAAATTACGACGATTGCAACTACATTGTGAAACCCTTTGAGGAAATGAGTGAACTGAAAAACAACGATGAGTTTGAAAATCGTCAATTGTAGGTATTAATGGATAATAATTTTGATTTTGAAGATTTTCTACCTACAACATCGATTTCAACATATGCAAACTCACCTTGGTATTAAAATCAAAGAAACAATTAATTCTTATTTAATGTGAAACATAAAATTCGTATACATTGAGACATAAGTCTATAACACTCTAATGTATACATCTTCAAACTAAATGTATACGCAAGTGGTATTATGTATATGCAGTTGAAAGTATGTAGACAAACCTGATTTTATTTATGGAAATACTTTTATTGAAAGGTAATATATCTATACACATCTATATCTATATATTATACTTATGTATACTAATAATGTATACAAAAAATATAAGTAATGTATACATTATAGTGCGAATGTATACTTGATTAAATGTGTATTAATCACATGTATTCAATTGGATACATACTTATTTGCAGTATATTTCAGCGTTCACCACATACTAAATGCATATATAAATATATCTTGGACGCCTACTACTAAGTTTAGATTATGCAAGTGGATACACAAACAAAATATGAAAATAAATTGTGTAAGCCTTATATTGTGAAGGATATATAATCGGAGATTCATGTGGAATAATACATATCTTCTTCTCTTAAGGATCGAGTGTTATCATCACCAATTGCCTTAGCAGTTTCTAACAAGATCACTATAGAGTCTTTTATTGTTTTTCATAACAACTACACTCTTTATCTAAGGAAGTTTCTTCTTGTGTTTTTGTTGTCTTTGGATGATCTCAAGTTCTCCCTTTTATAGGACAAGGTTGAGACTTGTAACTCTTATTCATTCAAGAGTTTCATCATCCCTTATCCCATAACTCCCACTTCATTCAAGAATACATAACTCTTCCACTTTTACTATAGTGAGTTATTTTGGTGGAGTTTGTAACTTACTTCATGAATGAAGCAAGTTACTAGTCAACCCATCAATGAGTGTTTCTATTTCCACCATAACCTACTCACATGATGAGAGGAATCACATAGATCTTTGAAAATTAAATTTTCTTTTAGACATTCATACCGAATGTGTTGTCGTGACCCTCAGGCACTAAGTTAGGGAGCTCTTATATTAGAAATCATTTTCTAGATCAACATAAGAGAATATTACTATGTGTGATCATTTATGATATCTTATCATGTTATAAAGTGCCTTAGATGTCCTAGACATGTCTATATACACATATGGCTTCTTTCACCCTTTTGCCATTTTTCAGTTTTTATATGCCTTGTGTCCACACTTATGATGCCAACTGAAATAGACTTCATAAGGGACTGGTCTCAAACACAAGCATAATGTGTATATATTTAATACCTTAGTCTACTAGGAGTATTATAGGCCTAAATGGTCGTATGGAAGTTAAATGAAGTCACGAGAAAATTCTTTCAACACCTTATATCTTTGTGAACATCCTCAGGTTTGAGTTACCTTTCTAAAGTTAAGTGTTCAACTTTATTCTGAAAGCATATGAGGTTCAACGAGGTATTTACATATTATACAAAAGATGTGGTTACAAGATCCGGAGAATAAGAATATCAATGAGCCAAGATTGACTAAGTTCTTGTTATGGCTTACTATGTGCATTCATAGTTCATATCATGACATGTTATACATTTACTTCGAGCTATAATCAGAGGAAAGAGGAAATATTTTCCCAGAATACCATATCTATTGTATAGACGACCATATGTTGGCAAGTATGATACTGGTTCACTTTTGGAAAAGACCACCATTGTTAGCATTTTGTATATATATATATATATACATGTTTCAGTGGCTAGTTGTAACGACCGGTTCCCGTTGTTATGGAAAAATCAATGGTGAAGGAAATTTGGGCTAGAATTTTTTTTTCTAGTACTTAGAAATTCTAGCCTAGACAAGACTTGGATGAAATTTGAGTCAGGGGAGGTTTAGAGATATTTGGTAATGAATGAGAGTTCTAATTATGAATTTGATCACATTAGTGGATAGCCAAGAAGTTAAGGAGCATGTACGACTTTACGGAATCGAATTTGGGCGAGTAGAACTCCCGAATATGATCTTGGTGTGAAAGGGTAGTTTCTGAACGTCAAGGGTTGAAGGTGTATTGTGAAATGGGAGCTTGGAATTCAAATTCCAAGCTTCTGTCTCTGTGTAAGCCGCCGGGGCGAGATTATTCTAGCTAGGGCGGGCCCGCTGTGGCGGGTCAGTCGCGACTTAAGTCAGGGAAAAACCCCAAAATCGTTATTTTCTGGAAAACTCCATTCTTAAGAGCTAGGAGATGACCCAAGGTGATTTCTTAAGGGTTTTCCATGACTTTTAGTGCTAAAGGTAAGGATTTTACTCCCCTAATCCATTTTTTGATCCCTAGAACTTAGATTCTTGGTTAATTATCATTGGGGGAGGGTTTTGGCCTGAAGTTAATGGTGGGGAAAATCCCTAGCTGCACCTTAGGATCATGGGTTTGGTCTTGGGTTATTGGGTTTTTTTATAATATGGGTAAATTAGACCTTAATTGTTGATCCTTGCATTAAATTACTCATTTGTAGACCAAGAACAAGCGGAAAAAATCCGGAAAAGGAAGGCTCAAGTGTCTTAGAAGGATTCAAGCTTGGTTTCGAGGTAGGTGATAGTTTGATTTCCTGTTTTTGTGATATATGCCGGTCGATTGCTACATGGTATGCATGTGTGTATGTGAATAGGGAAATGTGAACCAATCTAATGAAATAATGATGTGTGAACAATACATGCCATGAACCTGTTACTTGATCGTATGATTTGAGTATTGTTCATTATGGATGTGATTGTGATTGTGGTTGTGCTGATTGGAATAGGTGTCACGTTCTGACACATACCTTGGATCGGGTGTCACGTTCCGACTCATTTATTAGACCGGGTGTCACGTTCCGACACATTTATTTGGATCGGGTGTCACGTTCCGACACACTAACAGTTTGGGTGTGGGTTTCATAAGAGGACCATTGTTATTGTTATGTTATGTTATGTTATGTCTACTTGTCATTGGTAATAAGAGACTGTATGTTGCTCTAAAATGATGATTGAAATGTATGCTTATTGTGTTGTAATTTGCTTGTGTGTATTGTGCTTATGGGAGTGTCCGCGTGATCCTACTATTACACTATGGTTGTGTACTGATACTGCACTTACTCTTTCTTTGTTGAGTACAGGGCATCTTCAGGCGGCTAGTGATAGACGTCAGCTAGGTGACTACTGAGCATGACTAGATTCAAGGGTAAGCCAGTTCTTTCAGGCTGTCATGGATCTTTCTTGTCTAAGTCCACTTTTTACGGACTCAGACTATTTGTTAGGGGGTTTTGTTTAGTTTTTGGGGTTGTGCCCCTTTTTCTTAGACTTGTTAGTTGATCTGAGTTTTGGTACAATGACTTTCAGGTTCTAGGGGTTATTTTTCGCAAATGTTTTGGTAGTTGTTTTTATTAAACTTCAGAGTTTATGGGAACTCTATATTTCTTAGACATTTAAACCTACTTCCTTATCTTTAACTTTTCTAGTTTTCGTTAAGTTGGGTAGTTGGGTTGTAGTAATGGTTCTCCCACCGGAGGGTTAGTGTGGGTGTGAATCACGACGGTCTAGGTCGTGACAAGGTTGGTATTAGAGCCCTAGGTTCGTTGATCTCTTTGTATCAAAACGAGTCTAGTAGAGTCTTGCGGAATGGTGCGGAGACGTCTGTACTTTTCTTCGAGAGGCTATATGACTTTAGGAAATCTCTCTGTCTTTTCTTGCCTCCTTACGTGCTATGACTTGATTCCAATTGGTATTTGATGATCCAAATTGGTATTTAATCTCCTTCACTCTTTTGTCCGGAGATGGTTAACACAGGATTCAACGTTGTTAGGCCCATAGCTCCCGTCAATGAGACAGTTAGGGAGCCCGCAGCAAGACACCACGGTCGAGGCAGGGGTAGAGGAAGATCAATGGGTAAAGGTCAAGGAAGGTTAGCACCCGCCAGGAGTGGAGCCCCCGTTGAAAATTATCTTAGGGATGAGGCCCCCCCTGCGCCCTAAGAAAGAGTAAAAGAGAATGTGGAATTAGAAAGTGAGGAGTTGGTTGGACCAGATAAGGAGGTACAGGCTGAGACTACATGTATTCATCCCTTAGACCCAGTGTTAGCTCAGCAAATCATGTCTTTTCTGAAGGGGTTGGTCGGTCCTGGAATCCTTCCAGCAGTGCAAGCTACTCAACCTCCGATCAACTGCCCTGTTACTGCTACTATTCCCAGGGTAGATGGAGCATTAGGCACTGATGCCTTTTTCCGTCCCTTGTTGGGTCCCGTGATGACTGGTAATGATCATGAGATGTTGACTAAGTTTCTAAAGTTGAAGTTGCCTGTGTTCCAGGGTTCTGAGAGTGAGGAAGCCTATGAGTTCATTCTGGATTGTTATGAGAGGCTTCATAAGTTGGGTATTGTATATCAGCATAGAGTAGAGTTCGTGACCTTTAAGCTTCAAGGTGAGGCTAAGCAGTGGTGGAGGGCCTATATGGAATGCAGATCGTCAGTCTCCCCCCACTCACTTGGACGCAGTTCCATGCTTTGTTTCTGGAAAACTATGTGCCCCGAACTTTGAGGGATCACAAAAAGGATAGTTCATGGCTTTGGAGCAGGGTGGATGTCTGTAGCTGCTTATGAGGCTAAGTTCTATGCTTTTTCTAGATATGCTACACAATTGGTGACTACTGAGGAGGAGAGGATCCGTCTATTCGTCAAGGGATTAAACTCTGAGCTACATGTATTGTCTGTTCACATGACCTCTGCAGGTAAAAGTTTTAATGAAGTGACTGACTTTGTGAAGAAAGTAGAAAGAGTTCGACGTGAGGGGCAGGCCAAGGCTTTGGCTAAAGAGCCCACGAGCACAGGTAAATTTCATGGTTCCTACTCCAGAGGTTCAAGTAGGCCGACACTTGCAGCCCGCTTCTACATGTAGTTACTCGAAAACTCCACAACATAATTTTATTCAGGATAGCGAGGGAGTTGCACCTTCGGCGGGCAGCAGGCCATCTTTTGACCGCAGTTGCTATAATTGTGGAGAACCTGGGCATATGAGGAGAGATTGTCCTCACCCGCGCATGTTTGACCCTACATAGCAGCAGACTAGGGTAGTGGTACCCGCGGGCAACGGTAATAATGGCAGATGACGTCCATAAGGTGGGCGATGAGGGAATCAACGAGGCTGTAGAGGTTGGAGAAATGGTAATGTAGGTAGAGAAGAAGTGCAGCCAGGCAAGGAGGTCGCCCGTCAAGATGACAGTGCTCAGTGTTATGCCTTTCTGGGCAAGACCGAGGCTGAGGCGTCTGATACAGTGATCACATGTACTATTCTTGTTTGTGACCAGATGGCTAATGTCTTGTTTGATTTGGGTTCTACTTATTCATATGTGTCAGTTCAATTTGCCTTGGGATTTGATGCAATTTGTGATGTACTTGATGCCCCCATCCATGTTTCTACCCCAGTTGGAGAGTCTGTCATAATCACCCATGTTTATCGTACTTGTCATATCTTCTTTATGGGTTTTCAGACTTGGGTTGATTTGGTTATTCTGGATATGACTGACTTTGATATAATCTTAGGCATGACTTGGTTGTCCCCTTATTATGTTGTGCTTAATTGTAATGCTATGTCTATGACTCTAGAGATCCCGGGTAGGGAAAAGTTAGGGTGGGAAGGAGTGTACAAGCCTAAGCGAGCTAAGGTCATATCCTTCATTCGGGCTAGGAAACTGGTGGGTCAGGGGTGTTAGGCATATTTGGCTCATATTCGGGATGTTGAGGTTGAGTTTCCCTCTATTGAGTCTATTCCTGTAGTGTCTGAATTTACGGAAGTTTTCCCTACCGATTTGCCTGGTATGCCTCCAGATAGAGATATAGATTTCTGCATTGATTTGGAACCGGCACTCACCCCATTTCCATCCCTCCGTATTGCATGGCTTCGGTAGAATTGAGAGAGATTAAGGCTAAAATCCAGGAGCTTCTTGATAAAGGGTTCATTCATCCTAGTGCTTCCCCATGGGGTGCTCCTGTCTTGTTTGTTAAGAAAAAAAATGGTAGTATGAGGATGTGCATAGACTACCGACAGTTGAATAGGGTCACCATTCGAAATAAGTATATGTTCCCTCTAATAGATGATCTTTTTCACTAGTTGCAGGGTGCGTCAGTTTTCTCTAAGATTGATCTAAGGTCTGGTTACCATTAGTTAAAGATTAGGCCTGAGGATGTACCAAAAATGACATTCAGGACCCGCTATGGGAACTATGAGTTTCTAGTGATGTCGTTTGGGTTGACCAATAAGCCTGTAGCTTTCATGAGTTTGATGAATGGTGTGTTCAAACCATTTCTGGATTCTTTTGTTATTGTTTTCATTGATGACATTTTGCTGTATTCAAAGAGTAAGGAAGAGCATGTTGACCATCTTCGCATTGTTTTGGGTGTCCTTGGGAAACAAAAGTTGTATGCCAAATTTTCCAAGTGTGAGTTCTGGTTGGATTCAGTTGCCTTTTTGGGACATGTAGTTTCAAGGAAATGGGTAATGGTAGATCCCCAAAAGATTGAAGCGGTTAAGAATTGGGTCTGGCCTAGCTCTGTGATTGAAGTTAGGAGTTTTGTGGGGCTCGCTATCTACTATCGTCGGTTTGTGAAAAACTTTGCTTCTATTGCCACGCATTTGACAAAGCTGACTAACAAGGAGGTGTCTTTCAAATGGACCAAAAAATGTGAAAAGAGCTTTCAAAAGCTCAATACTCTTCTGACCACAACACCTATTCTGGCACTACCGGTGGAAGGTAAAGATTTCATTGTTTATTGTGATGCTTCACATTCGAGTTTGGGTGTTGTGTTGATGCAGGATAAGAATGTCATAGCTTATGCATCTCGGCAGTTGAAGGTGCATAAGGGGAACTACCCGACGCATGATTTGGAGTTGGCATCGATAGTGTTTGCCCTTAAGATCTAGCGGCATTACCTTTATAGTGTCAAGTGTGAGGTGTTTACTGACCATCATAGTCTGCAACATGTATTTACTCAAAAGGACCTAAATCTGAGACAACGAAGGTGGATGGAGTTACTTAAGGATTATGATGTCACCATCCAGTATCATTTGGGTAAGGCAAATATGGTGGCAGACGCATTAAGCTGGAAGGCGGTGAGTATGGGTAGTCTAGCTTGCTTGGGTATGTCCAAGCGACCTTGGCCAATGAGATTCAAACCTTTGAGTCTAAGTTCATGTAGTTGGGCATCTTAGAGAAAGGTGGGGTGTTAGCTAGCATTGAGGTTAGACCCACGTTTATTGAGGAGATCAAAGTCAAGCAGTTTAAGGATGAGAGTTTGAATGAGCTTAGAAAGAAGACAATGTCTGGTAAGGCACAAGATGTGGTTCTTGATGCAGGTGGTGTTCTTAGTTTTAAGGGGAGAATTTGTGTTCCCCTAGTGGATGACTTGATTCATAAGATGATGACAGAATCCCATGGTTTGTGGTATTTCATTAATCTGGGTGTGACCAAGATGTACCGAGACTTGAAACAACTTTATTGGTGGCCTAGCACAAAGAAAGGCATAGCTAAGTTTGTGGCTAAGTGCCAAAACTGTCAGTTGGTAAAGTATGAGCACCAAAGGCTTGCAGGTTTGCTTCAGGAAATGCCAATTCCGGAATGGAAGTGGGAAAAGATAGCTATGGATTTTGTGGTTGGTCTTCCCAAGACATTTGGGAAATTTGATTCCATTTGGGTAGTGGTTGACCGACTCACTAAGTCAACCCATTTTATTCCAGTCAGAGTAGACTATAATGTTCAACAGTTGGCTAAGGTTTATGTGAAAGAGATAGTGAGGCTGCATGGGGTGCCCCTTTCTATCATCTCAGACCGTGGTACGCAGTTCACCTCCAAGTTTTGGGGAAAATTGCATGAGGAGTTGGGCACTCAACTCGCTTTTAGCACAACTTTCCATCCACAGACGAACGGGAAGTCAGAGAGAATGATTCAAGTGTTAGAGGACATGTAGAGAGCACGTGTGATCGACTTTGGAGGGCATTGGGATAAGTTCCTACATTTGTGTGAGTTCTCCTATAATAACAGTTACCACTCCAACATTGACATGACACCTTTCGAGGCATTTTATGGGAGGAAATATAGATCACCCATAGGGTGGTTTGAGGATGGATATGTGAAACCTTTGGGGTGGATTTGGTGAAAGATGCTCATGATAAGGTAAGAAGCATTCAAGCTAAACTTCTAGCAGCCCAGAGTAAACAAAAGAAGTATGCGGACCGTAAGGTAAGGGACATGACATTTCAGACTGGTGAGCAAGTTCTTCTAAAAGTGTATCCCATAAAAGGGGTGATGAGATTTGGCAAGAAGGGCAAGCTTAGTCCTTGATACATTGGACCATTTGAGATCATTGACTGTGTAGGTCCAATGGCTTATAAATTGGCCTTATCCCGTAGCTTATCTGGATTTCGTCCAGTTTTCATGTGTCCATGTTGAAGAAGTATCATGGTGATGGAGACTACATTATAAAGTGGGATTTAGTTCTGTTAGACAAAGACCTTCGGTATTAGGAGGAACAGGTTGCAATTCTTGATCGCGATATCTGGAAGCTAAGGACCAAGGACATAAAGTCTGTGAAAGTTCAATGGAAGCATCGTCTGTGTAACACCTCAAAAACCAGACATAGAAAAAAATCGCAGAAACTTACCTGAACTAGTGAACCACGGCAGGGTTCAGTTTCACAGATCGTGATAGGATCCACGGTCTGTTGGCTTGCCCGTGGTCATGACTTGGACTTCACCAGGCCCAGACATCATACCATGAAGACCTTCACGGTCCATGGTCTTGACGACGGGCCGTGGTGGCGTTCGTGATGTCTAAGCAGTGGCCCCCTAGTCAGTCCCTTAGACCCCCATGCCCAAATGAAGACCACGAGGACCTTCACGGTCCGTGGTCCTTCATACAGGTCGTGGGGTGGTCCGTTAAGGCCATCCCGTGGGCCTCTAGACATGAGCCTCCAGACCTCAGCCCAAGTGAGGACCACAGGGACCTTCACGGTCCATGGTCCTCCACACGGGCCGTGGTAGGGGCTCGTGGATCAAACCCCAGAACCCCCAGCTCATGGACCACGACCATCTTCACGGTCCATGGTCCCTTTCATGATCCGTAGAAGTCGTCGTGGTCAGCCCCATCTGTAATTTAAGTCAAGGGTCTTTTAGTCTTTTCCTAGTTTGTTGGACCTTACTACATCGTTTTAACCCTAAACTACGTGGTTTTGGTTAGTTTTAGCCTAGAAACATAACAAGAACTTACCTAAGTCAGATCTTTCATCAAAACTTAGAAACTTAGAGCGTAGAGAGAAGGAAGAGGTGACCAAACCCTAGTTCAAGAACGCAGCAAGGTTCCATCAGTTCCAGCCCTGAAATCAAAAGATTTCTCCATGGAATTCGTCTCCAGGTTTGTGGGATTTCACTAGTGGGTTCCTTTTGCCCATTAAGTTCCTAGAATTCAATCAGATTCTTGATTCCCTATTATTAACTAGACCTAGGGCTTCTAGAACTTCAACAGATTATCATGAATTAGTTATTTACATGTTCCAAATCAGATTATCATGTTATTACTTCATTTCTTGCATGAATTTCAGAACCCTAGCTATGTATTTTTGGAGTTCTTGAATTACATATGCTAGGTCAGATATTTTAGTATTTCAGATATACATGCCTTAGTCTTGAATGTGTCATTATCAGTATATTAATGTGCATTCTCGATTTGCATGTCAGTTTTGAGCTATCTAGTATATTACAGAAATTCATTCTTAATGTGTTAATCATTTAATCTATTGGGAGTAGCATAATACCAAGTTGGACTAGGGTCAGTCACCCATATAGTCCCAGAACTACGAGCCACGTAGGTTGTAAGTCCCCTCTGTAGGCATCATTTTAGTGATCACGCCATTATGCCTCTATACCTTTGGCCGGGTGTATTGGGTCCTCTTGATTGGGTGTATACATCGGACTCCACATTTAGCTCATGTGGTTTTATGTCGGTTAGTAGGAGCTCCCACAGTTCAGTCAAACTCCAATGTGTTGACCTCATTCATTACAGTCAGTATTCAGTCTTAGCATGTTATAAATTTGGTCACTGCATTCAGTTAGCTCAGTATTCAGTATCTATATCATGTTCAGATTATACTCTTGCTTTATTGCTCGTTCAGTTATATATTTATTTCAGCTTTACTTTATCCTGCATGCTCAGTACCTTTCAAGTACTAACGCATACTCTGCACTACATCTTCTCGTGATGTAGGTCCAGGTCTTCAGCATCTAGATCACGCTTAGATCGGTTCCCGATCTCCAGTTCAGCAGCATCAGTGGTGAGTCCTCATTCTTCAAGGACAATAGTCATGTTATCTTTCAATTTTTTAGTTTTTTAGTTTCAGTTTTGCTACACTTAGCTGGGGCATGTCCCAACACTTCTAATCAGTTAAAGGCTATTTTCAGACATAGTTAGATTCAACTTAGTATTTGAGTTTGATATTTCTTTTGTATTAAACTCTCAGATTTTGATATATTCAGTTTTAGTATATGGGTATTCCCCATCATTTCAGATTTACTTATGTTTAGCTTCCTCATCAGTGATTATTATTCTTAGTATGCTCATGTCATGCCAGCAGGGTTAGCTAGGGGTCACTTGTGATCCTAGGTCCCGTGTTGCGTCCAGGGAGTAGCCTCGGGGGGTTACAGTCCGATAGAGGAAGCTACTTGGGAAACCGAGAAGGACATGCGAGACAAGTATCCCCAGTTATTTGATGATCCAGGTACTACTCTACTCTTGTTTTAGCCCTTTTCTCCAAGTTTATCACTCGGGGACGAGTGATGGGTAAATTGGTATCTATTGTAACGACCGGTTCCCGTCGTTATGGAAAAGTAAATGGGGAAGGAATTTGGGCCAAAAAACTTTTTTTTTGTAGTACTTAGAAATTCTAGCCTAGGCCAAACTTGGATGAAATTTGAGTCAGGGGAGGTGTAGAGAGATGTGGTAATGAATGGGGAATCTAATTATGAATTTGATCACATGAGTGGATAGCCAAGACGTTAAGGAGCATGTACGGATTTACAAAATCAAATTCGGGCGAGTAGAACTCCTGAAAATGATCTTGGCGTGAAAGGGTAGTTTATGAATGTCAATGATTGAAGGTGTGTTGTGAAATGGGAGCTTAGAACTCAAATTCTGAGCTTCTATCTCCATGTAAGCCGTCGGGGTGGGATTATTCCTGCCAGGGCGGGGCCGCTATGGTGGGTTAGAGACCGCTATGGCGGGCCAGTCGCGACTTAAGTCGGGGGAAAAACCCCAAAATCATTATTTTTTGCAAAACTTCGATCTTAAGAACTAAGAGACGACTCAGGGCGATTTCTTGACAGTTTTTCACGACTTTTAGTGCTAAAGGTAAGGATTTTACTCCCCTAATCCGTTTTTCAATCCGTAGAACTTAGATTCTTAGTTAATTATCATTGGGGGAAAGTTTTGGCCTAAAGTTGATGGTAGGGAAAAACCCTAGCTGCATCTTAGGATCATGGGTTCGGTCTTGGGTTGTTGAGTTTGTTATAATCTGAGTAAATTAGACCTTAATTGTTGATCCTTGCGTTAAATTACTCGTTTGTAGACCAAGAACAAGCGGAAAAAATCTGGAATGGGAAGGCTCAAGTGTCTTATGAGGATTCAAGCTTGGTTTCAAGGTAGATGATGATTTGATTTCCTGTTTGTGTGATATATGCCGGTCGATTGCTACATGGTATGCATGCGTGTATGTGAATAGGGAAATGTGAATCAATCTAATGAAATGATAATGTGTGAACAATACATGCAATGAACCTGTTACTTGATTGTATGATTTGAGTATTGTTCATTATGGATGTGATTGTGATTGTGGTTGTGTTGATTGGATCGAGTGTCACGTTCTGACACATACCTTGGATCGAGTGTCATGTTCCGACACATATATTGGATCGGGTGTCACGTTCTGACACATACATTGGATTGGGTGTCATGTTCCGATACACTAACAGTTTGGGTGTGGGTTCCATGAGAGGACCATTGTTATTGTTATGTTATCTCTACTTGTTATTGATAATGAGAGACTGTATGTTGCTCTAAAATAATGATTGAACTGTATTTTGTATATGTATGCTTATTGTGTTGTAATTTGCTTGCGTGTATTATGCTTATGGTAGTGGCCGCATGATCCTACCAGTACACTGTGGTTGTGTACTGATATTGCACTTGCTCTTTCTTTGTTGACTATAGGGCATCTTTAGGCGACTAATGACAAACCTTAGCTAGGTGACTATTGAGCGTGACTGGATTCAAGGGTGAGCCAGTTCTTTCAGGCTGCCATGGATCTTTCTTTTTTAAGTCCACTCTTTTCGGACTCAGAAAATTTGTTAGGGTGTTTAGTTTTTGGGGTTGCGCCCCCTTTTCTTAAACTTGTTAGTTGATCTGAGTTTTGGTACATTGACTTTCAGGTTCTAGGGGTTGTTTTCCGCAAATGTTTTGGTAGTTGTTTTTATTAAACTTCGGAGTTTATGGGAACTCTATATTTCTTAGACATTTAAACCTGCTTCTGTATCTTTAAATGTTCTAGTTTTCGTTAAGTTGGCTTGTAGTAATGGTTCAACCACGCGAAGGGTTAGTGTGGGTGCCAATCACAACAGTTTGGATCATGACACTAGCTCGGTCGAATAAGGTACTGAGTGCCAGTTGCGCCTCTCCTAGTTTAGGGAGTGATAGTAAGATTATGAGAGATACCAGGTCACATGGGGTTTCCCCCGATGCCAGATTCTGGGACGGTGTTGTTGTTTATTATTTAGTTTTGCCTTGTAGGATAACTTTTGTTTGTACCTGTCAGGCTTATGGGGGTTCGATTGTGTTATTACTTACATGGTTTGTCGTTATTATGCCTTGTATGTGCGTACTGAGCTTATGTGAGTCTAGTTAGGTTTAGATAACTTTAATGCTTTCATTATTACCATAGTAACTTTACTTTGATGCATGCCTAGTTACACCTTTACTATTGCCTTATTATCCTGTTAAGTATTTACTTGTTATTACATTAATACAATCGTGAGATCGGACGATTTATGATGCCTACTGAGTACATGTTTTGATATTCATATTGCTCTTTACATCTTTTTCCTGATGCATATCCGAGCTCTAGCCGCCCTTGTTGATTGTCATGTTGTTGCACCTGGTTTTTTTGGAGATTGGGGGTGAGCTTATTGACATTTGTAGTTGGCTCATCTCCGTCTATTTATTTTTGACAAGTCTTTTGTATTTTTGAGATAGTTTATATATGTCTGGAATGTACTCATATTTTGTGGCAGCTTTGCAATAGCATCCATCAAGCTTTGGGATGGATCATTGTATTATGTCCTCATTCGAGGGTTGTGTATATGTAGTTGTTATCCCATTTCCACTTCTTTTACTTTATTTCTGTTTTATTATGTTTCTTTCTACTACTTTCGCTCTCTAGGCCCGTTATTGTTGATTTCGGGCAAACGAGTTAACTTACCTACGGGTGGATTTTAGTAGGTATCATTATGACCCTAGTTTTTGAATCGTGACAAAGTTGGACACAAAATATTACCATACATGGAATAAAAACAACAATAGTGTCATACGAATTGTATAATAATCCTAAATAAGTATCATGTCTTCAACCAGATCCATAAGCCAATACATAAATAAATATGAAAATTACATACAGAAAAAAAAAATACTAAACAATTTATTTGTAGAGGGTAAAATAATTAGATCGTGTCTACAAAATTTTGTTGAAGGCTATCAAAGTGACTAATATGAAGCTCTTAATTATAGCTTTTTTTTTTATAACTTTCTTGATGTGCATTCTTGAACCTTAAATTTTATTCACCCATTTATTAGTGGATTAATCATATTAATTACTTATTGGAGCGTTTAGAATTCTATAACTATGTTAAGCATAATATTTATTCTATAATTTCTCAAAATGAATTAGGTATATTAACCTTTTTACTTTTTGGTATTTAATATAATATAATATTTAATTTATTACATGAATATATGATACGGAGAGAGAGAGGGAGAGAAGGCATTTGAAAATTTCCATGAAAGATTTACGGGAAGTGAAGGTATTTGAACACTCCACTTGTCATTTCCTTGTTGAATTTTTTTGTGTGTTTCTCATTTGTTTTTCTTCTCCTCCGCCTTTCATTTTTTCCCTTTGGTCTTTTACCGTTTTCTTCATTCACCCCACCCCTCCTTTTTCCCTTCTCTCTCAGGTCCACACCCACAAAAGAAAAACAAAAACAAAAACAAAAACAAATAAAAAAGTTCCTTCTTCAGCTTTAATGGTGAAGATATTAATGGATCTGAGGAGAAATATAAACTTGGTTCTTTTGTTGGTTTTGTTGGGCCATGCGAAGGGAGAAAATGTTGTGTTCAATGTGAAACACAAATTTGGTGGGCGTGGAGGCTTGGGTTTGAAAGACCTCAAAGCCCACGATGTTCATCGTCATGGTAGAATGCTCGGTGCAGCCGATTTTCAATTAGGCGGCAATGGAAGTCCTACCAGTGCAGCGTTAGTTCCTTTATATATATAAATAAATGATAATTATGGACGGATGCATGTAAGTAAACAAACATTTAAAAATGTTTTTATTTGTTTTTTGGTATGCAGGTTATATTTCACTAAGCTTTCAATTGGAACACCTTCCAAAGACTACCATGTTCAGGTTGATACTGGAAGTGACCTTTTATGGCTAAATTGTGCAGGATGTGACAAATGTCCTACAACAAGCAAACTCGGGGTAATCTATATATATGTGTATATATTATCAATCCTTTTAATTTGACTTCCGTTGATATATATATGTGTATATTGAATAATAATAATAATAATAATAATAATAGATAGAGATGGAACAATATAACTTACAAGCGTCAACGAGTGGGAAATCTGTTACCTGTGATCAAGATGTTTGTGCTACAATGTTTGAAGCAACTAGCTCAGACTGCAAGGTGGGAAAACCCTGTGAATATATGGTTACTTACGGAGATGGAAGCACAACCGGAGGATACTTTGTGAAAGATAACATTTATTTAGATCAAGCCTCTAAAGACAATAAAACAACACCCCTCCAAGGAAATGTAGCATTTGGGTACGTAAGTCGTCCTGTTTTCTACCTGTTATGTGTGTATTTATGTACGTGCTAGACAGACATTTATATTACTTGTTTTTTTATCCAAGATAGGTGCTCGTCTAAACAATCTGGAGACCTAGGTACATCTACTAATGCAGTTGATGGGATAATTGGTTTTGGAGCAGCAAACACGTCTGTCATCTCACAGTTAGCTGCTGCTGGAACTGTCAAGAGAGTATTTTCACATTGCCTCGACGGAGTTAGTGGAGGTGGTATATTTGCTATTGGACAAGTAGTAGAACCAAAAGTAAATTCAACCCCACTACTCCCAAATCGGTATGTATGTCAAATCAATTGGAGTTTTATGTGCCAAAATATACTTCAATGTTCACAAATTGTACTAATGAAGTTCTATCAACTCCTGCTTGATATGTTTTTGTGCTTTGTTACACAAGCAGTAGCACATCTAATTAGACAAAAACGTATGATAAATACTAGCTGATTGAATTGAAATGTTTTAGGCCACATTATACTGTTTCTCTCAAGGATATCGAGGTTGATGGTGAAGTTCTAAACATTCCGACTTCCATATTTGAGTCGAAGTCTAGTAAGACAGCAGTAATTGACAGTGGAACAACCTTAGTATATCTTCCAAGCAAGGTCTATAATGCTCTTATGAACAAGGTAACCTCAACTACAAAATATATTTATTTCTACCTTACTGCTTGATTTTTTTCATTCTCTGCTCCTATTATAGCTTATGATAAAGCAACCAGAGTTGAAGACTCATCATCATGAGGGGAGCTTCGAGTGCTTTACATACAGCGAAAAGTAAGGTTTTGATAAGTTTGAAAATTTATTTTTACTGTGATCAACCTAATATTTGTCTAATCTGCTGGTACGGTGCAGCATTGACGATGGTTTCCCCGCTGTATCATTTAAGTTTATGGGAAATCTTACTTTAACAGCCTATCCCCATGATTATCTTTTCAAACTTCATGTAAGTAATCCAACTATGCATTCTCTATCTTATTCAATCTGTGAAATGGTATGGGATAGTTCCTAAATGAATGTTAGACATGTTATGCTATTCGGCTGTAGGGGAGTTTTTTGCAGCATAGATGGCATATGAATTAAAAGCCTTTTTTATTGTTAATGTTAGGGACTAAATATACTCTTAACATGGTGTGATATTTGGCCAAGCCTGCACGGTTTATCCCCAAAGGCTTCACACTATTAAGAGATCATACACTTAATAACTTTTATGCAATTTTGCAATCTTTTTATCCTACAAATATGGTACACACAACATTTAATCATATCATCTCATGGCACAATTTTGCAGGACGATGACTGGTGTATTGGTTGGCAAGAGGGAATGAAGGGAAAGGATGGAGATGAACTTTATCTGTTAGGAGGTATCACTTTAGCCCTTTCTCAATTTGCCGAGATAAATGAGAAGAAAAATACTAGTAGTACTTAACGTTTGTTTTGATGCAGATCTTGTGTTATCAAACAAGCTTGTTTTGTATGATCTTGAAAAAAAGACGCTTGGTTGGACTCAATATGACTGTGAGTATAGTTACAATATATTTGTAGCAATTTTTTCTTCTTTTTGAGTTATATACCATGGTTGATTTTCAGGTTCTTCCAACATTAAGGTGAAAGATGATAGCTCTGAAAATGTGTATACAGTTGGAGCTCATAAGATTTCATCAGCATCTACAACTACTTTTACATTATTCTTCTCACTTATCTCTTTCCTATGCTATTTCTTCAACTAATCCATCATGTACCATAATTACATTACATATAGCAATCCAACATTAATTTTTATTCTTATAAAATAATCGGTTTTGCTCTCAATTTTTATTTTATATTTTGAATGTCATGCACAATCAATGCAATGAATGCTTCCTATTCCATCGTCATTTTGTTTCAATCTCGAATCCATCTAATGCCCTATTTGTTTTTAGGGGAAAAACTCAAATATGCCATTGAACTTTTAGAAAAGGTTCATTTAGGCAATCGGTTAAAAGTTGGCTCATCTATATATGCCATTGCCCTTTAAGAAAAGGCTTATTCATGTCATTAATTTTTAACTCCAATTTTGCAAAATCATTCTTTACACTCCAAACAACTTTTAACATTGTTCAGTTGAAGTTTTTGGATCAAAATACTATTTTTGCTTCTTCTTTCTTAACAACACTAAGAACACATAAACAAAATCAATAACTCTCAAATTTAAAACTGCTTCAATTCTTTATGAAATCACATCGTATATCAAGAATAGCTTCCCTCCAAGCTAGATACCAAAACTCAATATTTTTTTAGCTTGAATTCAACCTAATTGAATAAGGCTCACTTGAATTTTTTTCAAAGTTTCAAAACTTTAATATTCTTTAATGATAGAATTTTCTCCACAACTTCAAATCATTTGAAATTTTGAATATAGACTCAAAAAACAGTGGGGAACAAAAATCTAACGTCAAAAAAAACAACAAAAAACATGAATCAAAGAAGATTTTAAAAAAATTGGGATTAATTTTCATTTTCTTTTTTGGATTTTTTTTTAAAATAGGGGTGAATTTTTTAAATTCTACAAATGATTTTAGATTATTTTTTTTAAATCGGATGAGCATGAATTGAATTCCCCTTCCAAAATCTATTTGCTATCCCTGGATCTAAAGGTCTTTGACCAATTATTTTTTTTAATTTTTTTTTCCTTGTCATCTTTAACCAATCTATCTTTTATTCTTCTTATTTTAATTTTCGTTTTGTCTCATCTCGAAAAATACTTGTATCAATTGTTGAATTAGAATTAGTGGCTTATAATTCTTTATCTCTTCGATCACCCCTACATTGTTAATTGTAGGATTCAACATCTACCTCATAAGTCGTTGATATTGTTTTGCATACGACCGACCAGGGGCGTAGATACACTATGCCCAGGGTGTCCAAGCTGTCACGACCCGAGCCTACACCCTGGACGTGGCCGGCACTCGAAGACCATTGTTGATCCCCAAACGAACCCTCATCATGGCTGACTACAAGCGGAAAACTGATTCAAGCATACAAAGCTTAAAAACTGAATAAAAGTTCATAAAACTTAAATACAAACTTTAAGTCCAAGGAAAACTCTGTATAATAAAATATATACAACTCGCCATAAAAAGGCAACTTTAGTCTTTAAAATATTTAATAAAATAAATGATACAGACTTCTCAACTATACTGACTATCTACGAAGCCTCTAGCTGATAAAGATAGAAGTCGGGACAAGACCCACGACATCCTAACAACCTATATAACTGAAAGGTAAATGAAATCCTCTGAAAGCAAGGAGGCTCACCATAGCTAACGCGAACTCTCGGATGTATCAACGAAGCTCATGTTGATGATCCTGAATACCTGTGTCTGCATCCATGAGAAGATGCAGGCCAAATGGCTCAGTACGTGGAATGTACGAGCATGCAAGAGGAATTCTAAAACATAAACATAAGCTTGAAACTTGATAGAAATGAAACATACTTACCTCTTCTCAAACTTACTCAACTCAAGGAATACTCAAGGGTACTCAAAACTACTCAAACTTACTCAACTCAGAAGTACTCAAGGATAAGATACTCAACTCAGAGATTAGATATTCACATCAAGGATTAGATACTCAACTTAAAAGATATGCTACTCGAATTGAAATACTCAACTCTGGATACTCAACTCATGAATACTTAACTGAACTCATTTCATTATAAAGCAGTTTAAAACAAGTGCAATATGAAGAAACAAACTATTTAAAAATATGTTGTCAACTCTGTGTGTATGCAAGGATACAACATAACTCTGAAATGTAGGTAAAATACAAATAAACTTATGTATATAAAAATACAATAACTTCTATGGGAGTTTCTCTAACCGACAACCATCACATAAGAGCTATAGTGATGATACAGCAATCTACCTCACGCTGCCAGCGCATCCCTATATCCGGCCAAAGGTATAGGACCTGAACTACTAATGATACTACTAATTTCAAGAATGCTCAACTCAGCGGGTTCATGCGGAATTATGAACATGAACGACTCAACTCAAGGACTCAAAGATACTTCTCTTCTCAAGACTGCTCGACTTATAGAATTCATGCGGAATTATGGGCATGAACAATTCAACTCAAAGACTTTATGGGTAATATGTAATAGTCTCATGCTTAGAAATATAATCTCCAAGGGGATTAGGAACTCAATACTCAAGACTTAGAACTTGAAGATACTATTCCTCTCAAAGATACTCAACTTCTGGAGTTCATGCGGAATTTATGGGCATGAACGACTTGACTCGTATGTCTACATAACACTATGAAACTCATGTATGTGACTCTTCTCATTCTCTGACTTACTTCCTCAAAACTTAGTTCAAATCGATAGTTGATCTCAAAGGATTCACAATTGAACTCAAAGGCTTCCTTGAACTCTACTCTTAACTCTCTCTTGAATTTGAATTATGAATTCAAGAGTTATGATTCATGATATGAAGGATCCCAATAACAATATAGCTATTCGATAATTAGGAATAGAACTTTTAAAAGAAACATGAATTCAAGAACTCAAAATCAACTTATCTCAAGAATACTCAAAACTAGGGAAAATATCCTAGATTACTCTTTTACTGATCTGAAAGTAGATGTAGGGCGTGAGGACGAACTAGTCCAACACTATGATAGCCTTACATACCTAGAAGAAGAAAAAAACTTGAAGAATCTTTAAGAATCTTGAAGAAGAACTTGATTAGAAGCCTTGAAACCCTAGCTTGAAGGTAAACAATCAAGAAAACCTTTCTTGAGATTCTCGAGTTAGTTTCTTGAAATCTCTATGGCCAAAAAATTTGATTTTCATGAATGAAGATGAAAATCTGATTGTTTTGAGCTTTTTGTTTGTCAAGAAATTCATTGATGGTTTTCTTGGAGGTAAAAGACAAAAACGATTATTTTCAATATTTTCCCGTCGGCTAATTCGTAATAGCACTGTATAGGTTACTAAAATAGTCATAACTTTTTCAGATATTGATTGACGTGAAATTAGTGGGGTTGGAAAGTAGATTCAATTACCTTTAATTGGATAGGTTATGGCTCACGAAACTCTTAATATTCTAAGAGATATGGTCGTTTAAAGTTGACCCAAGCAGAATCTTACATCAAAACTTAATGAAACTTCAAGAACACTTATCAAGAACTCATCAAGAACTTAAATCCATAAATTTCA